>NC_083870.1:4800000-5119833 GCF_032452875.1 Bos javanicus
TTGCAAAGAGTTGGACACAACTGAGCGACTTCACCTTCACCTCAAAGAAAAAGAAAGTTGCATAGTAGTTGAATATTGTTGTTGTTTAGTCAGTAAATCATGTCTGACCTCTGCATTGCCATGGACTGAAGCATGCCAAGCTTCCCTGCCCTTCACTGTCTTCCAGAGTTTGCTCAAACTCACAATTGAGTCGTCGATGCCATCCAACCATCTCATCCTCTACCTCTCCTTCTCTTGCCCTCAATTTTTACCATAATCTGAGTCTTTTCCAATGAGTTAGCTCTTTGCATCAGGTGGCCCAGGTATTGGCATATAGTAAACCTTTAATAAATGGCAGTATTATTATTTGTACTGTTATAGGATTTGATGTCTTATTTGCTCCTAGTGGTACCAACTAATCTTATAGTTTTCTTAGAAAGTCCGACTTTTCCCCAAATGCTATTAGTTCTAAGCTTGGGTCAAATTCTATGGTAAGTATTGAAGATAAAAATATGACCTTTGAATGTGTTTCGGAGATGGCTCCTGGAAAAGAATAGCATACACCTGCCAGTAGGATGCCCAAGCTTGGACATGAGTGTTTTAAGGATGGGGGTTGTCATGTTGCAACATTTTATTAACCAGTCAGATGGATGGTCCTTTAAAAATTTTGTTAATGGAGCAATCACAAGGATTATAAATTCATTTTGGTTATGGGATATATAGTCAAACTTAGCATTTAATTAATTTTAGGATGTATTGGGAAGTGATGATCTGTGTAAATTTTCTTCAAAGAACCAGATAATCAGTTTGACTTTGTGGGTCTGGCCATAGGCATCTATACAACTACTCAGTCTGCCATTGTAGTGCAAAAATAGCCACATAGATAACTTATGAGTGTAGCTGTGTTTCAATAAAACTTTATTTACAAAACAGGTGATGGGTTGTGTTTGGCCCATAGGCTACAGTTTTCCAAGCTCTTATGTATGGAAACTAAGTTTCTCTATTTGTATGTTTATATCTCAGTAATCATAATATACTAAAGCTAAGGTATTCAAAAATAGGTTCTTGGATTGAGGTGAATCTGAAAAGAAAAAAGTTAAGTAAATAACCAAATAGCATGATATCTTCAGGGGAAGGGTAAGTGAGTCCAACCCCTTGGCTAAGATTACTCCTTAGTTTATAGGTTCATACTAAGTCATTGTTCTCCAAGCTTTGCTCTCCATGTCCAGGTGGCTGGATTAGAAGTGGCTTGAGCAGCAGTCACATTTGCCAGAACAGCCCTCCTTTCACAACCACTTGCAAAATAGTGCCGAACCTGTTGGATCCGTAGTGCTAGATCATCTGTCAGATCCTCTCTCCCAACCCCTACCCCTCAGTGGTGGATTCAGCTTGTGTACTGCTAATATTCTTTAACTCCAAAGCATCATGGTCAAAACTATCTCAATTTATCAGAAAAGGTCTAATAATATTGGTCTCCAAAGTGAAAGTGGTCAGGAGTCCTAGTTTTCCCCTTCCACTCGGCTTCCTAATCCCTACATAAAACATAATCACCTTCTTCCTAGAGAGGGACTCTGTACATCTGAAGGCAGTGTTTACCAAGGCACAAATTGTTTCTTTTCACCTTTTAGCACAGCAGTGATCACCAAATTAATGTATCTGCACAATGAAGGAGGAAATTCATATATGACACAGAACATTAAGATTTGCTGAGATGACTTTCTGTCTTAACAAGACAAGGAATACCAGGCAGCCTTTAAATAATAACTCCTCTCACTTTAGTTCCACTTAGCTTGATTCCTTGTTGCTGCTGCTGCTGCTAAGTCACTTCAGTCATGTCTGACTCTGTGAGACCCCATAGATGGCAGCCCAGCAGGTTCTTCTGTCCTTGGGATTCTCCAGGCAAGAATACTGGAGTGGGTTGCCATTTCCTTCTCCAATGCATGAAAGTGAAAAGTGAAAGTGAAGTCATTCAGTTGTGTCTGACTCTTAGTGACCCCATGGACTGTAGCCTACTAGGCTCCTCCATCCATGGGATTCTCCAGGCAAGAGTACTGGAGTGGGTTGCCATTTTCTTCTCCACAGATCCCTTGTTAAGTTGGTTATTATTCAACCAGGATGTAAACCAGTTATTCACATTTTTCATTTAATGATACACTTTTTAATAAGGGCATATAATTGTTATTTCACTTGACTGCAGTGTCATACTCTTAAGTGTGGCTTTCACTGCACTAAAATGTTGTCTACAAGCTGATCACTATGCTTTAATATAATTTTTCAAAGTGTTTTGAGATCTTCATTTGACAGAATAGCAGAAATACAGATGGTTATTTCAGTTTGAAAAAATTCCAACGCCGCCTATTTATATTTAATTGAGAAGGTAAAGAGCAAAGTTTCTATGGTATGTGAATACTTCTCTATGGGAACGAAACAAATATTTAGGTTGCAATAGTTGTAACTTTCTCCATTACCAAATCTATGAACTCTTAAGGCATCACTGTTTCTTGATCTCTTTGTAGCTTCTTAGGACATTACAAGAAGAAAGACAATGTGAGAGTATGTGGACACAATTGAATATATGAGTCTCAAAACTAAAGTATGCTACTTCACAGGATGAAAGAGAAGGGAAGAAATAAAATCTCACCAAAAGTTAAAGCAGTAATCAGGGAGTAGCTCTTCAGAAGAGGGAGATAAAAGGAAATGGCAGAAAGGCCAAGGGAAGCTGAGTGCTGAGAACTGGCAGAGGGGTTGGAAGGCTTGGAGTGATTGACTCAAAGAGAGCGCAACATTAAAGGAGGCTTTGAAAACACCTCAAACGCAGAATGAAAAAGGCTAGTTAAACAGGCATTGCTTTATCTTGAGGAAGGACATGTTTTATTTATGTCTATATAAACAGATATGAAAAGTTATAGTGCTTCACTTGTTTCTTTTTTCTTTTTTGTTAGATGCAGTGCTGTTTTGCAAAAATGGTCCCTGGGCTTAACTTGAGTAAGTCAGATGGTCTGACCCTGATTTAGCTGAAAGAAACTCTTGAAGCATAGAGCAAGAAATATGATATTCAGGGTGCTTTGAAAAGAATGGCAACTAACCGATGACCCTATAAACTGTGGAGTTGTGGTGAATGCTACAGGAAAATGGAAGGAATGACACATGTAACCTCAATGAATTTGAACTAGAAAATGGGAGAGTTGGGAGGAGATGAGCGATAGAATCAAATATGAGAACTTCGTCCTCTCTCCCAACTTAATTTTTAAAGTTTTATTTCTTGGGGGCTTCTGAACAGCTCAGTGCTATGTTTCTAATGTATTTCTTGAATGGACTTGTCCTCCTGATCCTTCTTCCTGCTAGCTGTGTGGCAGAAGGGATGAAGCATTAGGCCCTAAAATATCCGTTCCTTGATTCCCATCCTCAAACAAAAGTTCTCCAAAAACTTAGAAGGGGCTTGTATATGTGTTCTTTATTGTAGCTTAAAAGCTCCAGACTATCACTTTTCTTAAAGAGGGGTCTCTTTCTGGCCAGTTGGTGCTGGTGCATTTTGTTGTTGTTCAGTTCCTCAGTCTGACTCTTTGCAGCTAGGAACTGCAGCTCACCAGGCTTCCTTGTCCTTCACTATCTCCCTGAGTTTGCTCAAACTCAAGACCATTGAGTCGATGATGCCATCCAACCATCTCATTCTCTGTCATCCTCTTCTCCACTGCCCTCAATCTTTTTCAACATCAGGGTCTTTTCCAACAGATCAGCTCCTTGCATCAGATGGCCAAAGTATTGGAGCTTCATCTTCAACATCAGTCCTTCCATTGAATATTCAGTGTTGATTTGACTTTAGGATTGACTGGTTTGATCTCATTGCAGTCCAAGGGAGTCTCAAAATTCTTCTCTAGCACTACAGTTTTAAAGAATCCATTCTTCTTCACTCAGCCTTCTTTATGTTCCAACTTTCACATCCATACATGACTACTGGAAAAACAAAACAAAACAAAATATAGCTTTGACTATATGGACCTTTGTTAGCAAAATGATGTCTCTGCTTTTTAATTTGCTGTTCAGGTTTCTCATAGCTTTCTTCCAAGGAGCAAGAGTCTTTAATTTCATGGCTGCCGTCACCATCTGCAATGACTTTGAAGTCCAAAAAATATTCTGTCTCAATAGTTCTCACAGAGAGTCAGTCTCACAAATTGATATGATTCCAACCCAACTCATAGTAATAGCACCATGACTCTTACTACACTACTTCTTCTATTAAATACAATGATGGCAATCATTACAATTAGCTGACATTTATCAAGCACTTGCTATGTGTTGAGCACTATATTGAACATTGTCTACGCATTATCCCATTAAACTTTATAATAATCCTCTAAGGTAGATGCCCTTGAAGATATTCATCACTTCCACTGTACAGAAGTGACAAATAGATTTAAGGGATTAGATCTGATAGACAAATAGCCTGAAGAACTATGGACAGAAGTTCATGACATTGTACAGGAGGCATCAAGGAGGCATCATTGTATAGGATGATCAAGACCATACCCAAGAAAAACAAATGTAAAAAGGCAAAATGGTTTTCTGAGGAGGCCTTACAAACAGCTGAGAAAAGAAGAGAAGCTAAAGGCAAAGGAAAAAAGGAAAGATATACCCATCTGAATGCAGAGTTCCAAAGAATAGCAAGGAGAGATAAGAAAGCCTTCCTCAGTGATCAGAGCAAAGAAATAGAGGGAAACAATAGAATGGGAAAGACGAGAGATCTCTTCAAGAAAATTAGAGATACCAAGGGAATATTTCATGCAAAGATGGGAGCAATAAAGGACCGAAGTGTTACGGACCTAATAGAAGCAGAAGATATTAAGAAAAGGTGGCAATAATACATGGAAAAACTACGCAAAAATTATTTTCATGACCCAGATAACCATGATGGTGTGATCACTCACCTAGAGCCAGACATCCTGGAACATGAAGTCATGTGGGCCTTAGGAGGCATCACTATGAATAAAGGTAGTGGAGGTGATGGAATTCCAGCTGAGTTATTTCAAATCCTAAAAGATGATGCTGTGAAAGTGCTGCACTAAATGTGCCAGCAAATTTGGAAAACTCATCAGTGGCCACAGGACTGGAAAATGTCCATTTTCATCCCAATTCCAAAGAAAGGCAATGCCAAAGAATGTGCAAAATACTGCGGAATTGCACTTATCTCACATGCTAGCAAAGTAATGCTCAAAATTCTCCAAGTGGGTTTTCAACAGTACGTGAACTGTGAACTTCCAGATGTTCAAGCTGGATTTTAAAAAGTCAGAGGAACAAGAGATCAAATTGCCAACACCTGTTGGATCATTGAAAAAAACATAAGAGTTCCAGAAAAACATTTACTTCTGCTTTATTGACTATGCTAAAGCCTTTGACTGTGTGGATCACAACAAAATGGAAAATTATTAAAGAGATTGGAATACCAGACCATCTTACCTGCCTCCTAAGAAATCTGTATGCAGGTCAAGAAGCAACAGTTAGAACTGGACATGGAACAATGGATTAGTTGCAAATTGGGAAAGGACACATCAAGGCTGTATATTGTCACCCTGCTTATTTAACTTATATGCAGAGTACATCATGCTAAATGCCAGGATGGATGAAGCACAAGCTGGAATCAAGTTGCCAGGAGAAATATCAATAAACTCAGATATGCAGATAGTGCTACCCTTATGGCAGAAAGTGGAAAGGAACTGAAGAGCCTCTTGATGAAAGTGAAAGAGGAGAGTGAAAAAGCTGGTTGAAAACTCAACATTTAGAAAACTAAGATCATGGCATCTGGTCCCATCACTCCATGGCAAATAGATGGAGAAACAGTGGAAACAGTGAGAGACTGTTTTCTTGGGCTCCAAAATCACTGCAGATAGTGACTGCAGCCATGAAATTAAAAGACACTTACTCCTTGGAAGAAAAGTTATGATCAACCTAGACAGCATATTAAAAAGAAGAGACGTTAGTTTGCCAACAAATGTCCTTCTAGTCAAAGCTATCGTTTTTCCAGTAATCATATGGATGTGAGAGTTGGACTATAAAGAAAGCTGAGCATGGAAGAATTGATGCCTTCATACTGTGGTGCTAGAAAAGACTTTTGAGAGTCCCTTGAACTGCAAGGAGATCCAACCAGTCAATACTAAAGAAATCAGTCCTTCATAGTGAATATTCATTGGAAGGACTGATGCTGAAGCTGAAACTCCAATAGTTTGGCCATCTTATGTGAAGTACTGACTCATTGGAAAAGACCCTGATGCTGGGAAAGATTGAAGGCAGGAGAAGGGGATGACAGAGAATGAGATGGTTGGATGGTATCACTGATTCGATGGACATGAATTTGAGCAAATTCTGGGAGTTGGTGATGGACAGGGAAGCCTTTTGTTCTTGCGGTCCTTGGGGTCTCAAAGAGTCGGACACAACACAGCTACTGAATTGAGCTGAGCTGAAGGTAGATGCCCAAATTCATATAGCAAGAAAACCTTAGAGTAAGAACTCAAACTTTGTTCCGTTCCTTCATTATATTACACTTTTTTGTTATTTGATGCCTTGAGTGTTTGTTTTCTCTGTAGGCACTGCCTGATCTCTTTCTCCTAAACCATTACTCCCTTGCTGCTTCCATCTGCAGGGCCTCTCTGAGAGGAGCATTCTAGCAAGTGTTGGGGTGCTGGGAGTTGGGGCTTTTACTTAGCTGAAGGAGTCTGCCTCTGTGCCTGAAAGACACAAGCTATGAACTCAGATCTTAAAGAATCTGCCTGTAATGCAGGAGACCCAGATTTGATTCCTGGGTTAGGAAGATCCCCTGGTGAAGGGAATGGCAAACTGCTCCAGTATCCTTGCCTGAAGAATTCCATGGCCAGAGGAGCCTGGTGGACTATAGTCCATGGGGTCACAGAGTCAGACATGACTGAGTGACTAACACACACACACACAGGTATTTTTGTTATCATGTGTTCCTCTTTCATTATGGTTTGTTGATGAGGATGATACCCTATTGGGGCTCCATGACTCTGATGGCCAGTGCAATCTTCCTTGTGGTCTCTCTCTTCAACTGTAGAGCTCCTGAGGCCATATGGGATCGCAGAGACCACATAAGTCTGGGTCTTTTTTGTGAAATCTCTCACCTCCATTAGTCTGCATTGCACTGTAACTATAGAAAGAAGTGACTCCTCATTGTGTTGAATGACTGACAGTGGGGTTCTTTGTTATAGTAGTTGGTATTCAGTTCAGTTCAGTTCAGTCACTCAGTCGTGTCTGACTCTTTGCGACCCCATGAATCAGAGCACGCCAGGCCTTCCTGTCCATCACCAACTCCTGGAGTTCACTCAGACTACTTATCCAAAATAATGCATGACTGTACTGGATCTTCCTTTTATCCTTACACATTTTCATAAAAGCTTTTGCTTTCATGAGGATGGAAATAATAAAATAAGGGAAGGAAAGAGAGGATATGGAAAGGAGAAAAGAAAGAAAGGAGGGAGGAGAAAAGGAGAGAAGGAAAGAGGATTGGTATTTAGAAATGTCATGCCGATAAGAAAAAAGACTTACTGTAGTTATACTTGTCTCAAATCTGGATACATATTACAGGTCTTATTTGTACACATTGTGATTTGTGGATCACAAATAGAAATGTTGACCATGTGACAGATGTACATGGACTGTCTTTCAATACCACCAAGCAATTCTTCAATTTTCAGTAGACACAGATTGGGTGTCCTACAAACTTAATTTGGTTTTGACATTATGCATTTGGAGAGTGTCAGACCCCACAGATCAAAAGGTTGAATTTTGTAGGACTGCTTCCCCTTCAGATTGTCACTTGCACTCCTAATTGACTAGCTATAAACCAGGGATTCCCATGATCCCTTCCTCAGCTTTGATATTTGTCAGGATGGCTCACAAAGCTCAGGGAAACACTTACATTTACCATTTAATTATCAAAGATATTATAAGGATACAATGAACAGCCAGATGAAGAGGTGCATAGGGCAAGGTCTGGGAAGGTCCCAAATATAATATCTTCTTCCCCAAGATATAACTGGGCATGTGAATGTATTCATGAACTCAGAAGTTCATCAGGTCTCACTGTACAAGAGTTTTCATAGAAATTAATCTGCAGCCCACTCCCCTTTCTCCTTTCCAGAGGTTGGTGGGTATACCTGAAAGTTCCAGTCTTCTGATCATTGGATCTTTCTGGTGGCCAACCCAATCCTCAGGCTATCTAGGGGCCCTGCTTTAAGTCACTTCATTAGCCTAAACTCAGGTGTGCTCAAAAGGGGCTCCTTATTAATAACAAAAGACACACCTATTACTCAGGAAATTTCAACAGTTTTTTGGGAGCTTTGTGCTGGGAACTGTGGAAAGGGTGCAAATATGTATATTTTTTTAATATATCAGAGGTCACCATTTGTAGGATATGTTCCTCAGGATTTTGAGCCCTTATTCTTCCTGAAAGTTGTCACTGTCCTCCCCATTCCCCATGGAAAATATTTTCTTCTTTTTTTAATATAATTTTTTGTTGTTGTTATTTAGTCACTAAGTTATATCTGACTTTTTGTGACCCCATGAACTGAGGCATACCAGGCTCCTCTGTCTTCCACTATACAGTTTTCCCCACAGCCAGTCCTTCCCATCAGGAAGCTTGCACAAGTCTCTTATCCTCATCTGTCAGAGAGCAGATAGAATGAAAACCACAGTCACTGAAAACTAAACAAAATGATCACATGGAACACAGTCTTGTGTAACTCAGTGAAACTAGGAGCCATGTATGTAGGGTCATCCAAGATGGACAGGTCACACTGGAGAGTTCTGACAAAACGTGGTCCACTGGAGAAGGGAATGGCAAACCACTTCAGCATTCTTGCCTTGAGAACTCATGAACAGCATGAAAAGGCAAAAAGGTAGGACACTGAAAGATGAACCCCCAAGTCAGTATGTGTCAAAATGTTACTGGAGAAGAGCAGAGAAATAGCTCCAGAAAGAATGAAGAGGCCAAGCAAAAGCAGAAATTATGCCCAGCTGTGGATGTGTCTGGTGGTGAAATTAAAGTCTGATGCTGTAAAGAACAATATTGCACAGGAACTTGGAATGTTAGATCCATGAATCAAGGTAAATTGGAAGTGGTCAAACAGGAGATGGCAAGAATGAATGTTGACATTTCAGGAATTCGTGAACTAAAATGGATGAGAATGGGTTAATGTAATACAGATGACCATTATATCTACTATTGTGAGCAAGACTCCCTTAGAAGAAATAGAGTAGTCCTCATAGTCAACAAAAGAGTCTGAAATGCAGTACTTGGGTGAAATCTTAAAACCTACAGAATGATCTGGGTTCATTTCCAAGGCAAACCATTCATAATCACAGTAATCCAAGTCTATGTCCCAACCACTAATGCTGAAGAAACTCAAGCTGAATGGTTCTATGAAGACCTACAAGATCTTCCAGAACTAATACCGAAAAGATGGGGATTGGAATACAAAAATAAAAAGTCAAGAGATACATGGAGTAACAGGCAAGTGTGGCCTTGGAATAAAAAATTAAGCAGGGCAAATGCTAACAGAATTTTGCCAAGAGAACACACTGGTCATAGCAAACACCCTCTTTCAGCAACACATGAGACGGCTCAACACATGGTCATCACCAAGGTCAACATCAAAATCTGATGTATAATATTTAGCAAAAACAAGACTGGGAGCTGACTGCGGCTCAGATCATGAGCTCCTTATTGCAAATTCAGACTTAAATTAAACAAATAAGGAAAAACCACTAGGCCATTCAGATATGACCTAAATAAAATCCCTTATGATTATACAGTGGAAGTGACAAATAGATTCAAGGGATTAGATCTGATAGACACAGTGCTTGAAGAACTATGGACAAAGATTTGCAACATTTTGCAGGAGGCAGTGAACAAAAACATCCCCAAGAAAAAAAAAATGCAACAAGGTAAAATGGTTGTCTGAGGAGGCCTTACAAATAGCTGAGGAAAGAAGAGAAGCTAAAGGCAAAGGAAAAAAGGAAAGATATACCCTTCTGAATGCAGAGTTTCAAAGAATAGCAAGGAGAGATAAGAAAGCCTTCCTCAGTGATTAATGCAAAGAAATAGAGGAAAACAATAGAATGGGAAAGACTAGAGATCTCTTCAAGAAAATGAGAGATACCAAGGGAATATTTCATGCAAAGATGGGAGCAATTAAGGACAGAAGTGTTACAGACCTAATAGAAGCAGAAGATATTAAGAACAGGTGGCAAGAATACACAGAAAAACAATACAAAAAAAGATCTTCATGACCCAGATAACCACGATGGTGTGATCACTCACCTAGAGCCAGACATCCTAGAGTGTGAAGTCAAATGAGCCTTAGGAAACATTACTATGAACACAGCTAGTGGGAGTAATGGAATTCCAGCGGAACTATCTCAAATCCTAAAATATGATGCTGTGAAAATGCTGTGCTCCATATGCCAGCAAATTTGGAAAACTCAGCAGTGGGCACAGGAATGGAAAAGATCAGTTTTCATTCCAACCCCAAGGAAGGGTAATGCCAAAGAATGTTCAAAGTACTGTACAATTGTCCTCATTTCACATGCTAGCAAGTTAATGCTCAAAATCCTTCAAGCTAGTCTTCAACTGTACATGAACCAAGAAATTCCAGATGATCAAGCTGGATTCAAAAAAGGCAGAGGAATCAGAGATCAAACTGCCAACATCCATTGGATCATAGGAAAAACAAGGACATTAAAAAAAAAATCTAAAAAAAAAAAAAACAACCTACATCATCGACTATGCTAAAGCCTTTGTGTGAATCACAACAAACTGGAAAATTCTTCAAGTGATAGGAATACCAGACCACCTTTCCTGGCCTCTGAGAAATCTAAATGCAGCTCAAGATGCAATATTTGGCAAAACTAATACAATTATGTAAAGTTTAAAAATAAAATAAAATTAAAAAAAAATAAATTAAAAAAAAAAAGAAAAAAAAAGAACCAGACATGGAACAATGGCTTGGTTCAAAACTGGGGACGGTGTATTCAAGGCTGTATATTGTCACCCTGCTTATTTAACTTATATGCAAAGTACAATATGCAAAATGTCTTGCTGGTTGAACCACAAACTGGAATCAGGATTGCCAGGAGAAATATCAATAACCTCAAATATGCAGATGACACCACCCTTATGACAGAAAGTGAAGAGGAACTAAACAGCTTCTTGATGAAGGTGAAAGAGGAGAGTGAGAAAGCTGGCTGAAAACTCAGCAAAAACTAAGATTATGGACTCTGGTTCCATCACTTCATGCAAGTAGATGAGGAAAAAGTGTATACAGTCACAGATTTTATTTTCTTGGGCCCCAAAATCACTGCAGATCATGACTACTGCCATGAAATTAAAAGACACTTGCTCCTTGGAAAAAAAGCTATAACAAACCTAGACAGTGTATTCAAAAATGATAGACATCACACTGCTGATAAAATTCCATCTAGTCAAAGCTATGGATTTACCAGTAGTCATGTATGGATGTGAGAGCTGAACCATAAAGAAGACTGAACACTAAAGAATTGATGCTTTCAAATTATAGTGCTGGGGAAGACTCTTGAGAGTCCCTTGGACAGCAAGGAGAACAAATCAGTGTATTTTCAAAGGAAATCAACCCTGAATATCCAATCGAAGGAATGATGCTGAAGCTGAAGCTCCAATACTTTGGCCACCTGATGTGAAGAACTGACTCACTGGAAAAAACCCTGTTGCTAGGAAGGATTGAAAGCAGAAAGAGAAGGGGGTAACAGAGGATGAGATGATTGGATGGCATTATCGACTCCATGGACAAGAGTTTGAGCAAACTCCAGGAGGTAGTGAAGGACAGGGACGCCAGTCATGCTGCACTCCATCGGACTACAAAGAGTCAGACGCAACTCAGCAACTGGACAACAACAGCAAATCTCCCTCAGTTTGTTCAACTTCATTTGAACTTGAACTGTTGGTGATGCTATCTGACCATCTCACCTTCTACAGCTCCCTTCTTCTGTTACCTTCAGTCTTTACAAGCATCAGGGTCTTTTTCCAATTTGTTGGCTCTTGGCATCAGGTGGCCAAAGTATTGGAGCTTCAGCTTCAGCATCAGTCCTTCCTATGAATATTCAGGGTTGATTTCCTTTAGGATTGACTGGTTTGATTTTTCTGCAGTCCAAGAGACTCTCAAGAGTCTTCCTCACGACATTGGTCATAGTATCTTTGAGTTGCACGCGCCCCTACGCCATGACAAGCCTGTGATACATGAAGCGGAAATACAAATTTTACCTTTGGTCAATGTACAGTGCAGATCTTCTCCACTTTAATCATAATTACTTTAATCTTTAGAACTGATGTCAGTACACATTGATCTTTGTCCTCTCCCATTTTCTTTTCCTTAATCAGTTTGTCAATTAGCCACATGTTATTTTGTTTGATAATATCCTTATGTCTGTGTATATAGCTTATATATCTTGACTGAAACTCCTTGTGACCTGAGAGGGTGTCTTGTTCTTTTTTAGTCATAAATGTCTCAGGCATGATATGGATAATTAATAGATTTCCATAATTATTATTAGAAGACAGGTTTATGTATCATGCTTTTATCTATCATGATTATGTAATACCTTAACATGCTTACATGTTTGTGAAAATTAAATATTAGGCAATGGTTTATAATAGTGAAGGAACTCATTAGAAAATCCATGAATCATGATCCTAGAGACAAGATTTTTGTTATTTTAAGAGTGATGTGATATGGGGTTCACGACTTTCATTTTGTTTAAATATGTATAAGTCTATAAACCTGTAGGCTTTGCAGCTCATTAGAGACAGTAACAGTGCCAAGGAAGGCAGACAATTTTAGCTCAAATAAACAAATGGTTAGAGATGACAACAGAAATTTAAACAAAACTCTCATGACTCTCTTCACTCCTCTAGACATTGTTCTCTGTTCTGTTACCTCTAACATACATGCATTCATACAGTGTCATTCACAGACACTGCATCTCTTCAGCACAGAACAACTTTATATTCTAAAGGATATTATTGTGTTTACCCACAGGTACAGGTTTCTGAAAATTCTCTACAAAATTATCATCACATTAACAAAGCAAAACTTCCTAGCTCTGTTTTGTATTTTGCAATATCAGCCCTGCTCTGGAAGCTGTTTAGATTTGCAGATCAATGGAGTAGAAGAAAAAGCAAGACCAGGAAATGAGATGCAACCAGGACCTGGAGGGTATCTGGGGAAAAGGAATGGTGAGTGGAGTTGAAGCTTAGTATCAGGGTCAGCTAGGTCCATGAGGGTGATAGGATTTCAGAAACCACTGACAATTCTACAGTTTTTTTTATTTTTATTTTTTCTTTTTTTTTTTTTTATTCTTCCAATTTTATTTTATTTTTAAACTTTACATAATTGTATTAGTTTTGCCAAATATCAAAATGAATCCGCCACAGGTATACATGTGTTCCCCATCCCGAACCCTCCTCCCTCCTCCCTCCCCATACCATCCCTCTGGGCCGTCCCAGTGCACCAGCCCCAAGCATCCAGCATCATGCATCGAACCTGGACTGGCAACTCGTTTCCTACATGATATTTTACATGTTTCATTGCCATTCTCCCACATCTTCCCACCCTCTCCCTCTCCCACAGAGTCCATAAGACTGTTCTATACATCAGTGTCTCTTTTGCTGTCTCGTACACCGGGTTATTGTTACCATCTTTCTAAATTCCATATATATGCGTTAGTATACTGTATTTATGTTTTTCCTTCTGGCTTACTTCACTCTGTATAATAGGCTCCAGTTTCATCCACCTCATTAGAACTGATTCAAATGTATTCTTTTTAATGGCTGAGTAATACTCCATTGTGTATATGTACCACAGCTTTCTTATCCATTCATCTGCTGATGGACATCTAGGTTGCTTCCACGTCTTGGCTATTATAAACAGTGCTGCGATGAACATTGGGGTACACGTGTCTCTTTCCCTTCTGGTTTCCTCAGTGTGTATGCCCAGCAGTGGGGTTGCTGGATCATAAGGCAGTTCTATTTCCAGTTTTTTAAGGAATCTCCACACTGTTCTCCATAGTGGCTGTACTAGTTTGCATAAAAAAGACCCTATTTTTTTCTTCTTCAGCAAACTTCATATGTATATATTTTATAATTTTTTGACCTTGTTGTTTTTTTGTTGTTGTTGTTGGTTTTTGTTTTTTTCTGCTTTTCTTTAATATTTTTATTTTTTCACTTAAAAGGAGAAAACAATGTCTGGGCAAAAGTGCTATTTCAATTTAAATGTGTGAATGGGAGACATTATGTCTACATGTGTTAATCTGAGATGTGCTATGTAAGGAAGAACTGAAAGAGTCCCATTTTCTCTTCTTATGCTCCTGAATTTCTTAATCTATTTTTAGCTTTTGTCCTTTCAGCTCAGCCAGGAGCTGCCTTGAGACTCAGTCTATGGAAATGTGCAGGGCTCTGAACTGAGCTGTAAAGAATGAAGGTGAAGCTTTGAGCTGCTAGATTCATGGCTGGGCTTTTTACACACACATAAAATATGAATCTCAGTTGTATACAAAGCTGAACCCATCGTGCCAAAAGGATCCCAGTCAAGCAGGCCTGTAAAATGAAATCCTCTTGGACTAATTTAGGGAGACCTGAGTGATATAAATTGTGGCCTGCTCAAATGCAGGAAAAAAAAAACAAAACCCCAACTTGAATACATGCTTCTCTCTTGGTGCCATTGGCAGCCCTGGAATATGAGCAATGGGAACAGAAAACAAACCCAGAAGTTAGATCTCAATTCATTTCCCAAATAAGTCTGCAGCTCTTTATTTATACTGGTCTTGTGGGCCTAATGAAACTCTTTTCAGTGGGAATTTAATATGGAGATAAACTTCAATAAATAAATGGCTTTGAGTTGGCTCAATTCTAATGCCTTTCAGTCTGGAATAGCCACTTCTCTGGAATTGGTATGCATAGAAGCAAAATGCTCATAAAACCATTCTTGATAAAAGAATTAATTCACACAGAACACTGAGCCGGAACCTCTGCCTATCAGACAAAGATTTCTCTATTTCATTCGATTTTTCACTAACTGTCTTAGAGGTCTTTTGTTATCTGACTAGGCACAAATGCTCAAGGTCCCTCTGACCTTCTTAAGCAGGCACTTAATGGTTATTAGAGCAATTAAATACAGTTGTATGTAAAAAGATTTCAATATCTGTTTAAAAGATTTCAAGGAGTAGAAGATGTACTGCAAATAACATGCGTAACCTTGAAGATGAGTTTCATGTGAAGCAACATTCAGGCTCTTATCTCCTAGAACGAATTAACGTGTTAGGATTTGAGAAATGCATCATCTTCACACACTGGGACAGAGGATCTGAACTTTTCTATAGAAGATAGAAGATAATTTCTGTGACTGCCATTTAGTTAAGTTTTTAGGGAAGGGTACTGATGTATTAAGTCACTGATGTATTAATTTAAAAAATTTATTTTTTCTACTTAACAACTATTTTTTGAGCATTAGCAAGTGTTTGGTGTGTTCATAATATTCCAGACTGCGAACCTTTACTTGGTAAGTCAATTAATGTACAGAGAAGACAGCATAGTCATGAATATTTTATCAAAAATTAGATTTCCACCTTCTTGCGGCACACATGAGAATCTAACAAATCATAATGTGCTTTTCTTTTCAATTTAAAAAACAGAACAAAAACCTCTAACTTTGTACAAATTGATGTGGCTTATTTCTCCAAGTGTTGGGTAATTTGCTCTCTTCCAACCTCACATCATTACAAGAGAGAATTAATGTTGTAATCAATTTATAAAGGGCTTCATAACTATTAAAAATGCAAGAGAAAATAGACATTGTTTTAAGAAACTATCTTATGAAACACTGAAAAACATATTTTATATAAATAGAAGAAAAAAATTGAACATAATATGAAAATACTTGCTTAAATTTTTTTTTTTTTTTGCTAAGGAAACAGTTTGCCAAAGGAAAATGTGAATCTCCAATGTATAGTTGCAATGTTGTTATATTCTAAAGATAGTTTAGTAAGCCAATGAAGAATTTTCAAGAATTGTTTACTGCTGAGATATGTGCTATGTAAATCCAAAAAGAACATTTCTCTAAAATAGAGATGATAATTTTTTTTCTTTGAGAGTCTCAAATGACAAAAGTTCTGCTTTTCCTCTAGAGTTTCTCCTTTTATAATTTCTATAAGAAAAGATAGTATTTTCTAATACACTTAATCAAAACTTAACTCTAGAGATTACTATGTTTATAAGGTTATTCTAATAGGACCTTTTACAAAAATGATGGGCCTGAGCCCTGTTTCAAGTTCAGAGTGTCAGGCCTAGCAGGTTGCTATAGCTTCAGGGCAAAGCCAGCTGTATTCTAGGACAGAAATGGGTGCCTGCTTACCAGAGTGATGAGAAGCATACTAAAGTCTTAGAAACCAGAGCTGTCACCTGTCAGCCTAGTATTACTTTGGAGTTTGAATCCTTGTGTTAATGACTTCTTTTTATGCTTTAGCCAGGGATGGTGATAGATTTGATTTCATTTTCCCGTGTTGGCAGTGGCTGTAGGAACTGCATCTTTAAGATTGTTTAACTGCTAAAATGATCAGTGGAAAAGAGTAATACGATTGTTTAGCAATGTCTGTCATAGATCAGGGCTAGATTGTATCTGACAATCTTTTGAATTATCAATTTGGCCATATAAAGCATAAATACCTCCTAGAGAATGAACTTATGGTTGTGAGTGGAGGGTGAGAAGATTGGAGGATGGGGGAAGGATAGTTAGAGAGTTTGAGATTGACATGTACACACGGCTATATTTAAAATGGATAACCAAAAAGGACCTATAGTATGGCACATTGAATTCTACTCAGTGTGGAGGGGAGTTTGGGGGAGATTGGGGGAGAATGGGTACCTGTATATGTATGGCTGTGTCCCTTTGTTGTTCACCTGAAACTTTCACAAGATTGTTAATCTGCTATGAGAAGTGAAAGTGAAAGTCACTCAGTCAAGTCTGACTCTTTGTGACTCCGTGGAATATACAGTCCATGGAATTCTACAGGCCAGAATACTGGAGTGGGCAACCTTTCCCTTCTCCAGGGGATCTTCCCAACCCAGGGATTGAATCCAGGTCTCCTGCATTGCAGGTGGATTCTTTACCAGCTGAGCCACAAGGGAAGCCCAAGAATACTGGTGTGGGTAGCCTATCCCTTCTCCAGCAGATCTTCCCGACCCAGGAAATGAACGAGGATCTCCTGCATTGCAGGTGGATTCTTTACCAACTGAGCTAATCAGCTATACGCCAATACAGAATAAAAAATTAAAAAAAAAAAACAGCATAAATACCTCCTAGAAGGGCATTTACTATGCCTATTACTTGGTCTGTGGAATCCTTTTTATTTGGGGAAGTATATTTATACACATGTTTCCTGTGGTCATGTATGGATGTGAGAGTTGGACTGTGAAGAAGGCTGAGTGCCGAAGAATTGATGCTTTTGAACTGTGGTGTTGGAGAAGACTCTTGAGAGTCCCTTGGACTGCAAGGAGATCCACCCAGTCCATTCTGAAGGAGATCAGCCCTGGGATTTCTTTGGAAGGAATGATGCTAAAGCTGAAACTCCAGTACTTTGGCCACCTCATGCAAAGAGTTGACTCATTGGAAAAGACTCGGATGCTGGGAGGGATTGGGGGCAGGAGGAGAAGGGGACGACAGAGGATGAGAGGCTGGATGGCATCACTGACTCGATGGACGTGAGTCTGAGTGAACTCCGGGAGTTGGTGTTGGACAGGGAGGCCTGGCGTGCTGCGATTCATGGGGTTGCAAAGAGTCGGACATGACTGAGTGACTGATCTGATCTGATCTGACACGCGCATAATATATGTATATATGAACATAGATATTTATAGACATTGTGAATATATAAATATATGTATTTTGCAAAGTGAACATATTAGTATAACTACCACCAGGATGGATTATTAGAACAGAAACGATATTACCAAACAATCTCTTAAGCTTCTTGTCCCTTTATAGTCACTGTTTATTCCCCTCCCCAATGACAACAGATTTTGACTTTTAACACATACAATAGATTTATTTGTGTGTTCTGAAATATACATTAATGAAATCATACAAGATGTTTTCTCTTGTGCATGTCTTCTTTAGCTCAACATTATAATTGTTAAGATTTACTCACTTGGCATGTGGCAACAGTTTATTTGCAATTGTATAATATTTTATTTTTTGAATATACCACAATGTATTATTACATATTATTGCTAATAACATTTGGTTTGTTTCTACTTTTGGGTTATTAACATTACTATGAACATTTTATGCATGACTTTTGTAGCATACATACCTTTATGTTGGGCAGTAGAGTATGCTGCCCTACTCTATGCTTAAGAGTAGAATTGCTTGGTCATAAAGGATGCATGTATTCGGTTTTAATAAGTACTGCTAAATGGCTTTCTAAAGTATTCATGTGAACTTATACAATCATCATAAATTTATAAGATACTCCACATCCAGTCCAATAATTTGTATTGGCATTTGTAAGATTGTGGTCATACTAGTGGATGTGTAGTAGAATCTTATTGCAGTTTTAACTTACATTTTCTGATGATTACTAATGGTGAGGATATTTTCTAATACTTATTAGCTCTTTGATATCTTTTTTTGTGTGTGAAATATCTAGTCAAGTCTATTGCCCATTTTTTCTTATTGAGTTGATTACCTTTTCCATATCTCATAGGAATTTAAGAATATACTCTAGGTATAAATCCTTTGTCAGATTCAAAAATCTCTCAAAATGTTTAATGATGTCTTCTGGAAATCAGAAGTACTTAATTTTAACAAAGTTAAATTTATCATTCTTCATTTATGGTTAATAATTTTTGTCCACATTAAGAAATCTCTTCTTACTCCAAAGACATGAAGCATGCAGATGTTCATATTCTGATTTATATACCACCTAGAATTGAGTGTTGTTATGTCTAATGTGAGGTAGGGGAAAAGATTTGAAATGAATATCAATTTAGTGGAAATGATAACACCATTTTTTTCTCATCGAATAGTGATGGTCTTAAGAAACTGTATATGTCTTTTTCTGGTTTCTCTCTTGTAGTGTGCTCATCTATTGTCTATTTTGTATTAATACTACTTATAGGAGCTTTGTTATGTCTTAATATTCCATAGTCTAATTCTTGCAACTTTTTAAAGATTATTGTCACTGTTTATATTTTAATTTTATATTTTATAAAATATATTTTATATATATTTTAGAATCTTTATATTTTAATACACATTTTAGAATCAGCTTGTCAATTTTCGTATTAACACTTTCACATAGACACAGGGTATGTTAGGAATTCTATTTTAATTCCATTGACTCTATAGATAAATTGGGTGGGAGCTGATATTTTTATTATATTGGATGATATGGCCTATTTTATCATTAATTCAGATATGGTTTCATTATTTGAAAAACAGCTTATAGTTTTCCATATAGAGATCTTGTATGTTTTCCTAGGTACATTTGTAGACTTAATGATTTTAGATAACACTGAAAAGTTAAAAGTTAAAAGTTTCACTTTCTAGTTTTTTTGTTTTTAGAATGTAAAAATAAAATTAATATGTAAAAATAAAATTAATATGCATACAACGATTTTGTACTCACAGAATGAGCTAAATTAAATTATTATAATAATTCTAGTAGTTTTATGTAGATTTTTAATAGATGAAAATGTTTTCAGATAATGATAATTCTACTTTTTCTATTCTATTTTTTAATCTTTTCTTATTTTATTGGGTTAGCAAAGATCTCTGCTACAATGATAAGTAGAATTAGTGAGCATTGTTATTTTGCAATGCTTTTAATATTTCACCATTAGGAAAATATTTGCTGTTGCTTTTTTGTGCATATATGTTATCAGAATATGAAAGCTTCTGCCATTTCTAGTCTGCCAAAAGTTTTTTTTTTTTTTTTTTTTTTAATGCTTAGGTGTTGTATGGAACAGGCAAAGAAACCAGAGATCAAATTGACAGCATCTGTTGGATCATAGAAAAACCAATAGAATCCCAGAAAAACATCTACTTCTGCTTCATTGCGTCTTTGACTATGTGGATAACAACAAACTGTGGAAAATTCTTAAAGGGATGGGAATATCAGATTACTTTACCTGTTTCCTGAGAAACCTGTATGCAGGTCAGGAAGTAACAGTTAGAACTGGACATGGAACAATGGACTGGGTCAAAATTGGGAAAGAGTACGTCAAGGCTGTGTATTATCACCCTGCTTATTTAACTTATATGCAGAGTACATCATATGAAAGGCCAGGATGGATGAAGCACAATTTGGAATCAAATTACTGGAAGACAAACATCAATAACCTCAAATATGCAGATGACACCACCCTTATGGCAGAAAGTGAAAACGAACTCAAGAGCCTCTTAATGAAAGTGAAAAAGGAGAGTGAAAAAGCTGACTTAAAACTAAACATTCAAAAAATGAAGATCATGACATTTGGTCCCATTACTTCATGGCAAATAGATGGGGAAACAATGGGAACAGTGAGAGACTTTATTTTCTTGGGCTCCAAAATCACTGCAGATGGTGACTGCAGCCATGAAATTAAAAGATACTTGCTCCTTGGAAGAAAAGCTATGACCAACCTAGATAGCATCTTAAAAAGCGGAGACATTACTTTGCCACAAAGGTCTATTTAATCAAAGCTATGGTTTTTCCAGTAGTCATGTATGGATGTAAGAGTTGGACCATAAAGAAAGCTGAGCACTGAAGAGTTAATGCTTTTGAACTGTGGTATTGGAGAAGACTCTTGAGAGTCCCTTGGACTGCAAGATCAAACCAGTCCATCCTAAAGGAAATCAGTTCTAAATATTCATTGGAAGCAATGATGCTGAAGCTGAAACTCCAATACTTTGGGCACGTGATGTGAAGAATTGACTCATTGGAAAAGAGCCTGATGCTGAGAAAGGTTGAAGGCAGGAGGAGAAGGGGATGGCAGCGAATGAGATGATTGGATGGCATCACCAATTCAATGGACATGAGTTTGAGCAAGCTTGGGGCGATGGTGAAGGGCAGGGAAGCCTGGCAAGTTGCAGTCCATGGGGATGCAAAGAGTTAGACATGACTAGCAACTGAAGAGCAACCCAAATGCTGAGAAAAATCTTATGATTTTTCTCCTTATTCTGAAGATGTGGTGTATCATAATGATTCTTCCTCAAACGTTTGACAATCATACAGTTATAGAATAAATGATACACATTTTTTTTCTAACATTTTGGGTTTGATGGCATCCGGTCCTATCACTTCATGGCAAATAGATGGGGGAAATTTGTAAACAGTGTCAGATTTCATTTTCTTGGGCTCCAACATCATTGCAGACAGTGACTGCACCCAGAAATTAAAGATGCTTCAGTTCAGTCAGTTCAAGTCACTCAGTCATGTCTGGCCACCTGGTATGAGGGCTACTCATATTAGCAAGAGTCCAAAATGCAGTACTTGGGTGCAATCTCAAAAATGACAGAATGATCTCTGTTCATTTCCAAAGCAAACCATTCATTATCATAGTAATCCAAGTCTATGCCCCAACCACTAATGCTGAAGAAGCTGAAGTTGAATGGTTCTATGAATAAAATATGCTTACTCCTTGGAATAGTTATGACAAACCTAGACTGTATTGAAAAGTAGAGACATCACATTCCTGACAAGGGTCTGAATAGTCAAAGCTTTGGTTTTTCCAGTAGTCATAGATGGATGTGAGAGCTGCACCATAAAGAAGGCTGAGCACTGAGGAACTGATGCTTTTGAACTGTGTGTTGGAGAAGACTCCTGAGAGTGTCTTGGACTGTAAGGAGATCAAACCAGTCAATCGTAAAGGAAAGCAGTCCTGAATATTCTTTTGAAGGGCTGATACTGAAGCTGAAGCTCCAATACTTTAGCCACCTGATGCGAAGAACTGACTCATTAGAAAAGACCTGGATGCTGGGAAAGATTAAAGGCAAGAGGAGAGGGGACGACAGAAGAGGAGATGGTTGGATGGCATCACCGACTCAACTGGACATGAGTTTGAGTAAACTCCAGTAGTTGGTGTTGGACAGGGAGGCCTGGCACCCTGCAGTTCATGGGATCACAAGGAGTTGGACATGACTTTGCAATTGAATAACAGAAATATTTTATATAAGGCATTTAACATTTACTTTTTGTAAGAGCTATTGGACTATTTTGTCATTGAAATTTTCCTTTCCTTTAAGGTCCTTGTCTAGCTTTGGTGTCAGCAAACCATAGAGGGACTTCCCTAGTGGTCCAATGGCTAAAAATCTGCTTTGCAATGCATGAGATGTAGGTTCAATCCCTTGTCAGGGAACTAGGATCCCACATGTTTCAGGGCAACTAAGCCCATGTGCTATAACTAGAGAGTTTGTACATGTAAACAAAAGCTCCCAAATGCCAAAGACCTTGTGCAGCTGAATAAATAAATGTTATATTAACAAAGAAACCATAGAATAAGTTATCTGGTAAGTATATCTTTTTATTTTCTTTGAAATTTGTTATTTAAAATACATAATTAAATTAATATTATATTTTACTTCTATGCTTAGAAGAATTCACCAGCAAGCCATATGAGCCTGGAGTTATGTTTGTGTGTACAAAGTTGCATTTTTCAAGCATTTCATCCATTTCATTAAAAATTTTCAAATTTACTGGCTTGGAGTTATTCATAAGAACCACTTATTATTTTTTAAAAGTCTGTAAAAACTATAGAACCTATTGTATGTTTATCTTTTGTTCCTGATAATAGTAGTTTATACCTTGCCTTGCTTTTGTTTTTTCTTGATTGATCTTGCTAAGTACTTATCACTTCTATTAGTCTTAAAAAGGAAGAAAAAACGTTGTTTCTCTTGATTCTTCCCCATTGTTCTTAAAAAATTCATTGACTTGTGTTCTTCTTCCTCTTTTTTGCTTTTTTACTGAATTTTGCCTTTTTTTTTTCCCCTCCAAGCTCCTTGAGATTGATACCTAGATAACGCATTTTCTCCATTACATATGTGTTTAAGGACTTACTAAATTTGCATTTAAGCTTAGCTCTGAATTCACCCCCTGAAATCTGATTAGTTATATTTTTATTTTTATTTTTTTTATTTTTTTTTTATTCTTCCAATTTTATTTTATTTTTAAACTTTACATAATTGTATTAGTTTTGCCAAATATCAAAATGAATCCGCCACAGGTATACATGTGTTCCCCATCCCGAACCCTCCTCCCTCCTCCCTCCCCATACCATCCCTCTGGGCCGTCCCAGTGCCCCAGCCCCAAGCATCCAGCATCATGCATCGAACCTGGACTGGCAACTCGTTTCCTACATGATATTTTACATGTTTCATTGCCATTCTCCCACATCTTCCCACCCTCTCCCTCTCCCACAGAGTCCATAAGACTGTTCTATACATCAGTGTCTCTTTTGCTGTCTCGTACACCGGGTTATTGTTACCATCTTTCTAAATTCCATATATATGCGTTAGTATACTGTATTTATGTTTTTCCTTCTGGCTTACTTCACTCTGTATAATAGGCTCCAGTTTCATCCACCTCATTAGAACTGATTCAAATGTATTCTTTTTAATGGCTGAGTAATACTCCATTGTGTATATGTACCACAGCTTTCTTATCCATTCATCTGCTGATGGACATCTAGGTTGCTTCCACGTCTTGGCTATTATAAACAGTGCTGCGATGAACATTGGGGTACACGTGTCTCTTTCCCTTCTGGTTTCCTCAGTGTGTATGCCCAGCAGTGGGGTTGCTGGATCATAAGGCAGTTCTATTTCCAGTTTTTTAAGGAATCTCCACACTGTTCTCCATAGTGGCTGTACTAGTTTGCATTCCCACCAACAGTGTAAGAGGGTTCCCTTTTCTCCACACCCTCTCCAGCATTTATTATTTGTAGACTTTTGGATCGCAGCCATTCTGACTGGTGTGAAATGGTACCTCATAGTGGTTTTGATTTGCATTTCTCTGATAATGAGTGATGTTGAGCATCTTTTCATGTGTTTGTTAGCCATCTGTATGTCTTTTTTGGAGAAATGTCCATTTAGTTCTTTGGCCCATTTTTTGATTGGGTCGTTTATTTTTCTGGAGTTGAGCTGTAGGAGTTGCTTGTATATTTTTGAGATTAGTTGTTTGTCGGTTGCTTCATTTGCTATTATTTTCTCCCATTCTGAAGGCTGTCTTTTCACCTTGCTAATAGTTTCCTTTGATGTACAGAAGCTTTTAAGGTTAATTAGGTCCCATTTGTTTATTTTTGCTTTTATTTCCAATATTCTGGGAGGTGGGTCATAGAGGATCCTGCTGTGATGTATGTCGGAGAGTGTTTTGCCTATGTTCTCCTCTAGGAGTTTTATAGTTTCTGGTCTTACGTTTAGATCTTTAATCCATTTTGAGTTTATTTTTGTGTATGGTGTTAGAAAGTGGTCCAGTTTCATTCTTTTACAAGTGGTTGACCAGATTTCCCAGCACCACTTGTTAAAGAGATTGTCTTTAATCCATTGTATATTCTTGCCTCCTTTGTCGAAGATAAGGTGTCCATATGTGCGTGGATTTATCTCTGGGCTTTCTATTTTATTCCATTGATCAATATTTCTGTCTTTGTGCCAGTACCATACTGTCTTGATAACTGTGGCTTTGTAGTAGAGCCTGAAGTCGGGTAAGTTGATTCCTCCAGTTCCATTCTTCTTTCTCAAGATCGCTTTGGCTATTCGAGGTTTTTTGTATTTCCATACAAATTGTGAAATTATTTGTTCTAGCTCTGTGAAGAATACTGTTGGTAGCTTGATAGGGATTGCGTTGAATCTATAAATTGCTTTGGGTAGTATACTCATTTTCACTATATTGATTCTTCCAATCCATGAACATGGTATATTTCTCCATCTATTAGTGTCCTCTTTGATTTCTTTCACCAGTGTTTTATAGTTTTCTATATATAGGTCTTTAGTTTCTTTAGGTAGATATATTCCTAAGTATTTTATTCTTTCCGTTGCAATGGTGAATGGAATTGTTTCCTTAATTTCTCTTTCTGTTTTCTCGTTATTAGTGTATAGGAATGCAAGGGATTTCTGTGTGTTGATTTTATATCCTGCAACTTTACTGTAGTCATTGATTATTTCTAGTAATTTTCTGGTGGACTCTTTAGGGTTTTCTATGTAGAGGATCATGTCATCTGCAAATAGTGAGAGTTTTACTTCTTCTTTTCCAATTTGGATTCCTTTTATTTCTTTTTCTGCTCTGATTGCTGTGGCCAAAACTTCCAAAACTATGTTGAATAGTAATGGTGAAAGTGGGCACCCTTGTCTTGTTCCTGACTTTAGAGGAAATGCTTTCAATTTTTCACCATTGAGGATAATGTTTGCTGTGGGTTTGTCATATATAGCTTTTATTATGTTGAGGTATGTTCCTTCTATTCCTGCTTTCTGGAGAGTTCTTATCATAAATGGATGTTGAATTTTGTCAAAGGCTTTCTCTGCATCTATTGAGATAATCATATGGTTTTTATTTTTCAATTTGTTAATGTGGTGTATTACATTGATTGATTTGCAGATATTGAAGAATCCTTGCATCCCTGGGATAAAGCCCACTTGATCATGGTGTATGATCTTTTTAATGTGTTGTTGGATTCTGATTGCTAGAATTTTGTTAAGGATTTTTGCATCTATGTTCATCAGTGATATTGGCCTGTAGTTTTCTTTTTTTGTGGGATCTTTGTCAGGTTTTGGTATTAGGGTGATGGTGGCCTCATAGAATGAGTTTGGAAGTTTACCTTCCTCTGCAATTTTCTGGAAGAGTTTGAGCAGGATAGGTGTTAGCTCTTCTCTAAATTTTTGGTAGAATTCAGCTGTGAAGCCGTCTGGACCGGGGCTTTTGTTTGCTGGAAGATTTTTGATTACAGTTTCAATTTCCATGCTTGTGATGGGTCTGTTAAGATTTTCTATTTCTTCCTGGTCCAGTTTTGGAAAGTTGTACTTTTCTAAGAATTTGTCCATTTCTTCCACGTTGTCCATTTTATTGGCATATAATTGTTGATAGTAGTCTCTTATGATCCTTTGTATTTCTGTGTTGTCTGTTGTGATCTCTCCATTTTCGTTTCTAATTTTGTTGATTTGATTTTTCTCCCTTTGTTTCTTGATGAGTCTGGCTAATGGTTTGTCAATTTTATTTATCCTTGATTAGTTATATTTTTACTTTCATTCAGTTTAAAGTATTTTTTAATTTCCTTTAGGATTTCTATTTTGACCCTTGTGTTAAGTAGGAATGTATTAGCTGATTTACAAACATATGAGGATTTTCTGGTTACTTTTGTTTTTATTTCTAGTTTAATTTCACTGTTGCTGGAGAATACACTATGCATAATTTCAATACTTTAAAATTTGTTGAGACTTGCATTATAGTTCCACATATGGTCAATTTTGGTAAATGTTCGGTTTACACTTGAAACAACGTGTTTCATGCAGGTATTGGATGCAGGATTCTCTGCATATCAATTAGGTGAAAGTGAAAGTTGCTCAGTTGTGTCCAATTCTTTGTGACCCCATGGACTATACAGTCCATGGAATTCTCTAGTCCAGAATACTGGAGTGGGTAGCCCTTCCCTTCTCCAGGGGATCTTCCCAACCCAGGGATCAAATCCAGGTATCCCGCATTGCAGGTGGATTCTTCACCAGCTGAGCTACTTGACTGTGTGGATCACAACAAATTGTGGAAAATTCTTGAAGAGATGGGAATACCAGACCACCTTACCTACTTCCTGAGAAATCTGTATGCAAGTCAAAAAGCAACAGTTAGAACTAGACATGGAACAAAAGAATGGTTCCAAATTGGGAAAGGATTTCATCAAGGCTGTATATTGTCATCTTACTTACTTAACTTATATGCAGAGTACATCATGAGAAACGCTGGGCTGGATGAAGCATAAGCTGGAAACAAGATTGCCAGGAGAAATATCAATAACCTCAGATATGCAGATGACACCACCCTTTTGGCAGAAAGCAAAAAGGAACTGAAGAGCCTCTTGATGAAAGTGAAAGAAGAGAATGAAAAAGATGGCTTAAAACTCAATATTCAAAAAAACTAAAATCATCGCATTCAGTCCCATCACTTCATGGCAAATAGATGGGGAAACATCAGAAACAGACTTTATTTTCTTGGGCTCCAAAATCACTGCAGATAGTGACTGCAGCCATGAAATTAAAAGACACTTGCTCCATGGAAAAAAATCTATGACAAACCCAGACAGCATATTAAAAGCTGACATTGCCCATAAAGGTACATCTAGTCAAAGCTATGGTTTTCCAGTACTCATGTATGGATGTGAGAGTTGGACCATAAAGGAAGCTGAGCACTGAAGAATTGATGATTTTGATCTGTGGTGTTGGAGAAGACTCTTGAGAGTCCCTTGAACTGCAAGGAGATCAAACTAATCAATCCTAAAGGAAATCAGTCCTAAATATTCATTAGAAGGACTGATGCTGAACTGAAGCTCCAATACTTTGGCCACCTGATGCAAAAAACAGACTCATTGAAAAAGACCCTGATTCTGGGAAAAATTGAGGGCAGGAGGAAAAGGGGCCGACAGAGGATGAGATGGTTGGATGGCATCACAGACTCGATAGACATGAGTTTGAGCAAGCTCCAGGAGATTGTTATGGACAGGGAATCCTGGTGTGCTCTAGCCCAAGGGGTTGCAAAGAGTCTGATACAACTGAGCAAATGAACTGAACTGAACTAAATCTTTGTTGTCTCCTATTTCAATCATATTCTCTCTATATCTGTCAAAATATTTTTAGTTTCCTAGTTGCTATCTTTCTCGCCTTCAATGCCCCTTAATAGGTATTCAGTTTTGTCTTTTTTTCCTTGATTAGTTTCTCATTTCAGTTTTTTTCCCCTGAAATTATCTTTTTCATCTTTTACTTCTCTATTTACCTATATTCAACTGACTCTCACTTCATTCCTTCCCTTTTTAAATTTCCATTTCTGTTCTAAGTTTTTTCAAAATATCTGTAAATACTTGTGTTGATATTTTAATACAGTTTAGAGTGCTGTGTAATTTCCTTTTCCATCACAATTTTTTCTTTCCTGTGTTTTTTTTGGGGGGGAGGGGCAGAATGGAGTTTTCATTACCTTATCATTCTTATTCTCCTTTTATGTTTTATTTTGGTACTAATTTTCAATAGATGAAGACTGTTTATAAATTTTTCCATGGAGAGGACTGGTGGTTTGATATATCATAAGATTCATAGTCTAAGGTCTGACAAAACATTTCTGACAAAACGTGGTCGACTGGAGAAGGGTATGGCAAACTGCTTCAGCATTCTTGCCTTGAGAACCTCATGAACTGTATAAAAAGGCCAAAAGATATAACAGTGAAAGATGAACTCCCCAGGTCAGTACGTGCCCAGTATGCTACTGGAGAAGAGCAGAGAAATAGCTCCAGAAGGAATGAAAAGGCTGAGCCAAAGCAGAAACAGTGCCCAGTTGTGAATGTGTATGGTGGTGAAAGTAAAGTCTACTGCTGTAAAGAACAGTATTGCATAGGAACCTGGAATGTTAAGTCCATGATTCAACAAAAGGAACAAGTCAAGTGAACCTGGAGTAATAGGCAAGTTTGGCCTTGGGGTACAAAATGAAGCAGGGTAAAGGCTGACAGTTTTGCCAAGAAAACACACTGGTCATAGCAAAACCCCTCTTCCAACAACACAAAAGATGACTCTATACATGGACATCACCAGATGGTCAATACCAAAATCAGACTGATTATATTCTTTGCAGCTGAAGATGGAGAAGCTCTATACAGTCAACAAAAACAAGACAGAGAGCTGACTGTGGATCAGACCGTGAACTCCTTATTGCAGAATTCAGACTTGAATTGAAGGAAGTAGGAAATAGAGAAAACCACTAGACTTTTCATGTATGATCTAAATCAAATCCCATGCGATTATACAGTGGAAGTGACAAATAGATTCGAGGGGAAAGGTCTGATAGACAGAGTGCCCAAACACCTATGCATGGAGGTTTGTAACACTGTACAGGAGGTAGTGATCAAAGCCATCTCCAAGAAAAAGAAATTCATAAAGGCAAATGGTTGTCTGAAGAGGACTTACAAATAACTACAAAAAGAAGAGGAATGAAAGGCAAAGGAGAAAAGGAAAGATATACCCATCTGAATATAGAGATCCAAAGAAGAGCAAGGAGAGATAAGAAAGTCTTCCTAAGTGACTGATGCAAAGAAATAGAGGGAAGCTACAGAATGAGAAAGACTAGAGAGCTCTTCAAGTAAATTAGAGATAACAAAGGAAAATTTCAAACAAAGATAGGTGCAATAAAGGACAGAACCAGTATGGACCTAAAATATAAGCTGAAGATACTAAGAAGATGTGGCAAGAATACACAGAAAAACTAAACAAAAAAGATCTTAATGATCCGGATAACCACGACGGTGTGATCACTCACCTGGAACCAGACATCCTAGAGTGCAAAGTGTGCTTTAGGAAACATCACTATGAACACAACTAGTGGAGGTGATGGGAATTCAGCTGAGCTATTTCAAATCCTAAAAGATGATGCTGTGAAAGTGCTGCACTCAATATGCCAGCAAATTTAGAAAACTCATCAGTGGCCACAGGATTGGAAAAGGTCAGTTTTCATTCTAATCCCAAAGAAGGGCAACGCCAAAAAATGTTCAAACTACTGCAGAATTGTATTCAATTCACATGACAGCAAAGTAATCCTCAAAATCTTCCAAGCTAGGCTTCAACAGTATGTGAATCGATAACTTCCAAATGTACACACTGGATTAGAAAAGGCAATGGAACTAGAGATCAAATTGCCAACATCCATTTGCTCATAGAAAAAGCAAGGAAATTCCAGAAGAACATCCACCTCTGGTTTACTGACTACCCTAAAGTTTTTGACTGTGGATCACACAAAAAATGGAAAATTCTTCAAGAGATGGGAATACCAGATCTCTTTATCTGCTTCCTGGAAATCAGTATGCAGGTCATGAAGCAACAGTTAGAACCAATAATGGAACAACAGACTAGTTCAAAATTGGGAAATGAGTACATCAAGGCTATATATTGTCACCCTGCTTATTTATGCAGAATACATCATGTAAAATGCTGGGCTGTATGAAGCACAAGCTGAAATCAAGATTTCCAGGAGAAATACCAACAACCTTAGATGTGCAGATGACACCACCCTTATGGCAGAAAGTGAAAAGGAACTGAAGAGTCTCTTGATGAAAATGAAAGAGGAGAGTGAAAAATCTGGCTGAAAACTCAACATTCAAAAAATGAAGATCACGGCATTCAGTTCCATCACTTCATGACAAATAGATGTGGAAACAAAGGAAACAGTGAGAGACTTTATTTTCTTGGGTTCCAAAATCCCTGCAGATGGTTACTTCAGCCATGAAATTAAAAGACGCTTGCTCCTTGGAAGAAAATCTATGACAAGCCTAGACAATGTATTAAAAAGCAGAGACATTACTTTGCTGACAAAGGTCCATATAGTCAAATGTGTGTTTTTTCCAGTGTTCATGTATGGATATGAAGGTTGGACCATAAAGATGGCTGGGCATTTAAAAAGTGATGCTTTCTAACTGTGGTACTGGAGAAGACTCTTGAGTCCCCTGGACTGCAAGGAGAACTAACCAGTCAATCCTAAAGGAAATCAACCCTGAATATTCATTCACTGGAAGGACTGATGCTAAAGCTGAAACTCCAATACTTTGGCCACCTGATGTGAAGACCTGCTTCATTGGAAAAGACCCCGATGCTGGAGAAGATTGAAGGCAGGAGGAGAAGGGGCTGGCAGAGGATGAGATGGTTGGATGGAATCACAGACTCGATGGACATGAGTTTGAGCAAGCTTCTGGAGATGATGAAGGACAGGGAAGCCTGGCATGCTGCAGTCCATAGGGTCACAAAGAGTCAGACATGGTTGAGTGACTGAACAATAGCAATAAGTTTAAGGTCATCCACTTCTGCTATTACAGTAAAGTAGAGTTCTTTATGGGCTTCTCTGGTGGCTCAAACAGTAAAGAATCTGCCTGCAATGCAGGAGACCTGGATTCAATCCTTGGGTTGGGAAGAATCCCCAGAGGAGGTAATGGCAACACACTCTAGTTTTCTTGCCTGGAGAATCCCCATGGATAGAGGAGCCTGACAGTCTAGGGTTCATAGGGACACAAAGAGTTGGACATGATTGAGCGACTAAACACTGTCCAGCACATAGTTCTTCATCAATAGTCTTTGCTTTGTGGGGATGGGTTTTGGAGGAAAGAAGCATGTGTCCTTCAATGTTAAATTCCTTGATATATTTTGTTTTATGAGATATTTTATTTTCTCTTCTTTTTCCCTCATTTACCAAGTACTCTTCAAAGCTTCTGCTCCCTTTTTCACCCTCTTCTTGTACAAAGTGTTACCCTTTCAGGACAGGATCCTCAAGTCTCAGATGAAGTTTATGAGTCTTTCCCCTGTAATTTTATTTGAGTTCCTACTGCTTTCACACTTAGGGAGGACTTTCTCTTTATAAAGACTGACTTACTGCAGTTTCAGATCTGATATTATTTCCATTCTCCTCTGTTATGCGCATTTGTGTATGAGTGTGAGTTGCACCTGCCTTAGCGCAGCAGCAGCTTGGGAGAAAGCTCACCAGGGTTTGGGGTTTATTTTCCTACTTGCAGGTGATTTGAAACTTCTGAATTTCCTTATTATATTAATTCATGAGAGAATACAATTGTTTTGTTATTATTGATAATTTTCTTGAGGGGATATAATAGGAGATTCAGATTTATACCACATGCATTGCCTTGGTTACCTAGAAACCTAGCTGTTATTTTTCTTAGCACCTTAACGATATCAATCTGTTTTCTTGTTTCCCGTATTTGTTTATAACAGTCAATTTTTAGTCTTTAATGTTGCTCCTTTGAAAGTAATGTGTTCTTTTATTTTTAATACTTTCAAAATTTTCTTTGTCTTTTTCTTCCAGAAATTTTACTCTGAATGTCCTAAATGTTATTTTCTTTTTCTTGCTTAGATTTGCAGAGATTCTCCCACATAATGTTTGTTGCCTTTTGTCAGTATAAAACGTTTCTGATCAGTATTGCTTTTTATATTGTTTATTCCCCATTTGCCCTGTTCTCTTTTTCTGGGATTCCAAGTGAATTTATTTGACTTTTCTACCATACTATATATTTTTCTTTTCTCACTTCTGAATTTTCTAACATTTTCTTTTTTGTATTGATCTGGATGTTTTCAGCTGATGTATGTCCCAGTTCACTAATCCTTCCTCTTGCTGTGATTAAATATTGTTTTACTCACCAATGAAGTATAAGTTTTCATTAAATTTTACTTTTTAGCTTTAGAATTTCCATTCGATCCTTTTTTTAAAAAAATAGCTTTCCTGTGGCAATATATTTTGTTAAGCATATTAAAATAGCTATTTCACGGTGTGTGCTGTGGCTCCCTCCAACACCTAGTCATGTTCATGTTTCTTCCTTTTTCTTTCTTTTTCTGGGATTGAGTTGCTAGAGAGAAGGTAAGACTGGGAAGGAGTCTGGATGGGGGGGGTCCAGATCATTTCCAATTAGCATAATTAGTTATACTTTGTTATATGATATGCTTAAATATACCATTTTGCTGTTTGTTTTCTATTTGGCTGATATTTTCTTAGTTATAATATATGACCCTAACAGGATACTTTCATTTCATCCTTCTCACTCTCCTATCCTTGGTGTTATTTTAATCATTCATTTTACTGTTACATATGTTACAGACCCATGAATATACTGCTTTACATAGTCACTGACTTTTAATGAAAATTTTAAAATGACTAAAAAAAGAGAATTTTATATGTAACTTATATTTGCCATTTTAGAGCTTTTCTTTCTTCCTACCTTCTTTCCTACCTCTCTTCCTTTTTAAGTTTCTTTTGGCTTTGTGGCATATGGGATCTTTGTTCCCCAACTGGAGTTTGAACCAGCACCCCCTGCATTGGAAACACAGCATCTTAACCACTGAACCATCAGAGAAGTCCCTTTTCTTCTTTTCTTCTTTCCTCCTTCCCTCCCTCCCTTCCTTCCTTTCTTCCTTCCTTCATTTCTTTCTCCGTTCCTTCCTTCCTATCTACCTACCTAGATCCAAGTTCCCCTATAGTGTCTTTTTCTTTCTGTATGAAGAATGCCTTTTTATGTTTCTATTAGCAAATGACATGAAGGCTTAATTGTTAACTAGTTCTTGTTAATATGACATCTTATACCTGATGAGTCAGTTTGTTTTGTCAGGATGGCAGGTGGAGAATAGTCTAGTAGATGAAGCAGTGCATTGAGAAGGCATACCTCAGCAGAAAAGTACTGCAGAGACTGCTAGGAGAAAATATATTTTCTGCATGTAACAGTAAATATATTTTCACTTTTTGAAAGTTAGACAAATGAGAATGGCAAGAGATAAAAACTAAAAGTGATTCTAGAGAAAGTTTGCTATAAATTGTCACAGTGAATATATCTTCATTTCTTTGCTTTTACTTTAGACCCCAATCTGTAGACTTCATATTAGCATGCTTCAGGATTCCAAATCAAACTTACAATTCAGTTCTTCGCATGATAATTTGTATAATGTTCAATGAATATCTGATGAATGGACACATGAATAAATGGGTCAGACTTGAAGACTCTAGAAAAAGCTCCTTTCCTTCCTGTTCAGGCAAAATACAAAGGATCTGATTGAAAAAAATGTCCCCTCCCCCCCCGCCTTTTTTTTTTCTGTTGTCAAAGGAGGAAGAAGGGAAAGGTTGAGATTATGGATACATGGTAGGTAGTAGAGTTTGAATGAAAAAGAGGGCTCTCTAGGGCTCTTCAAGCATTATTGCCCTACATTGATTTCTGAAATTTTGAAAATGCAATTCAACTTTCAAAAATCAACTATTTGTATAGCAAAACACATACCTTAGAGAAGGCAACTAACAAAAATTTAGTTGCCATATTGTAAGATTGGGAGAGAAGTTGATAGATACAAATTTAGCGATTTAAATAGAACCTAATAAAAAGAATCAATTTAAACTGTCACTGAATATAAAACTATTTGCCCTTTTTTGAAAAGGAAGCCAAAAAGAATCAAAGACAATGTAAAGAACTCACATATAAAACTCCCTGTAAATGATAATAGTGAAGGTTTCTTTTATATTTTTATTTATGTAACTTTCTTATCAGATTAATTTGCTTAAAGCAGTATTTTGTAGAGCTTGGTTTTTCTCTGCTGGGTTCTCGCACCCTAATACCAAAACCTGACAAAGATCCCACAAAAAAAGAAAACTACAGGCCAATATCACTGATGAACATAGATGCAAAAATCCTTAACAAAATTCTAGCAATAAGAATCCAACAACACATTAAAAAGATCATACACCATGACCAAGTGGGCTTTATCCCAGGGATGCAAGGATTCTTCCATATCCGCAAATCAATCAATGTTATACACCACATTAACAAATTGAAAAACAAAAACCATATGATTATCTCAATAGATGCAGAGAAAGCCTTTGACAAAATTCAACACCCATTTATGATAAGAACTCTCCAGAAAGCAGGAATAGAAGGAACATACCTCAACATAATAAAAGCTATATATGACAAACCCACAGCAAACATTATCCTCAATGGTGAAAAATTGAAAGCATTTCCTCTAAAGTCAGGAACAAGACAAGGGTGCCCACTTTCACCATTACTATTCAACATAGTTTGGAAGTTTTGGCCATAGCAATCAGAGCAGAAAAAGAAATAAAAGGAATCCAAATTGGAAAAGAAGAAGTAAAACTCTCACTGTTTGCAGATGATATGATCCTCTACATAGAAAACCCTAAAGACTCCACCAGAAAATTACTAGAACTAATCAATGATTATAGTAAAGTTGCAGGATATAAAATCAATACACAGAAATCCCTTGCATTCCTATACACAAATAATGAGAAAACAGAAAGAGAAATTAAGGAAACAATCCCATTCACCATTGCAACGGAAAGAATAAAATACTTAGGAATATATCTACCTAAAGAAACTAAAGACCTATATATAGAAAACTATAAAACACTGGTGAAAGAAATCAAAGAGGACACTAATAGATGGAGAAATATACCATGTTCATGGATTGGAAGAATCAATGTAGTGAAAATGAGTATACTACCCAAAGCAATTTATAGATTCAATGCAATCCCTATCAAGCTACCAATGGTATTCTTCACAGAGCTAGAACAAATAATTTCACAATTTGTATGGAAATACAAAAAACCTCGAATAGCCAAAGCTATCTTGAGAAAGAAGAATGGAACTGGAGGAATCAACCTACCTGACTTCAGGCTCTATTACAAAGCCACAGTTATCAAGACAGTATGGTACTGGCACAAAGACAGAAATATTGATCAGTGGAACAAAATAGAAAGCCCAGAGATAAATCCACACACATATGGACACCTTATCTTTGACAAAGGAGGCAAGAATATACAATGGATTAAAAACAATCTCTTTAACAAGTGGTGCTGGGAAAACTGGTCAACCACTTGTAAAAGAATGAAACTAGAACACTTTCTAACACCATACACAAAAATAAACTCAAAGTGGATTAAAGATCTCAACGTAAGACCAGAAACTATAAAACTCCTAGAGAGGAACATAGGCAAAACACCATACACAAAAATAAACTCAAAATGGATTAAAGATCTCAATGATCTCAGTGCCCCCAACCCTGCAGCAGGCCACTGCCCATGCACGCCTCTGCCGGAGACTCCTGGATACTCAAGGGCAAGTCTGGGTCAGTCCTTGTGGGGTCACTGCTCTTTTCTCCTGGGTCCTGGTGCACACAAGGTTCTGTTTGTGCCCGCCAAGAGTCTGTTTCCCAGTCCTATAGAAGTTCTGGCAGCTCTGCGGTAGGGTTCATGGTGACCTCCTCCAAGACAGCTTATGCCATACCCAGGTCTACTGCACACAGAGCTCCTGCCCCCGCAGCAGTCCACTGCTGACCCGTACCTCCACAGGAGACAGTCAAACACAGTTCTGTCTCAGTCTCTGTGGGGTTTCTGCGTCCTGGTTTGCACAAGGTTATTTTGAGCCTTCTGAGCATTGCTGGCGGGTATGGTGTTTGATTCTAAATGCAGTTTCGCCCCTCCTACTATCTTGCTGGGGCTTCTGAGACATCAGAAAAAACATATACTTTTGCTTTATTGACTATGCCAAAGACTTTGACTGTGTGGATCACAACAAACTGGAAAATTCTTAAAGAAATGGGAATACCAGACCACCTGACCTGCCTCCTGAGAAATCTGTATGCAGGTCAAGAAGCAACTGTTAGAACTGGACAGGGAACAAGACTGGTTCCAAGTCTGGAAAGGACTATGTCAAGGCTGTATATTGTCACCTTGCTTATTTCACTTATATGCAGAGTACATCATGAGAAATACTGGGCTGGATGAAACATAAGCTGAAAACAAGATTGCCGGGAGAAATATCAATAACTTCAGACACGCAGATGACACCACCCTTATGACAGAAATTGAAGAAGAACTAAATAGCCTCTTGATGAAAGTGAAAGAGGAGACTGAAAAAGCTGGCTTAAAAGTCAACATTCAGAAAACCAAGATCATGGCTTCCGATCTCATCACTTCATGACAAATAGATGGGGAAACAATGGAAACAGTGACAGACTTTATTTTTTTTGGCTCCAAAATCACTGCAGATGGTGACTGCAGCCATGAAATTAAAAGATGCTTGCTCCTTGGAAGAAAAGTTATGACCAACCTAGACAGCATATTAAAAAGCAGAGCCATTACTTTACTAACAAAGATCTGTTTAGTCAAAGCTATGGTTTTTCCAATAGTCATGTAAGGATGTGAGATTTTGACTATAAAGAAAGTTGAGTGCCAAAGAATGGATGCTTTTGAACTGTGGTGTTGGAGAAGACTCTTAAGAGTCTCTTGGACAGTGAGGAGATCCAACCAGCCCATCCTAAAGGAAATCAGTCCTGAATATTCATTGGAAGGAGTGATGCTGAAGCTGAAACGCCAATACTTTTGCCACCTGATGTGAAGAGCTGACTCATTTGAAAAGACTCTGATGCTGGGAAAGATTGAGGGAAGATGGAGAAGGGGATGACAGAGGATGAGATGGTTGGATGCCGTCACCAACACAATGGACATGAGTTTGAGTAAGCTCCGGGAGTTGCTGATAGAGAGGGAGGCCTGGCGTGATATAGTCCATGGGGTTTCAAAGAGCTGGACATGACTGAGAGACTGAACTGATCTTATTCAAAGCCATATAAAGAGCTAAAAGTTTTGTGTTATTCTTGGGGAAATTTTCCATACTATAGTAAAATGAGTTTAAAGTGTTTTTTTAAACTTAATAATATTGGCAAAACTATTCTGAAGAAGAAACAAAAGAGTCTATTTGAATTGAGAGGCACTGGGATGTTTGTGAAGTAGTTTCAGCAATGCAGTGCTAATAAAACAATCAATGGAATGCAAGAAGCAGGTCAAGTCAAATATATATAACATTCAATATTTGACAAAACTAGCATTTCAAAAAAGTATAGACATTCCAATAACCTGACTGTTGATATTGAATAGTTGAAAAAATTAGAAAGCTCAATTGCTTACATCAAATAATACACCAAATTGAATTACCAATATATCCAGTGTTAGAGGTTCCCAGGCAGTGCTACAGAACCCGCCTGCCAATGAAGGGGACGTCAGAGGTGTGGGCTCGATACCTGGACTGGGAAGAGTTCCTATAGGAGGGCATGGCTACCCACTCCAGTATTCTTGCCTGGAGAATTCCATGGACAGAGGAGCCTGGCAGGCTACAGTCCATGCGGTCACAAAGAGTGAGACATGACTGAAACGACTCAACGTGCATGTATACAGTGTTAAACAAGAAAATTATTTTAAAAATGTACCTTCATAATCAGAACAGATGATAGGACAATTAAATAGCATAAGATAGAATAATTATATTATGATATATACAGACCATAAAATTTTATACGAATATTAAATTTTTAAGCTTCAGCAGAATATATAATGACATGAGAAAATAGTCATGCCTATTGCTAAGTGACTTGTGTAGAATCTCTTCAAAATAATATTGTTGTAACTACATCTGTATTTCCAGAAATATATATACCAGTGGCATATTTTTAAAAATAAAATTCTGCTTTTAATATTAGATAATTAATAGTTGTGTGTTCTATAATCAAAATTCTATTAATAGACACAAAAAATCAAGAAGTAGCAAAAATGTAACAATTATTACATCTAAGTGATAACAATAAAATAATTTTGTCATTGTTTATTATATTTTACAATTTTTATATAATAAATGATTTTTATAATGAGGTAAAATCCTTTCTGATCCTAATTAATGTGTGTAATATGTGTATAGAAAAGAACTGTGAACAAACACACAAATACAGTCTTGATATTTTCTGGGTAGTGAGGTTTTTCTGAGGATTTACATTTTCTTCTTTATACTTTCTGATATTTTCTATTTTATATATTTATTTATTTATTTATTTTTTATTTTATATATTTAAAAAGATCTATGTATAATAAGAAAAATAAGTGTTATTTAAGTATCCTCACTATGTTGTGTTTAGGTATTACTTAACATTATATGGTAGAGTTTTTTTTTTTTGTACTTACATTCTGTAACAAGAAGCAGAGTTTTTCTGCATGAAGGTAGTGAGTGTTTGTGTATTTAAATTACTAATCAATTAAAGCACCCTTAAGAGATTTCAATTCTTGCTGGAATGGAAATGTTAAGGCCTGATGTGAAACAGAAGAGAAATGTTATGATTGCCAAACAGTTAATCATAGAGGGTCCCACTGGGACAAGGGAACTTATTTCATACTCATTCCCCTATTTTTACTTCTTTTGGTGAGTGGAAAAATAGGAAAGACAGGAGCAGAAAAGCCAAAAAGATTGTATGGATGGTCATACTTTTATTTAACTCTGTTTAATGAGTGGGGACGAGTTGATGGCTGACATACATCAAAATAGCATACAAATAACTGAGGAAACAAAAACCAGCTGAAAGTTGCATACACGCTACTAGGAGGTCACCTAACCTCAATCTAGGCTGGAATCCTAGAACAGTGTTAGCAGAAATTTTGACAGGATATAAAATTCTAGGTGAGTGGTAAAAAGTGACACTTTCAACATTCTGTATAAAGCAAGGTTAGATTAAACACAGGTTGATAACTTTTGAAGACTAATTCAAAAGGAACCCAATTATACTGAGGGTTTCTTGGTTAGCTGGCTCTGTGGTAGTATCAAATTCTTTTTTCACTTTTTAAACTGTGGCAGAATATATATAACATACCTTTTTCATTTTAACCGTTGTAAATTGAGGTATAGTTGCTTTACAATACCGTGTTAGTTTCTGCTGTACAAAAAAGTGAATCAGCTACATGTATACGTTTTAACCATTTAAAAATGCACGTCAGTGGTATTAATTATATTCACAGTGCCCTGCAACTATCATGACCATCTCCCTAAACAGAAATTCTGTAACCATTAACTTTCCAACCTCCCATCCCCGCAGTGTCTAGTAATTTTTAATCCACTTTCTGCCTCTATGAATTTACCTATTTTAGGTACTTCATGTAAATGGAATCATATACTACTTGTCCTTTTATGTCTGGGTTATTTCACTCAGCACAGTGTTTTTAAGGTACATTCATGTTATAGCTTGTGTCAGAACTTTGTTCCTTTTCTATTGTAAATATGTAACACATTTTCTTTATCCATTCATCTGCTGATTTGACATTTGGGCTGGTTCCACCTTTAATCTGTTGTGATTAATGACACAATAAATATTTGTTTATAAAAGTACGTTAGACTCCCTGCTTTAATTCTTCTGGTTATGTACCTAGGAGTGGAATTGTTGAGTCACAGGGTAATTATGTGTTTAACATTTTGATAAACACCCTATTGCTTCTTATAGTAGCTGCACTAATTTATATCACTACCAGCAATGTATGAGGATTACAATTTCTCCATATTCTTAGCAACACTTGTTATTTTAAAAAATGATTATTATAGGTATCCTACCAAGTATGAAGGTGGTGTATCGTTATGGTTTTGATTTGCATTTTCCTAATGATTAGTGATGTTGAACATCTTTTCACATGCTTACTGGCTATTTGTATATCTTCTTCGGAGCCTGTCTATTGAAGTCCTTTGTTCATTTTTTATAAACTGTGTTTGTCATTCTGCTGTTGAGTTGTAGCAGTACTTTTATATATTCTGAATACTAAAACTTTATCAGGTATATTATTTAGAAAATATTTTCTTTGTCTCTGTAAGTTATTTTCTCACTGTCTTGTGTCTTTTGATGCACAAAGTTTTAAAATTTGGTGAAGTCAAATTTATTATTATTTTTTTCTTCTATTGCTCATGCTTTTGGTGTAATATCTAAGAATTCATGGTCAAAAACAAGGTCATGGAGATTTATCCATATGCTTTCTTCTAAGAGTTTTATGACTTTAGCTGTTATATTTAGGTAATTGCTCCATTTTGTGTAGATTTTTTGTGTATTACATGAAACTGGAATCCGACTTCATTCTTAGTCATGTGGAAGTCCAGTTGTCCAAGCAACAGCTGCTGAAGAGATTCTTCTTTCCCTATTCAATGGATTTGTCACTCTTGTAAAAAAAAAAAAAAATCAGTTGGCCATAGATGTATGGCTTTATATCTGGATTGTCAATTTTATTCCATTGGTCTTTATGCTATTTTATACTATCTTGTTTATGGTCACTTTATCATATAAATGTTGAAATTGAGAAATGTGAATTCTTCTAACTTTGCTTTTCTTTTTAAATATTACTCTAGCTATTTGAAGTCCCTTGCAATGCTATATGAATTTGAAATTGGCTTTCCCATTTCTGCAAAGAGACTTGGAATTTTGATAGAAATTATATTTAATCTATAAGTCACTTTCAGTGGTATTAACAAGTTAGCAATATTAAGTTTTCCTATTCATCAACCGCAGGGGATCTGTCCATTTATTTAGGTCTTCTTCGATTTCCTTCAGTTTTGAGGTTTTCCATGTACAAGTCTTTACTTCCTTGGTTCAAGTGTTGTCTTTTAAAATAAAGTGATACATATAAAATATTATCGCTATTAAAAAATGAAAACAAAATGAAAGTAACTGAACTGAAAAGCTGACTAGTTTCTTCACTGGATAAGCCTATGTTATAGGCAGCTGGCTGTTCAGACAAGGATACTTCAAGTCTCTGTGGAGTTTATAAACTCAAACTCATAATGCGCTAATAAAAGGTGTCTCTGCTATAATATAGAGAGTCAGCAAGCCTAATTACATCTTTCTTGAATTTCTGAGGATATGAATATTTCTCAGTGAGATAATTCTGAACATAAATTAAATTATGGGGTAATGATAAGCAGAGAAGGTTTAGAAGATTGGGTTGGTGGTATGGAGCCTTCAAAAATTGTTTGGGACCACTGACAATTTTTTAAAAATTAATTTATTAATTACTCCTGTCTCTTCTAACAGGCAAAATAGCTGATGGGCATTTTACCCCTTTCTTCTCAAAGGAATGAATAAAATATTTTATGTTTTATTTTTATTTATCAGGATTTTCTATAAAAGGATTATATTGAAGCAAAACAAAACAAAAGCTGGACCATCTTGGTTCCTTGGAAGACCCTCAAGACAAAGTTGAGCCTATTCTGGTTGCCCCTCTGTGATGAATGGTGAAGTGCCTTTGACAGGCATCTCCAGACAACCTTCTAGAAATTCTGAGAGCTGGAGGAGACTTGGACCCAAATGAGTCCTCAGTCCAAGTGACTTTGAAGGGGTCTACTACTTCAGATATTTTGGCAGAAAATCTCTTAAAATTTTCCTGAATCTATCTGGGGAATTTTAAATTTTGATGAGAATATTTTATAAAATTATATAGACTATATCTTTAAAAAGTAATTAATCAATTAGTTTTTATTGAAATATATGGTTAATATACAATGTTGTATTAGTTGTGTTAGTTTCAGGTATACAGCAAGATGATTCAGTTATATCTATCTAGATAGATATCTATCTGTATATATTTTTTATATTATTTTCCATCATAGATTATTATAAGATATTGAGGAGAGCTCCCTGTGCTATACAGTAGCTCCTTGTTAGTTATCTATATTTTTTATATATAATAATGTGTATATTTTAAAACCGAATAGACTTTAAATTTTAACATTTAGAATAAGACTTAGACTGTTTGGGAGGATTTGCAGAACTAAACCACAGATTTCCCCTCTGTCTTTGTCTGTCTGCCTTTCATAGAGTCTTTTTGCAAAGATGTCCTTTTCCTTTTCTAGGAAAATGAAAAAAAAAAACCCTGAATTCCCCTCTTGTTTTCCTCTCTTTCCTTCCAGTTCAGATTGGCTTCTTAAAAGCTTGAGCTCCTGATGACTGGAAAGTTGAGGGTTTCAGAGTCTGTGTCTTAAAATTTTTAGTATAGTCACTTAGATTTTATAATAAAATAGGAATGATGTTGGAGGTGATGGTGTAAAACAAATTAAAGAGTTGTAGCTGAGGATTTATGAAAACCCTAGTGTGGAGTAAAAATATCACATTTCTTAGAAAATAGGTGTCAGGTTCTCAACCAAGTCTCTTTGGACATAAAAAATAAAAGAGGTCTAAGATGCTTAAAAGAATTATTATTTGTGGTATTCATACAAAAATGCCAGTATACTAGTATGTAGCAACATTTATTAAGCAGCTTTAAAGTATTTTGTTAGGTATCCTTGAAAATAATCCTCAGAGGTAAGTCATTAAGTTTTCAGAAAATAAAAGAGGAATGGTAAGCTAAATAATTTTAGAGGTAAATGGTAACTATAGGTTATATATACATCTGCTCAAACACATGTGAAGGTTAACCAAGAAATGACTCAAGATTGTTTAGCTTTCTTTGTTTCTTCATAGGAAAAGATATAAAAGGTAAATATACAACCTTGGTTCTGCAATCAGGGAGCTATCTTTTAGAAAAGTCTACTCTGAAAAGTCCTGAGAAGTATTTGCAAAATGCTGAGGCAAGATAGCGACTATCTGGTGAACTTCAAATGCATGCCTGCCTATACCTGCATCCGAGGAGGACTACTTCATGTACAGTCATTCTGATATATAGTAACTATTTAAAAATTTTGGTTCAATTAAATTGGTCCAGGAGAGGGCACTCGATTCTGGGATGTCTAGGCAGGGTTTGGCCAGCCATGCATTCTCTGTGGCTTGGCTTTTGTTTTAATTAATTAATTTTGGTTGGAGGCTAATTACTTTACAATATTGTGGTGGTTTTCGCCATATATTGACATGAGTCAGCCAAGGGTGTACTTGTGTTCCCCATCCCGAACCCCCCTCACACCTCACTCCCCATCCCATCTCTCTGGGTCACCCCAGTGCACTGGCTTTGAGTGCCCTGTTTCATGCATCAAACCTGGACTGGTCCTCTATTTCACATATGGCAATATACATGTTTCAATGCTATTCTCTCAAATCATCCCACCCTTGCCTTCTCCCACAGAGTCTAAAAGTCTGTTCTAAAAGATGTGGTAGTCCAAAATAATTTCTCTTGCAAGAATTTACAATTAGAAAACCAAAAGTAAAGGGCAGTTAGCGGTGGGGCCAGAAGATGAATGGAGGTATTGAGATATGAGAGATAGAATTAGAACTAAAGCAAATGGAAAGCACATTTAAATCAGACTCGTGAGGCAGCAGACATGATGAGTAAGCATGAGGAAGTCAGTTGATAGAAGGAAGAATAAGTAATATACAGAGAGAAAAGGCACCAGGAGATGGCCTTGTTCCATTAGCGCCAGAGAATGAGGCTTTCTGCTTTGTAAAGCTTTTCAGTTTCCCACCGTGGGGCTTTCCTGGTGGCTCAGACAGTAAAAAATCTGTCTGCAATGTGGCACACCCAGGTTCAATCCCTGGGTCAGGAAGAACCTCTGGAGAAGGGAATGGCAACCCACTCCAGTAACCTTGCCTGGGAAGTCCCATGGACAGATGACCTGGGGGGCTATAGTCCATGGGGCCATAAAGAGTTGGACATGACTGAGTGACTCACACACTGCAGTTTCCATTAGGTCAGATGTCAAGGTCTTGGATTTCTATGAGGTCTCTGAACCTTTGCATTAAAAATAGTCCAAATCAATTATTTCTGGAGACAGATTGAATGGGTCCCTTTTCTTGAAATGCAAATGAACTTTACCATAATCCCCAGAAAATACTGTTTGAAACACAAGAGCCCAGTGCATAGCTTCATTTTCATTGCGAGCTGTAACAATGCTGAAGCATGCACATAAATGTATGTCCTATTGGTTCTGGGTACTTCTACACACAGCTGTACAGTTCTGATTACTTCTTGCTGTCAGCTTATAGGGTGTTGGTGAGTGAAATTGCTCAGTCGTGTACGACTCTTTGTAATCCCACGGACTGTAGTCTGCCAGGCTTCTCTGTCCATGGGATTTTCCAGGCAAGAGTACTGGAGTGGGTTGCCATTTCCTTCTCCAGGGGATCTTCCTGACCCAGGGATCGAACCCAGGTCTTCTGCATTGCAGGCAGACTCTTTACCCTCTGAGCCACCAGGGGTGTTGGGGAAGATCATAAAAATGGATGTCATCCCCGTGGTACAGTGCCTACTTCTCATTGTGATGCCAAGGACACTGGTAAGAGCGGTGATGGGAGAACAGCAGATGATGGCTGTGAATGAGGCAGATGGAAGGATTGTTTTTGAGGTGTTGGAATGTGACAACAGTGATTATGCCCATAGTTGGACCATAGAATTTCAGAGCTCATGGGACCACAGTGAGCATCTCTTCCTGCTTCCTTGCTTATAAAAACGGTTCAGACTTAGAGGACTGATGATATTCTAAAAGACTATTGAAATTAGGGACAGTGCAGGGACCTGAAAGCAAGTTCTCTGCCTTTTAGTCTGGCAGTCATTCCATCTTACCTGGGATCCAGCTTCTTTCCTTGGTTATCTTTTGAAGGCCCTTAGCCTGAAGACTCACCAACAGACTGGAGGGTGGACCATATGATCTTGGAATTTATTAGATAAATAGGTACATGTTTCTTTGACTTCCAGTAATTTGAGAGTGCTACAGAAGTAGGAAATAAAAATGTGCTCTGCCCAGGTTTGTGCTTTTAAGACTTTTTAAATCTTACAGATGGGTGCACATTGACCTCGCAGTCTAAAATGCCAGTCTAGCCATCTCACTAAATAGAAATATGTTGTACTCTGAGTTATAAATTTTTCATAATTATGAAGTTGATAAAGAGTTATTTCAGGCAGAAATAATAGGCTATGAACTGAGGTCATAGATTAAACTTTTAGATTGTAGACCAAGCACATTGAACAGAGTCAAAATGAAGCTTTATGCCTCACACTTATTTCTTTGTGTTGCATATGAATTAAGGTGGTTTTCTTGGAGATGGCTGAGTTTTAATTGACTTGTATCCTGTAGTATAGTTTTTCCACTGAGCAAAAAGCCTGCAAATTCAGCTTGGAGGATTTGCCTGAGGCAAGGTGTCATAACTATTCACAAATCACTACTTGTATCCTGTTTACACTACCTTTGCCCCACAGAAGGCTATGTAACTGATCTCATTTGCCTTTTGCACAAAGGGAAAACCAGGTCCTATAAAGTCATTGTTGCATAGCTGTAGCTATCACAATACTGTGCTAAAAGAAAAGGATGAAAACAGAGGTTCCACTGCCTTGAATACTATTTGAGCAAAGGGTTTAAGGGTAAAAGCAAGTACCACCAAGCCACATCACGCTAAATACCATTAAGTACCACCAAGCCACATCATGCTAACTACCATTTACCGAGTGTCTACTGTGTGCCAAGCACTATGCCGTAGTTATTTGATTTAAGGCTCATAATTATCCTATGAGATAACTTTTGCTATGTACATTTTACAGATAAGAGGACTGAAGTTCAGAGAGGCTAAGATCACATATCTCAGAAGTGGCCAAACTGAAATTTAAATTTAGGCGCCTTTTCCACTAATGCCCATGGATTCTCTAAACTAGTACATTATCTTGTCTTTCATCTGATAGAGAAATAATTCTGTGGCAGTCACAGCAACTTGATATATTATTTGACCCACTGAGATAGAATGTATATGAAGACAAATGCTTCACAGAGGAACCAAACACAGCTGTCCATGACCCATTAATGAACAAACTTTTACTGATACAAACTGTATGCATGACACCGGACTGTCTGCTTTAGCAGGTTCCAAGAAGTAGAAGAATCAAGCTTTGCCCTTAACGACTGTATAATGTAGTTGGGGCAATAAGATGTGCATATCAAGGGTAACTAACAACACTGGACTTATATGATAATAGATGACAAGAAATATCTTAAGGGTAAGAAAGAATAATGAGAAGATGTGAGGTCATCCTTTCCCCCCAGGAGAACAGAGACTTGCAGTGCAAATTATGCCAGAAAAATCTTTATGGAACTGGCTAATTTCATTTGAACTGGAGATGATTTCTGGGCTGCTGGGCTGCTGACCCCATTCTGGCTCTAAAGTTAGACTTTTTATGAAAAACAGCCTATCAGTAAGACAGTAGAAAGCACATCTGGTCTGTCACAGGGTTCTATTGATGGAAGCAGGACGCTTGTCTAGAGTGTAACCTCATTCTCCTGAACCTATCCTTGTTGGAGACCGAAATGTGTACAGCAGGCAATTATCAGCTGAGAGAGTTTGAGGTACTGCAATCCTACAAGCAGTATCCTATCCTTGCAAAGTACTTCTTCAATTCCATTACTCCAGAGACATATCTTATAATACTAAGAAAAAGCTATATAATTTTCCTTGCCCTGTCATCTTCTTAGGCAGTCTCTAATGGGTTCGTACAATGGCATCTGAACTGAGTATCACAAACCTCTAACAGTTGAATCAGTAATGTCGAGTGATCTCTGTTTGGCATCGCCTCACGAAATGGCCCATTGACAAACAGAGCAAGCCACTGTCAAACACACTGGTGGCTGCGTGCTTCTCCTCTGTGTGCTCTGAATATGTCCCCTAGGCCACCGGGCTGACATGCCATGGCCCCACTGTCAGATCTGTTTATAAAAACTACTCAAACCCTTGTTCTACATGCTCCATGTTGTCCTCCCATGCCTGGCTTTATACTGTGACGTCATCAATCAATGCCATACTGAATTCACCCAACTTTGTCAGCTCTGTGTTTACCTTCATCTTAAATGCTGTTAGTGTGGTCTTCTTACCGATAGGGAGCCACCAAAACATATATAAACTGGACTTGTGGCCAGGACTACCAGTGCAGTGACATCCCATAATTGCTAGAGCTCTTCACTGCCATGGTCTGTGAGATGGCATTCTTATCTTTGCAAGCCTATCTTGATTTTTTCATGTTCTAGACAGAACTCAAGTGAACAACACTCAAATACTCAGGCTTCCAGCATGGGTCACTTTCTTTGTTACTTTGTTTAATAACACTGGCCACTAGAAAGATTCAGAGTATCTGTAGTTATTCCTCATTGGAGTCACCATAGAATGCAGAACCTCCATAAAACTGTGGTAAAATTGTGATCTCTCTTCTTCAGAAAAGAAATGGTATAACATTAGCTAGGAGAAGAAAAGCATAATTGGATGTATATATCTTGCCTTTATCCAAATGTGGATAAACTTGTATTACTGGCTTCTGTATCTGAAATGTGGCATAAAGGACACATTTGATTTTGTATACTTGACTCCAGTCTTTCACCTGGTTGATGACCAATGGCTGAATTATTTTGAGGAAATGTTTGTGAGGACACCCAAGATGCTAATTTCATTGACAGTGTTACCTCTGTGGGAAATTCTGATGGATAAAGGAAGCTTTAAATATACACTTGACATGTTTCTAATTCACCATCTTTTTTCTCCTCTCTTTGCTAAAGTCCTTAAGGAAAGAGGAATGTCTTTTTTAAAAACAAAGCTTTTTTATCATCCACAAAATATTTTACAAAGGAAGCTGAAGTACAGTGTAGCATCTTGAAGCCTATCAAAGTACCAGCATAAACTCATCCTGTTTCTCATAGATATATTCTACAGCCCTACATTCTGCTACTCTGTACCCTAATTCCTGTAAGCAGTCCCTTGTGGTAAAACTAGAAATTACCATTTGATTTTTCTCTCCATACCTTTTGTTCAAGTCTGTTAAACTCATTAACTTATGTTTGTCTGATGTCCAGTTTGTCAGTTTCTAAGTCAAGTGAACCCCAAAACTAATGTTCCAGAGAAGAGTTCCTTGTCATAATAGCCACTTGTATTTTTTTTTTTTTTGACTGTCTTACTATATTAGAGTCCTTTTGCTGGAACAATGAGAAAATATGGGCTGTTCTTTTCTTAAGAATGTATTTCCTATTGATCAGTTGTCTGTTCTCCCCACTTCTTGACCTTAACTTTGAAACATCTTGTTCTTGACCTTAGATATGACCCAAATACATCCAGTGATCAAGTAGCAGAACCAGGAGGGTATCACTGAAGTGGCATTTGCCAGCTGTTGTTAAAAGCATGCAGGGACAACCCTAGTGGGGACTCAGTTTTTATCTTTCCCTCCAGTGTTTGCTACAGAGTAAGAGATGGGAAGACCAGGATGTCCAAAGAATGATGTCAAGCTGTGAAAAGGGTGTTGATATGGAACGCACTTGAGTAAACTCCTTTCAGCATAGGCAGATGCTCTGGCTAGTTCAGCCGCATATCTCTGCTCTGGGTATGGAAACTAGGGCCGAGAAGTAATTGAGGGAACCGTTGTGTCTTGCTGAGAATTCTATAAATTTACTTGCATTCCTAATAAGCCAGAGGAAAACAGTGTTCTTAAAGAAAAGAAATTGGCATTCTTATACATTGCCACATTGTCAAATTTCCCTTCTTCTCTGCAAAATTTGCTCTTACATATTTAAATAGAAAAAAAAAAAGTAAAAAGAGTTAGAAGATCTTGGCATATTTCCCGAAGCAGAAAAATTACCCTTACCCTAAGGTGAAAGAAAGTGTGAATGGTGCCTTAAAGGCAATTCAGGAAGTATTCATTAATCAACAAATATTTATTAAGCACTATTTTCCAAATTGTGCTTGGGGCTGTGGTAGGATAATAAAAGATGTGTAAAACAGAATTCGTGCCCTCAAAGAATTTATGCTTTAATTGAGGAGAGAAGAAATAATAAGAGGCAGTTTCGAATAAATGCTAAATTGTATGTTTCAGATCATCAGAACTGTAAGAAAGAAGCAGGTTGTCACTGAGACCTGGAGTAATCAGAGAAGCCCTCACTAATGTGATAGGTCTTGAAAGGAGTCTTGAAAGATGGGTTAAATACCGTTAAAATGACCCCCACATTAATTAATTTAGAGAATTAATGAATTCTGGTAGTGGGGAATGTGACCTAGGATACAGCACTACTGTCACCATTTCCTTTAATTACTAAGAGGAAGAATTAACCTATACCACGAAAGCATTTCAAATGCATGGCCACCTTTGAGACAATTTATAGGCAAGCCACTTAAGTAGCAGGGTTTTTGCTAATCGACCTCATTTCTCCTTTCCATTTTTTTTTTTCTGCAGGCATTGTAACCTTTAACATTTTTGAACTATAACTTTGCTTTGTGCTACGTGAAAATTCTCTTAAACTTAGGCTGGAGGTGCGCCTGAGGACTCAGATTGAGAAGCTCTTCCGTATCTTGTGATCTGGAGATGCTGCATGACCTATGGCACCCTTGTGTAGGTCAACAGGACAGCCACCTCTTGTTTCCTAGGTGACAGTGAAATGGCATTGCACAATCTACAGTCTACCTTGCAGGGGGATCCAAACTGCCACTTCCTTTAAATCTCTTTTTATGCCCTGGGAAAACTTCTTTGCCATTACTCCACGTCATCTTGAATTAGGCTACAGATCACCAAAGAGAGCAGTTTCGTCCCTCCCACGTTACCTCTCATTCGCCCTATAATATCCATACACAATGACTTGAGTCTTAGGGAAAGCCCTTCCATTTGTTGTGTGCAGAGCAATAATGACAGTTCACATTTTAAAGCATTTTTGTGTTCTTTTTCCTATTCAATTCATATGCTGGTTCAATGAGATAAACAGGAAAGAGTGGATTATAAAAACCTATTTCCTCACACATAAAAATGCTTCTTCTGAAGAAATGCTTTTTAAAGCATTTTATAAATATTTTAAGAAATATTTCTTTTCTTTATATAAAAGTCATATGTATAACTGTGAAATGATGTGTAAAACATGTATAAGCCCACATATACTGGATTTAGAAAGGAGAAAATAATATGAATGAAAGCTTTGAGCCTTCAAGAAGTTAAGACTTGCTCAAGGTCATATTCCTATGTGAAGGACAAGATTGGGCTCAAATTTAGGTTGCTTGAGGCCAAACCCTATGCCACTGGTCTAGTTCAGAACCTTACTAGAGAATGGTTTACAAGGTAAAGTTTTTCAGCAGCATCACCACCCTTGATATTCAGGAGGGTATATAATTTTATCAACACAATACAAAGGTTAATGGGATTGCTTCCTTCCAACTCTATCATAGTGAATGCAGGCTTTATGGCAACGTTAAAAAAAATGACCCCTCTCTGCTTTATGCTGATCATTAACTAAGATTATCTCACACTAGAGATTTACTACACCGAAAAGCACTGACATCACTAACTGCTATTAAGTGTATGATACTTAAACTCCATAAAGAGGAGCAAAATGCCTTTGTCAGCAGTTTAGGGAAAGTAGACACAGCCAGAGACATTCATCCCACACAAAACAGAGTTGCTGCTTGCAGGAATCTGTCTACCAGTTTTTGATACTCTCTGGTCATATCTACCTGATGAAAATCTCTGTCTAGAACAGATGGTCTGTTCTGTGTTTCTGCTCTTGTAAACAACTGAATGAGATCCTCAACAGTCTAGTCATTTCAATAGGCAGTGTGGAGTGATCAAAACTTTCCAGCTGCAAGAAAAACAGAATACAAACAATTGAATCAGTATATCTGGATATGGCTACAAGATTTAAAATTTCAAATGATTAACATGATCATGTCCCTAAGGAATCAAGCTTTGTTTCCAATAAGGATGTATTAAAAAAGAATGAGTTGCATCAAAAAGGATAAAACATATGGGAATAAACTTAACTGAGGGAGGTGAAAGGCCTGTACTGAAAACTGCAAAACATTAATGAAGGAAACTGAAGATAGCTCAAAGAAATGGAAAGGTAGCCTGTACTCTTGGATTGGAAGAATTAATATTGTTAAAGGGATCAAACTACCTAAGGCAGTCTTCAGATTTAATGCAATCCCTATCAGGATATCCATGACAATTTTCACAGAACTAGAAAAAATTATCCTAAAACTTATATGGAACCAAAAAGAACCAGAATAGACAAAGATATCTTAAGAAAAAAATCCAAAGTTATAGGTATCATGCTTTGAGACTTTATACTACAAGCCTCAGTAGCCAAAAATGCATGGTTTTTGCATTTAAGCAGACACATAGGTTACACAGACACATAGATAAACTGAACAGAATAAAGTCCAGAAATAAACTCGTGAACTGATGGTCAATTAATCTATGACAGAAGAAGCAAAGGTAGACAATGGCAAAAAGACAATCTCTTCAACAAGCGGTGCTTGGGAAATTGGACAGCTAAACGCTAAACAATAATCCTAGAACATCACCTCTCGCCATATACGGACATACATTCAAAATGGGTTACAGATTTAACTGTAAAACTTAAATGGAAAACTACTAGAAGAGGACATATGTGATTTGACATACATTGTTATATATTCTTTTTTTTTAATATCTGAATCCTAAGGGGGAAAAAATAAAAGCAAAAATAAGCAAATGATATCTAATTAAACTTAGAAACTTTTGCACAGCAAAGGAAATCATAAACAAAAAAATCTCACAGAATGGAAGAAAACATTTGCAAATGGTATGATCAACAGGGGGTTAATATCCTAAATATATAAACAATACATCCTACTCAATATAAAAGACCTAAACAACCCAATCAAGAAACATCAGAAAACTGAATAGACATTTTTCCAAAGAAGACATACAGATGGCTAACATGCACATGAAAAGATGCTCAGAATTTCTAATTATTAGAGAAATGCAAATCAAAATGAGATATTACCTCACACGTTTCAGAATGGCTATCTTCAGAAAGTCTGCAAATAACAAATGTTGGGGATATGGAGAAAAGGGAACTCTTATACACCATTGGTGGGAATGTAAATTGGTGCAAACACTATGGAAAATGGTATGAAGATTCCTCAAAAACCAAAAAATAAACTACAATATGACCCAGCAATTCCACTCCTCATTATATAGCTGGATAAAAACAAAAACACTACTTCAAGAAGGTACCTGAACCCAAAGTTTCATAGCAGCGCTATATACAATAACCAAGATACGGAAGCAACCCAAATACCCATCAGTAGATAAATGAATAAAAAAGGTGTGCTATATGTACACAATGAAATATTATTCAGCCATAAAAAGAATGAAATTCTGCCATTTGCAGCAATGTGAACTGACCTATAGAATATTATGCTTAGTGAAATGTCAGACAAATACTCTATTGTATCATTTATATGCATTATCTAACAAATAATACAAATGAATGTATATGCAAAACAAACTGGTGGTTACTAAAGAGGAGAGGGAAAGAAAGATGGCAAATTAGGGTTATGGGATTAAGAGATACAAACTACTACACATAAAGAGATATAATGTATTACACAAGGAATTATAGTCATTATCCTGTAATAATTTTTAATGGAATATAATTTATAAAATGCTGTCAGAATACTCTATGCCTGAAACTAATATAATATTGTAAATCAACTGTTCTTCAATAAAAAATAAAAATAAAATGAAATAATTAAAGAAAAAAGAATGAGATAGGTAAGGCAATTTTCACATGAATTTTCTTAGGATTCTTGTAGGAGTCGTTTATCCAACAGTATGCAATCAGTGTTAATTCAGAGAATATTTATTTAGTGCCTGTTATTTCTGAGACATCAATGTAGGCTCTGGAGACAGTGATGAAACAAACAGCTGGTCTCAAAAAAGTCCCCATCCTAGTAAAAAAGACAAACATTTAAGCAATTGGTATAGGTGTTTTGGGAGTGGATATTTTGGAGACCTGATTCTGAATGGCTCATAAACCCACTGTGGAGTGGGGAGCAGTGTTATAGCAAAGTGAATTTTCTAGAATAGTCTTTCTGAAGCTTATATTTGGAGTTCCAGTAAAATGTCATGTATATGGATTCCTTTTCCCTCACAAACAACCCATAGGTAGTAAAATGTCTTCTTTAAGAGCTCAACCTCTAGTTCTATGAAGATGCTGGAGGCTGACATAACATAGTGGGAATTCTGGCCATTTACTAGGAAAGTAAACACCTGTTTTTTTGTTTTTTTTTTTTTAAATCGGTGTGAAAGAAAGTGAAAGTGTTAGTCACTCAGTTGTCTGACTCTTTGCCACCCCATGAACCTGCCAAGCTCCTCCATCCATGGAGTTCTCCAAGCAAGAATACTGGAGTAGGTTGCCATTCCCTCCTCCAGGGGATCTAGATCATACCTGGGTCTCCTGCTTTTCAGGCAGATTCTTTACTGTCTGAGCCATCATAGAAGCAGGTAATAATAAAATAAGATTTTCATGTATCAAAGTTACCCATTTGGTTAAATAGATATCTTATTGAAAACACTCATTTTAATTTTGTTTAATTTTATATCCAAAGTCATTTAAACAGAAAGAAGGCACAGTATCATGAAATTTCAGAACACTAGGAGTTTCCAAAAAGTTTACTTTTAAAAAGTTGTATGCTATGCTATGTTATGCTAAGTCACTTAAGTCCTGTCGGACTCTGTGTGACCCCATAGACGGCAGCCCACCAGGCTTCCCCGTCCATGGGATTCTCCAGCAAGAACACTGGAGTGGGTTGCAATTTCCTTCTCCAATGCATGAAAGTGAAAAGAGAAAGTGAAGTCGCTCAGTCGTGTCCGACTCTTAGTGACCCCAAGGACCGCAGCCTACCAGGCTCCTCCGTCCATGGGATTTTCCAGGCAAGAGTACTGGAGTGGGGTGCCATTGCCTTCTCCGTAAAAAGTTGTAAGAGCAGTGCAAAGAACATCTATATTGTGTTTTATAGGACTCAGTTGTTAACAATTTATCACATTTGCTCCAGTACCATCTCCATATTCTATCTATAGACATTGCTCTCTATATACCCAGAAGTATATGTTATCATTCAAAACTTGCTCAGGACTGAGAGCTGCAAAGTAATTTGAAGCAGAAAAGTTTAATATAAAGTATTATTAACTACAGCTGGAGATTGTAGAAATGAGCTAATAAAAAGTGAAGAGAACTCTAAACAATATAGGAATAGCAGAGATAAGAAGCAGCCACTACCCTTAGGGATGAAGTGCCTAACAAGGAATTTTTCTAGGGCTGGAATTCAAACCTTGTCGAGGAAAGCACAGCTGTAGTTTGTTGAATGGCAGAGAAATTGTTGTGGTGTTGTGCTAGTGGAACTTGCTGGAGATCTACCCTCTAATGAGTCAGGGAAAGCTGTTCACAAGTAGCTGTATACCTGGAGGTGATTGCAGGTGGATGCTATGATCACTTGGCTCTTTTGGCCACCATGCACTGCTGGGGAAGCTGCAGGCACTGAACCCCGGAGAAGCTGCCTGGGCCACAGGAGCTAGGTGAGAGGGTTGCTCCATGTGCTGGAGGAGCCAGCACTGGGGAAGCCACCTGCTCTACAAAACCCTGTCAAGTGAACACATGGGATCCAGGAAGCAAAACCCCTTCCTCCTGCAATAGCTTTCCAATATCTCCACCTCCCTATACTGATAAAGCTTTTTGTCAAGTGGCAAAAAACTTAAAAAGTCCAGATCCATTTTTGTAGAGCAGGCAATAAAATATGAATTTGGAGTTGAGAGAGACAATACACTGATAAATCACTTTTATTATCTCAATCATATGAGAACCAGTTACATAATGCTACAGCATGCCTAAGTACTCTAATATATGTTCTCCCTATACTTTCTTACACAACCACAATACAACTTTCTAAATTAAATCAGCATTGATACCAGATTGTCCCAATAGAAGTCTTTTCTCTTCTAATCCAGCATAAATATGGGATAACATTTGGCATTCAGATGTCATTTTCTTCCATGTCCTGTAATCTGGAATAGTTTCTTAATTTTTTATACCTATAATGACCTTGAAAGTCTTAGAAATTACAAACATTTCATTCTGTAGAATGTCCTTCAGCTCAGGCCTCACGACAGGGCTCAGGACATGTAAAGTGGGCATGACTCCATAGAAATGATGGTTACAGTGTGCATATTCATATGTCTATGACATGGACCTGCTCTTCCACTGCTGATATTAAACTTGATCATATAATGAAGGTGATGCTTCCTGTTTCTTCACCATCAAGTCACCATTTTTTCACCTCTGCAACTGGTGTGTGTATCATGAAAAAATACAGACATACCTTAGTGATAATGAAGATTTAATTCCAGACCACTTCAATAATGTGAAATTTTTTGGTTTTCCAGTGCAAACAAAAGTTATGCTTATGCTATACTGTAGTCTATTAAGAGTACACTAGCACTGCATCTAAAAAACAATGCACATAGCTTTAACCAAAACTATTGAATTGCTAAACATGCTAACTATCATGCTGGTGGAAGGTGTTGCCTTGATGCTGATGGCTACGACCCATCAGGGTGGTGTTGCTGAAGGATGAGTGGGTGTGGCAATTTCTTAAAACAAGACATCCCTGAAGTTTGCTGCATTGATTGATTCTTCTTATGAACAACTTCTCTGTAGCATGCAGTGTTGTTTGAGAGCATTTTACCCACAATAGAACATTCAAAATTGGAGTCATATATTCCCTAGTGCTATCTTCTGATAGTGCAAACAAGTAAACACACTCTAGTAGCAAAAAACACACTTAGCACCAATTGTCCAGCCTGATGTGGGTTAATAGCCCAGTTAATAATATTTGCTAATGTTTTAATTCTATTGAATAAATACTCCGTCCTTAAATATTTTTGCTCCTATGTCTTTGTCACTCATCAAAGCACTAATCCTTCATCCTTTTTGTTGATTTCAGTGTAAGATATTGATATCTTTTCTAAAACCTCAGCTTTTCAATTCTGTGTCCTCTTTTCTTTCAGTGGTCTTATTCTTTGTCTTTCCTAAGCCATTTATTTCCATGGTCACATCCTAGATCTTGTCATTGTCAATAATTTTAACACTTCCACAATCTCAGTGTGATGTATTTCATTCTTTGACCACTACTTTCTATCTTTCTAGCCCCACCCTCCCTCTTTAGATTCTTCAAGTCTTACAAGTCTTAATCCTAGTTAAGATATATAATCCACTGATGTGAATATACTCTCCGTGTTCCCCTGCCCACCTCTCCTTTGTAATCTTACGTTCCTACCCAGCTTAAGTTCTCTGGTTAATTATTATAATCACTCCCTTAAATATACCTTCAGCTCTCTTGCACTTGTCATTACTGAATTTCTTCGGCTAAACCACAACTCGGAATAATTCAACCCTTATTATATACTGTGCTTACCCACTTGTAGTTGAAATGGCTGGAGGAAAACACACAACTAAGCTGATTGATCTCACTTGAAAGTCATAATCTTCAAACTCAAATGGGCCCCTAGTGCTATCTAGAGCTCATATTTTTTATCCATTCATTTTTAGATATTTTAGAACATTATTTCATGCCTTTTTCTCTCTCTTGAAATCTCGAATACCTGTATACCTCCTTCTCTCTATCAATGGCTTTGCTTCTTATTTCACTGTGAAAAAATTCTGTAACCTATTACTATCACATCTACATCCCTGCTGACACCTGTGCCTATGGCTCTCACTTCCCTGAACTGCCTCTGTTCCTCTGTAAGACCATCCCCTCCATCTGGCCATTAGATTTCATCCCATGTTGTCTATTCAAGGATATGCTGCTCTTTCTCCATCAGTTAAAAAAAAATCAGAACAAGACAAAACAAAACTCAATTGATGACCCTCTTTGTCCCTCTTTCCAGATATCACTCCATTTGTTTCTTCCCCTTGAGATTAAACTCTGTGAAGTGTTTGTACAGCTATTGTCTCTAATTTCATATTTCTCATTTTCTCTTTGACCAAAAATCCACAGTCTGCATTTTTTTGCTTTAGGTCTTTTTAATAATTCACATTTCTTAAGCTCTATACTTTGCTTTATTCATCTCTTAAGTGCCAATCCCTGTCTCTTCTAAAATATAATATATTCTATTTATGTTTTAAAATGTATGTCTTTCCTATAAGACTTTAAGTTCACTGAAGACAAGGACTTTAATAAACACTGGATATAAATAAATAAGACAGAGTGGAGATGTTTGTGTGATTATACGTTTCAATTCTTACGTGACTGTGATCTGGGGACCTGATCTAACACAGCCACGTGAGGAATTTCTATCAGTAAAAGGACCAGCATAGATCAATGTGAGTCATTGTTGTAACGCCCACACTGGTGCACTTGAACCCACATCCTGAAACACCTCACCTCCAACATCCCAGCTGCTTTACTTTGTAGATTGCTATTAGCGCTGTGGACTTGAGCATTCCATGTCATTATCTTTTATTAACCACCTAAATATTACAAATTAAATTTGCACAACCTGGCACCCCAAACTGTATTGTCTATTATTTTACTTTTAAAACTAGTCGGGACAGCACAGTTGATTGAGGCTCACTAACACCCATAAATCATACAAAGTCTTGTATGATTTATGGGTGTTAGTGAGCCTCACTTGATATGGCAAGGCTGTTGAGTGTCCTGCATTGCATTTTAGAGCTGCGAATAGACCTTACTGTCTTCTATTCATATTGTGCTCCAGGGGACACATATCCTCGTTTCTCTACTGCCCATTTCCTCCCCCACCCCCGCTTTCTTTATCTTCCCCTCCTCTCCCATTTCCTCCTGCCTTATTGAACCCTTTCCTTTGGTGCATTAGTTGTTTCTTGGCAGTGGCATATTTGTTGACTTGCTCTTTTGGTGACAACTTCTTCTAATAAGGAAATCTGTCTCATGGTGTCTCCTTGCCTAAGGGTGTGCTTACTTAAAGTGTAAAATGTCAAACTCTACCAAGGATGACAATAACCCTCTGGGTGAAGAAGAATCAGCCGCTGTATTACTAACACTGAAGAAGTAGACAGGAAATATCAACCCTCTCAAAGAAGAAAACACTGAAATTAGGCAGATTCTGCACCCTCTTCCTTTTAGTCCCTCCCCATCATCTTGTGCACAGGCCTCAAGTGTCACCTGTTGCTCCCCATGATTTCAAAGGTCAACAATAAAAAAGTCAGGAGTAAGAAAATCCCACCTAGAAACAACTGCATTGGCCCTAATAGCAATTGGAGCTTGAACTTACCCAGTGAGAGTCACACTGATGAGTCTAAGAAAACATGGGAAATATTTCTTTGTTGTGAATTGAGACTATCTAGATTAGTGTCACAAACTGTGATATGGATTAGGGCATGAGGGAATAAGTAGGTGGCTACATTGTGACCCTTACTATTGCTTGACTGGCAGAGCTAGAATTCCCAACTGTCCTGATTTAATGTCCCTTAAAAATGACAGCAGCCTGACCTTCATAAGTCTGCAGAGAATGGTAGCCTGAAGTTTAACAGGAAAGAAAACTGGGTCTAATGAGTAACACCCTACATGAGCATGATCTTTCTGGATGGTTACACAAGCATGAAGAAATGGAGAGAGGGTGTTTTATCTTGGTTTGTCTATCTCCAACCAAATAGTGATCACAAGTTTATTCCATTGTGAGGTATTCTGTCTGCCAATATCTGTCTATCTGACATACACACACCTGTACACACCAATATTCTTTACACAGACTATCAAAACAATTGAAAACACCCTACAGAATGCTAGTGCTGCTCCCCAAATCCCACATCTGTGGACCTGGAAGCAGAATATCTTTTGTGCAGATCCCTTGTAGCTAATAATACTTTCCTTTTTGTTCCAGCTAAATCATGGATTTCTGATTATCTTGGCATAGTGCCAGAAGCATCATCATAACTTGAATTTTCCCAGTGAGGAATTATATTGAAATTAAAAATTTTAAAAGAGGTTTTATTTTTCGTGATAATTTTCTGCTCTAATATGTAAGTTTTATTTGTTTATTTTTGTTTGTAATAGTATTTAGATTCTTTCAAAGGAACCAGCTAACATAAAAATATAGTTTAAGATCTGGACTTTTTAACTTTCAATCTGAAATCTCATGAGCCAGTTCAAAGCTAATGGGATAAATGTGATTGATAGATGATCTGGTCTACATATAGAGATTCAGCTGAATTTTAATTGTTAATAGGCAATCAAAAGTCGAGCCTTGGAGGAGACTTGAGAGTTTATGTAGTTAACTGTTTTCATGCAGAACTGTACCTGAGCTGTTTAAGCTACAGTGTTCAATGAGAGGGTTGCTTCTACTTGACAAACCCTATTCTAATGTTTTATACATATAGTCTGATTTTATTCTCGTGACAACTGTATAAGATAGAGATTAGTATATTAAATTTGTAGAAGAAACAGAGTTTCCAAGAAAATAGATAACTTGACATAAGCAGAAGAGCAGTCCAAGTTCAACGATTTCTAAAGCCCACCACAGAAGAAAACCTTATTATATTTTACAATAAATAAATATTTTTCCAATATGAGTGAATAGATTTTTCTCTGTACTTTTGCCTGAGTACACACACATACATGGTATTCCCTTTAATTTCAATATGCCAAATTTTGTCCTGAATTTGAATTTTTTAAAAATATGAAAAGCATATTCAGGATAAACTGATGACAAAAAACCCTTTGAAACTCTGAGATGTGGCATATTTTCATGCAAAAAATATATTTATTACATATATTTTGTGAAGTCTTAATGTAGGTTTGAAATTTATTGTAAAATTGTTATAGTACAAAATGTAATCCAGGTTTATGAACTCTGAAGATTTATGGTTCTATCTTAAACTAGAATGAGCACCCAAATATCAGTGAGATTTAAAAAAATTCAACAAGTACTGTACACATAATAGAAGCCAAAGACACACAAAGCCCTATATTCCAGTTCTGAGTAAGAAAGATAATACCCTTGCTATTAGAGGGGTCTCACACATCTTGAAAATTACAACTAATATGTATGTATTTTTAAATCTCAAAAACAAAATTCACAAAAGGGAATGATCTAGCAATATTTCTTTTTCTTTCTGATAAATAAGGTTTTTTTTTCTTTTTATTATTATTATTATTATTTTTTACTTTGCAATATTGTATTGGTTTTGCCATATATCAACATGCAACCTAGGCTACAGTCATTCTAACATTAAATGTCATTAATGTTAGAATGACTGTAGCCTGGGTTCATCTGTTTTTTAACATTAAATTAATAACTTATACAGGATAGAAAATCCATGACTAGTCAGCTGGCCATTTGTATTTATGTAAAAAATCTGTAATAAGTCCAAATCATTCAGTTGTTTTGTTCTTTTCTTCATTTACTATTTTGCAAATGATTCAAAATGGTATATATTTAATTCCTATAAATACTAGGTTTAATTAATATTTAGTAGTTTAATTGTATCAAATTATATTGATAATATAAAATAGTTTAATTTGTGTTCATTGTGATTAATTGAAATATATGCCCTTTCCCATAATTCTACCATTTTTGGTTTCAGAGGCTCATAGACTTGTTATTACTTCCTTTGAATGACTTAACTGAAATTAAACCATGAGAGTTTCTTTGACTTAACAGTCATGCTGGATAAAAAGTATGTTAGGGTTTCTGGAAGATGTAGCCTTAATATTTGAGAAAGAACAATTGTAGTTGATGAGCTACAGAATAATTTCTGTACCTCCTACGAGAAGTGACGCAAAGGCCACTGAAGACCTGTACAATAAACTAAGAAAAAGCAATTGTTCAAAGTTTCAAATAAATATCAACTAAGGTATATATTCAGATTGATGTTAAGGTTAGTTCTTACTGCTAGGCAACCAGTTGACGTAAGTGAATTTAAATTGCCATTATAGTGTTTCCTAATCCGAACTGTCAGTAAGCAGAATTTCTGTGGCATACAGAATGTAGGGATGCTCCCCCTCTCCAACTCTTACTTGTAAAAAGTGACTTCATACCTAGATTGTGTCTACAAAGCCAAAGGAGATGGGAAAATATGACAATTATTGGAATAAATCAGTCCACTATAAGACTTTCATTAAAATTTCCCAGGCAATACAGAGTGTGCCTGATATTTTGGGTTTGAACTATCTAATTTCCTTATTGCTTTGTTTTCTTTTATGTTTAGACACCAGTGAGACCACATAAAATCAAATTTAGTGGTACTGGCAGGAATGTTTTTCTGCTTTCTTATTGTATTATTCTTTCTTTTTTACTAGTTTTAAATGCCAGATTTTCCCTGACTTTTTGTTTCTATGGACTTGTTTCTATCTGAAGCAAGAAGCATCATCTCAGCTAAGAGTATTTATAAGGTTCCAGTGTATGGGAACAGTGGTGCTCCAGGAACTCTTGGCTTCCTGTGCTGGTTCCCGTAAATCAGCCTAAGAGATAGGGGTTTTATCGAATATATCAGCTGGCGTCCTAGGTAATGGCAATATAAAACTCCCAGAAATGTTAAGTCCAAGCTAATGTTTTGTGTAAATCCTGGAAGGACATTGTCAAGTCTTATTTTGTAGTCACTAGCTCCAAACAAAGGGCCTTTTCCAATTTCACTATTTCCACTCACCTTTTTCAATAATGTCAAGATGATACAGTATAGACTTTAGAGTGGCCTCCAAACACATAACTATATAGTTGATTTCTTTTGCTGATTGAGTCTTCTACTTAAATAAAGTTTATTAACAAGTTTTAAGAGAAATTACAGATGCGGAAAATGTTCACCATGTAACTAGTAGAACATACAAGGGGTAAGAAAATACAGTCACTAGTAGAGATAATAAATCATATCAACACAGCAATTTCTCACTTTTATCTATTATACTTGAAAATATATTTTTCAAAAGATTATTCATTCCTGTTAAGTTATGATAAAACACATACTCCAGTGAATTGTTATTTGCCAGGACCTTGGTGAAATTGTTTTGGAAATGAATTTGCATACATTAATGTTTAGACAGTTTGGAACAATAATTTCATTTTGAAGGGATATTTTGCAATTACCTAACTCTTTTGTAGAAAACATTTTATGAAAGAAGGTGTTACGGAGTTTATTATTTAATTGTTATTGGAAAAAATAAAGAAGCCTACCAATAAGAAATTATTATAAAACTGTAGAATACCTTGTTATTTTGAAAGTATTTACATCGATAGACTTACGCTACACTGTGGGGAAAATTTTATCAAATGATGTAAAATATAAAAGATAATACTGGATGCTTGGGGCTAGTGCACTGGGACGACCCAGAGGGATGGTATGGGGAGGAAGGAAGGAGGAGGGTTCAGGATGGGGAACACATGTATACCTGTGGTGGATTCATTTTGATATTTGGCAAAACTAATACAATTATGTAAAGTTTAAAAATAAAATAAAATTAAAAAAATAAAATAAAATATAAATGGGAAAAAAATAAAAGATAGTTTGAAAACTTGGCTATCAGTATGATTATGACTATATCCTCTTACAAATTGGTAAGTAGTGTTGGTGAATTATTTAAAGTAACAGATAAACTCTGAAATTCCAGTGGTTTTTTTAATCAAAAGTTGTTTAGCACTTGGGTAAGACTAGCATAATTCAACACTGCTGTTTGGAGGGTATCTTTCCTGATGATTCAGGGACCTAGGCTGCTTCTGCTATGTGGCTCCACCATCTTCTCCAGGACTTGAGGTCTTTTACTTGCAGCTAAGAGAAATGGAAAACATGAGGCAAAGCCTCGCCTGCTCTTAACCACCTCAAGCCTGAAGTGACACCAGTCACAATTGGTAAGAACTAGCTCATGTCTCTGCCTGGACACTTCCAGATGGGAAAAGTAGCTTTTCTGGATAGAAGCCTGTTTTGCAAAAATAATGTTGCATTAAGGAAGGCAAACACAAATTTTGGCTAGAAAACTGGCTGTCTCTGCCATAGTTGTCATGGTGGTATCACCCTGGGTCTTGGCTCTAACAATGGGGATTCAGTGGGAATTATTGGGAGAATTACATGAAGTAATCTCTATAAAGCACCAAGTAAGAGTTCAGAAAATGTTGACTATGGTTATAATGATATTCTTGCCCTCTCTATCACATCTGTGAAAAATATTGCAAGGTAAGTTAGCAAAATGCTAATGATGGTGGTATTAAGTGACTCTTGTTCCTTTTTCTGTTTGCCAAATTCTCTCTATTGTGGTCTGGTAACTTTTCTCATAAATATTAATTCATATGAATATCTGAATATAGGGTGCTCAAAAAATTTATAATTGCTATAGTTAATCAATATTTATGTAATGCTTACTATGTGATGGACATTCTTTCAAGCACTTTACAAATCTGTCTGAAATAAAGACTGTGGAGAGGATAGCAGGTTGCAGTTTATAAAGTCCATGTGAGTAAAGTTGGCTGCAGAAGATCATTAATAATACTTGTATCAATGAGATTTCTAACGTATGCAAAAAGCCAAAACTAGAACATGGTCAGATTGATGGCCCAAGTTTTTTCTGCCGGGATGCCTAAGGAGTTTGTTTGGTCCAACTCAAAAGAATATTACTCCTGGCAACAGGAGTATATATTTTTACTTTTACGTTTTATAGATGAGAGAACCGAAATTCAGAGAGAAAGGGACTTGCTTTCATTCACACCCCTGGGTTGTTTTTGGTGTTGGTGATGTTAGTGGTCAGGAACACTGACACAGCATGCAGCCCTGAGAAGCATTTTTATGGCTAAAGGGCAGCGTCATCAATGCATTCAGCAATTAAGGGATGGGGGAGCAAGTCTGGGTAGCAGGACATTGGGGAGAAATAGAAAGGGAGATGAAAGAATTCAAGACATCTCACTGACTTGTGAATTTTGCCTAAGGTTGACAATATTTTTAAAAAACTTCTTAAATAGTGGTAAGAAATAGATTGCAAAATGCAAGTATTTATACCAGCCTGAAGAATACTACTGGAGGGTTCATTCAGTTGATAAACATATCTGTATTCAGAGAGTAAGTTTACAAAATGAATGAAATTCAGTCTCTTCCATAGAGCAGCTCAGAACATGGTTGGGGAAAGAAGGAAGTGTAATTACAACATATATTGTTACAAGCTGAAATAGATGGATACTTGAAATGTGTTTTAAAATATGAAAGAGACTCTTCTATGGGAAGTAAACTTTTAAAGGCATAGAGAAGTAAAAAAAGTTCTCCAAAATAAAAGTAGTTTCTTCTTTAAGTTTTATTCAGAATGGATTACCAATATTGAGTTGATTTTGTAATTATATGTCAAGAACATTCTATACATATGTATCCTGAGGACAAGGATGCAATGGGAATATTCAAAATCTTCAAAATCAAGGTAGCTGTGTTTTAGGGAATGCTCATTCAAATGATGATACAACTAATATTCATTGAATACACTTGTGTACCAACTAAGTCCTCATATTCACTCCACTGGGCACCAAGATAGTTTTTCACTAGAGAACATTATGGTAAGAAACACTAAAACTGCTCTCTCAACAAAAGGATTTATTCATGAACTATTTTTAGTTTATTAGAAGGAATTATTAATAGTTCTAGTGTTGTCTAGTATTTTTAGATCTGAGATATAAAGGCATAACTATTGATGACTAGCCAACAATTTCAGAACATTTGCCTCTCCTGTACCTCTTTATCTCTTGGTCAGTTGCCCTCACATAACAAATTAACCTTCTAGAACTCATTATATAATATCTCCAATGAATAAAAAGACCTTTTGTGAGTGTGAGTGGATGTATGTGTGTGTGTGTGTGAGTGTGGGGGGTGTTTTCCTGGCTAACACAAGTCAGGATCTGTTTAAACCCCTTGCTTTGTGCTCAAATGTCACCCTGCCAGAATTCATTACATCCTGTTTATTAACTAATTAAAATATATTTATACAGAAGAGGTTTTATGAGATGGAGTAAAAAATAACATTATGAGAGGCATCCTCAAGATGGAATGGCTTGTCTCCAATGGCAACCAGGAATGCAAACCCAGCATTAGCTGTCAATGCCACTGGAAGGGTCAAGATGATACAAGAATTCAGTAATTAAAGGTAAGAGATCAAAGGAAATAATTCCGGGGTTAGATATGGGGAAAGTGCTTTATTTTCTAGACCGCTATAAAATTACAAATATTACTTGTGTTTTTGGATACATAAAACACACACTCACACACACACACACACACACACACACAAGGTCTAATGGGGACATGATATGAGGTGCTAAGGCAGCTCTGAAGATTCAACTAATGCTCGCTGACCTTCTACTGACACCAAGCACTGGACTGGATGTTCCGATTATCCTTTCAGTTCAACTACCTCTACGATACCAGGACATTTACCTCATCCCCTTTAACTGTGGGTTCCTCTCTTGTTTTCCAAATGGGGTTAAACACACCTGCCCAATCATTCAAAGTGACTGTGAAGATGAAATAAAGATGAGAACTTATTCTGAAAATAAAACTACGAATGACATAGAAATGAAGTGTCATTGCTAGATGGCTTTTCCAAGCATCTTCTTAGAGACATCTTTCTTCAAGAACTAGGTTATTTGTATAGGGCTTAGTCCTGATGTTTAAAAAGGGTTAGTCCTTGAGTGCAAAAGCTGGGGAGTGTGTCAGTGATGGGTGAGATAAACACATTATTTTAAAACATTATAAAGTAGGCTCAGTGGGTAAAGAATCTGCCTGCAGTGTAGGAGACACAGAAAATGCAGATTCAATCCCCGAGTCAAGATCCCCTGGAGAAAGAAATGACAATCCACTTCAGTATTCTTGTCTAAAAAATTCCATGGACAGAGGAGTTTGGCAGGCTACAGTTGAAAAGAGTAGAAAAGAGTTGGACATGACTGAGAGACTAAGCACACAAGTGAGTTTACTGGAGAAGAAATAAATATATGAGTATTATATGCTATGGGGCATCCTTTGAGGGCAGTGCTACAAAATTAGGAAGAGAATGATCCAAAAAAAAAAAAAAAGGGAAAAAACTGAAAAATAAACCAAAAGATAAAAACAACAATGAGAAAACAGTGATAGGAAACAAGAAATAGAAAGTAATTAAGATCAGGACTTATTTCCTTTGTCTTCCAGCAAATGTAGACATGAAAGCAAAATATTGTAGAACCTAAAATAGTGTTGAGAACATATTTACTGACTGAAATATCTGAACAAGTTAGAAGGAAGTTAGTTCTATCCAATACTGAATAAAAATTACTTATCCATTCTGGTCCTCTCACCTAAGTGGAAATCAATGTGAAAAATCAAATTTCATTTACTTAAGTTCTCTTTAAACCTGCTTTTCAGGAACATGTCTATTTCAGAGTATGAAGCAAAGCTATTTGTGATAAGCTGACTTTTGCCTGTTCAATGATACTAGTAATGATTTTGATTTGTAATCATTGGTCCAACTCCAGTTTGTGGGTTGTGTTTAATCTAAAATTAATCCTTTAAAAATATTAGGCAGTAATTCATAATGGTATGATGCATGGCTATCAGAAATGGTCTTATCTGGTTGATTTTCCTTCCCTGGGCCTGTATAGATGTTTTTTTAAAAAGGCAGAAAAAATATCGGCAATTTGAATATTACCCATCTATAAACTGAGCCTGAGATTACCTGGAAGGTATTTGCATCTGACTTCCATTAATGATATATTTCAAAATTTAAGTGTTGAAAAAGATTTTATGAATTGTCTATCCTTCTGTCTTATTAAATAGGTAAGAGAACAGGCTCACAGAAGTGCAGCCAACCACCCTTAGTGTTGAGGACAGGTTCTGGGCCTGAACTCCTAGCCTGCATTTTTACCTCTAAAAAATGGGCTATATCTGTAGAAAGCAACCTCTTAGAGATGTTTGGAAAATAAAATCAATTTTCCAAACTTACTCAGAAATAAATCAATGTATTTTCAGATTAAATCTCTGAATACTTGTTGGGATTTTAATCTAGTTATTCTATGATTTGGAAGTGAGGAAACAGTCCTAGCTAGCAAAGAAAATGCTTGCTGATTTAAACTTGATGAGAATTTTATGTTTAGGGGAATTTTGGTGTGAAAGGAAAAAAAATGATCCAGTTTATTTGAAGTACAGTATAAGAGATAATCGTTTTATTTAATCCTACTTTCTCTTCTGTATGCTCCTAAACTTAAGTATCTTGTAGCAGACAGTTCTTGGCAAATAATCCAGGCCAAAGCAGCTAAGTGCCCATATACTTCGGTCATCCTTTTACCTTGCTTCAACATCCTTAGAGGGTATCTGTTTTACAAGATGATATAAGACTGCTAGACTCACATGGAGCCTTACGTGAGCAAGAAGTAAACTTCTGCTACATTTCACCATTCAGATGGTCACTTGGTATTAATTGTTCATTTTACAGTGATCACTGTGACTTCCTGTGCCTCTTTTCCTTTCATTCTCTGGGTCTCAGTTACGATTCCACTGATATATCCTAGTCTTCCTAGGGATCAAAGAGCCTCTTGAGAAGGTGAAAGAGGAGAGTGAAAAAGATGACTTAAAACTCAATAGTCAAAAATAAAGATCATGACACCCAGTCTCATCCCTTCATAACAAATAGATGGGGAAAAAATGGAAACAGTGACAGACAATTTTCTTGGACCCCAAAATCACTGGAGACAGTGACTGCAGACACGAAATTAAAATAAGCTTGCTCCTTGGAGGGCTTCCATGGTGGCTCAGTGGTAAAGAATCCTTCTGCCCATGCAGGAGACATAGGTTTGATCCCTGGGTCAGGAAGATCCCCTGTAGAAGGAAATGGCAGCCCACTCCAGTACTCTTGCCTGGAAAATTCAATGGATGGAGGAGTCTGGTAGGCTACAGTCCATGCGGTCACAAGGAGTCAGACACAACTGAGTGACTTCACTACTCCTTGGAAGAAAAGCTGTGACCAACCTAGACAGTGTATTAAAAAGAAGAAACATTTTTTTTTGCTGAAAAAGGACTAGTCAAAGATATGTTTTTTTCCAGTAGTCATGTACAGATGTGAGAGCTGGAAAAAAAGGCTGAGTGCTGAAGAATTGATGCCTTCAAACTATGATGTGGGAGAAGACTCTTGAGAGACCCTGGGACAGCAAGATTAAACTAGGCAATTGTAAAGGAAATCAACTCTGAATATTCACTGAACAGACTGATGCTAAAACTCCAATACTTTGGCCACCTTTTGAGAAGAGCCAAATTATTGGAAAAGACCTTGATGCTGGGAAAGATTGAAGGCAGAAGGAGATGGGGATGACAGAGAATGAGATGGTTGGATGGCATCACCAACTCAATGGACATGAGTTTGAGCAAACTCCAGGAAATAGTGAAGGGCAGGGAAGCCTGGTGTGCTTCAGTCCATGGGGTCACAAAGAGTCAGATACTACTGAGCAACTGAACAACAAGTGAACAGGTGTAGAATTTTCAGTAACTTTCATGATCCAAGAAATGCCACAGCTTTGAATGTCATCAGAATATTCCTTATGAATTACATTCTCCTCAAAAGATTATCTTGGTTCCTACTAAAAGCATTTTTTTTTTTTGGTATTAAAATGTTTTTATTTACTACTTTGAAAAGGAATTAGGCTGATTGCAGCTTTTAAATTCCTCTCTCTCTTCTTATTTTTCAAAGTTTGTATCTGAATAGCCTAGCAGTATAAAGGCCAAGGTGATGTTACTTTTCCCACTGGCAACCAGTTAAATCTATCCCATGACCATATTATTCCAATCTTCATTGTAATAACAATTGCAACAAAAAGATAACAATTTTTGCAGAAATTGTAACGTGTCCTTCTTTATTCTCTTCTCCCTTCCTTTTGTCACATGGAGTGTTAGCTTGGTCCGTGGCCATCCAGAAAGAGGCAGACGTGGCCACTGTGAGAGGATGTGATATGTGTGACCTTCATGTTATCTCTTCAAGAGGAAATTGCTTTTCCTTTTTTCTTTAATGTGGTGCTGATGGGTTAATTTTAACTAAGCGGATGAGACATATTCTAAAGTAATGCTTCTCAAATATTAATTTGCTTACCTAGTGATCTAGTTAAAATATTGATTCTAATTCAGAAACTTAGGATGGGGCCTGAGCCTTAACATTTTTAACAAGGTCCCACATAATCCTGATGTTGCTGATCTGGACCACACTTGGAATAACCAGACCTTAGAAGATGACGCAAGCATAGGCAGAAGAAACATGGCCCCTGAATCACCTCCAGGAACAGAGCTTTATCACTCACCTAGATCACTCCGTTCTGCATTGTTTACTGATAAATGTATCAACTTCTATCATATCCACAGTCTTTGTATTTATTGGTTAGCTCTAGCCTATACTGAGATAAGTATAAAATTAGTAGTAGTAATAAGTATCATTCACTGAGTATTTACCATGTGGCTTATTAACTGAGTATCATTTACTGAGTGTTTACCAGGGCTCCCCTGGCAGCTCAGCTGGTAAAGAATCCACTTGCAATTCAATTCTTGGTTCGATTCTTGGGTTGGGAAGATCTGCTGGATAAGGGATAGGCTACCCACTCCAGTATTCTTGGGCTTCCCTGGTGGCTCAGCTGGTTAAGAATCTGCCTGTGATGCGGGAGACCTGGGTTTGATCCCTGGGTTGGGAAGATTCCCTGGAGAAGGGAAAGGCTACCTACTCCAGTATTCTGGCCTGGAGAATTCCATGGATTGTATAGTCCACATCACAGAGAGTCAGACGACAACTGAGTGACTTTGACTTTCACTTTCACTTCACACTACTGTGAGGCAGGTAATATCTCAATGAAGTGTTATACCCATTTTATGGACATGGAAACTAAGGCAAGAAGGGGTCAATAGCTGGCCAGATGCATGCAATTTGCAAATGGCAGATATAGCAGATGTGGTATTAAATTCCAGTGACAAAAGAAACATTATCAAAAGGATTACAATTTGACTGGTGCATTTACCTTAGGATTCCTAAGTTTTAAATCTGATCGATCAGCAGAGGTTTTGTCTCTCTTTGGGTTAGTGTTGTCTATTCTCTTCCAGCCAACAAATCAAGGAGAATCACTCTTTACCATTCATGGAAGAGTATCACTCTTTCTGCCCACTATCTATTCTCAACCAAGATTACTGGAAGAAACAGGCTGAGACTGTAGAAGGCATTAATGTGCATACTACAGCTGAAGATTAAAGAGATTTGTTCTCTTTTACCGCTTCATCTTATTAGGTTCTTGTCTTCTACCAATCAGCTCTTTTTGGTCCCTAGTGAGCTATGAGAGGGAAGGAAAGAGAGAGAAATGCTAATGGATTAGAAGCCTGGGAAAATGTCAAGTCTGGCAGAGAGAGGAAAACTAGTATATATGCCTAATGTTCTTCTGGCCTTTGGTCTCTGTCGCCAATCAGAACTGTTAGCCTGAGTCAATCAGAGGTTCTAATAGCCTAGAGATGTATAACGACACAGCACACCAGATACCCCCTATATCTATTCATCCCTGGGTTGTCTAACTGTGTGGAAGCAAAGCCAAATTACACACTATGTTTGTGAACTGTGTGTGGGGAGAATAACAGATGGATTAAGACATTTTAAAAACACAACTCTGGATTAGAAGTCAAAAGGAGCACTTCTCCATTTGCTACTTGAGAAAAGTAGAATCCACCCCTAGTGCGAGCAGTTTAGGGCTATTATTTTTGTGACAGAATAGCAATGACATTTCTACTTAAAACTCCTTGTGACCTTTCCAAGGGAGCTGTTTGTGCTTCACTTGTTCTGTTTTTTTTTTTTCCCCCTCTTCTCCTTGGGAGATTGCATTGCTTTTATAACAATGAAAGACTAATAAATAGAAGGAGTAAGAAAGGGGTAGGAAGAATGAAAAGGTGAAGAGATGAGAGAGAAAGAGACAGTGTAATAAGATTAAATTGTAATAAGATAAAAAGAGAAGGTGAAGAAAGAAAAGGAGAGAAATTAGCCTAAATAATAAATGTAAATTCTAGGTCAGCCAGCTAAAAATATCAGAAAATGGTTTCTTGTTTTTTTGATAATTGCACAATTAATAGATCTCCAATGAAAAAGGATCACTCCTGCAATACAGAAAGTCCAGGATATTGTTAGCTGAATGCTGGAGACTGTGTAACAGGAGACTGATTTTGTCTTCAGAGCTCTCCTTTGGCTCAAATTCTTTACCTCTATCCTTCATAGATACTGCTGCATTCTACCATCTGCTCCTTTGAAACTCAGGAGCCTCACTGTGACCCTTAGTTCCCTTGAGATCTTGAATTAAATCTCAGAGGAGTTTAGGGGGTGGGTGTGGAGCACCTCCCATCTCATCCTAAGGTACCTATTGTAAGTTCCTTTCCTCCAAGAGTCCACCTGCACTTGTGACATCAACAAGCTCAAATTAAGCCACTAGTGGATAGTAATTAAATCATTCATTGATCTTCCTAAGCAAAATTTGTCTTTCAATATGCAAAGGAATTTTAATTATCCTGGTTAGAATTCTAGATACCTTGGTAAGATTAGAAAGAAATACTTTTAAACATAGAGATCTTTTCCAAAGAATTAATCATAAAAAATATATAGTAGCTGAATCTGAATGCCCTTCTCAAAGAGGAATACATACATAGTATATAATTAATATCTATCTATCTATATCTATCTGTCAGGGATTGAGAACTGAATTATTTAATTGAGTATTATTATTTATGATCACCTTGGGATCAGTTTGATAAAAATTATCTGTATCTATTTCTCTTTCATTTACACATAAAATGCTAAACCTCATTAAATTACACTGAAAAATGTAAAAGTAATTCAAGAAAAAAACCAAACTGAATTTTAGAAAGGAAAAGTACTATAGTTTTCTAAAGAACTTCAATTGCCCCAAAACTGATGCAGATACAATAGGAGGCACATCAAGTCACCAGAGAGAATGGAGTTTCTTATCCTCCTAGTCCTTGATATAATATTGTGACTGAAGAATTATTCTCTTACTAAAGTAAGGAGTACTTGTTAATCTTTTTTTAAACCCTATTGCCAACCAGATGACCCATAACTTGTGAGTAATAATAAATACTTACTTGTTTCAGCTGTTTACTTTACAATAGCTTGTTCTGAGGCCATAGCTCACTGAAGCATTTATCCACAGCTGACAAATTCTGCCAGCAGTCCCATGAGTTAGTAAACACACAGAACCAGCAATAGATTCAGCATAATGATAATGTGGAATTAAGCTATGACCATAGCTTCACTTTGTGGTAGATACTTGGAAGTGATAAAGAGACTCAGGGAAGTTCATGAATTCTTCTCTACCTCTCACTTTTTCTTCCTTTATAACATTCATCTAACTTCTGTGATAGGAAGTGACAACAAGAATGAGTCACTGTCTTTGCCCCTAAACTCAGGGTTTATTGAGCGTATGTGTATGTATAGGGAGGCAAACAGGAAATGATTAATTAATGACATCTGTGAAACTTTGATGTTTGAGAATACAGAAGGGATACAAGGCTTAATTCTCCTTGAGAACCTAAGGAAAATTTTTATAGAAGATACCTCATTTGAGCTAAGTTTTGAAGAAATAGGTTGAAGAAATCATGAAATATGATCCATGGACCACATGATGCCAATTGCTATTCATACTGTTCACTAAACCCAGGGTAGGCAAGACTTGGACCTTATTAGAGGCTGGAAGGAGGCTCAAAGAGCCATGGGAACTGCAGACACATTTACTCTCTCCTGCTGGCACAGCAACCATAACACGGCCTCTCTTCCGGACGACTCAACAGCCACAGCAGCAGCCACAGTATAACCATCATGGAGCTACAGTGGAGCCATAACATAACCTCACATAACATAACCACGCTGTCACTGCTTTGCAGCCCCAATGCAGCAGCAGCCAGAGCTCTCCTGGTGACACTCTTACAGGTATACCTCACACAGAGGGCCATGACCAAGAGAGTACCTCATGATATGTGTGCGCCGTGCTATGGATGACCTCAGCTGTTGGTGAGATGTGAGAGAGCCTGACCAGCCATCTTGGCTAATTTGCTTTCTCCCCACAGGATCCCATACAGACTACTGGATCAAAATCTGCATTTTGTAAAGCTCCACAGGTGATGCATATGTGCATTAAAGTTTGGGTTAGAGTTGTTGTTGGTGTGATGGTTCTATTTTGTCTGCACATTAGAAACATCAGGAGAATTTTTAAAAAATGTATTAACACCCACGGTCGCTGTATCTAGAGTTTCTCACTCAACTAGCCTAGCGGAATCCCAAGCATGAATATACATAGGGTATGCAGGCTCTAGTCAGTGGTTTTGTATGGCTACAGCCATATGTTAGACTGTTGAACTGTCATGAGCTTTGAATGTTATGAGCTGGATCTTAAGGTATAAAAAACGGGCATGGTGAGATACAGTTCTAAGATTCTGAGAAATTCTTCCAACTCTCCAAGCTACAAATATGAAAGTTCTGCAAACGGTCATGATGACTTTCATTGATGCCTGAGTCCTAAGCCTGATTGCATGACAAAAATCTTAGAATACCTGGAAATGTGGGCATAAATTAGATGGCAAAAGTTCTCATGTTGCAGGAAATAGAAGCAGAAGGACATGATAAAGGAGACAGATCATATTTGGAGATCTACTTGTCAAGGCTGTAATGAACAAAGGCTTAGAGACAACTTATGGGGATGTTTTATATAGGAGATGGTGTTGGAAAGAACATAATTTATCCAACTTTTTTTTAGTGGTTTTTGTCCTGTTCTGATTCTTGCCAGACCTGACTCAGCTTGGAGAGAGAATTTAACTGCCCCCCACCCCAAATCTCCCACTTATGCACATTACAGATCCCATGACATTCTCACTGTATTCATTGCAATGTTTGGGCCAAGTTCCAATCAGAAAATTACTTTCTATTGACTGTAAATTTCACACCTCTAGCATGAAGACTTCTTGTAATACACAGTCTCTAAATTGGCTTCAAGTCCTTCCTGAGACCAAGTATGACACATACCCTCAAATGGGTTTCAAATTGAGCCACAGCCTTGGCTAAACATATTTTAATGACAACACATAACATTCAGGTCATTGAAAGAATATTTCCCCCTTCATATGATACATGTGTTGCTGGCATAAAATTATATGACTTATGTCCCCTTTCAGCGTTAGGAGGGTCGAGAAATCTTTTTCACTTTCAGCCTGAAATTACTCTGCAGTATAAATTATTACTCACAGTTCAACACTTGCTGTGTTCAGCCCAGAGGTGGCTGCCTTCTCAAAGGCTCTGTGATTTATGGGTGGAGGCAGAAGGGCGAGAGTGCCTCTGAGCAAGCATGTACCAGCCCTGTGTTCCCTCTGTCAGAGGCAACAGAAGGTTGAGAAGATCATTCCCATCAAATCATACAAATCAGAGAAATAACAGAGAAGCTTTCAACTCCATTGATATGGGAGAATCAGTGCAGGAGGGTAGGGAGAATCACTGAGGGGAACATCTATTCTGCTTAGCTGTTTCTTTATTTTGATTTTTGGGTTCCTCAAGACTAAAACAATTAGAATCTCGAATAATCCAAGAAGCAGACAATAGATTCTGCTGCTGGATTCTCTCTGCTACTTGCTAACGTTTGGTCATCTCAGACTTCATTGCCTCAATGTTAAAAATGGGTATAATAAAATTTTTGCTTCATTTACAAGGTTATTGTTTCACTCAAGTGAGCTGAATTCTTGGAACTATTGTGCGAACTGTACAAACGCAAATACTTTATTAGGTGAAAGTTGCTATTTTTACATATGATAAGTTCATCCTGGGGCACACCCTCCTCAAGGGTGATAGCACTTTTATTATGACTGGGTTGTCCAGAGGTGTTTCAGACATAATCCTGCTGCAGCCCTTCATCTTCACCCTGTATATTACAACCTCATCTTCACCCTGTATATAGCTGGTATTATATATATATATATATATATTTTTTTTTTTCAGGTAGAAATCTTTGATGATAATTGGGTAAATGTCAAAATTAATATGAACAATAGACTACTAGACAAGAGCATCTAATGAAAGACTTTACTGGTAAGTTTCTATATATATTTTTATTTCAAGAAAACCATTTTTGATTGCAAAGGAAATAGATCTCCAACACCTGGACTCCTTCATGAAATGAAAGACCTGATCAGCAACTGTCCACAGGAGAAACTAAACAAAGTTCTATCATTTTTGTAAACTTTTGTTACTTATATTAAACTTCAAAGAGTGAAAGCAATCATCTTTAGCAAAGTAGAGAATTTAGAAATTTAGAATTACTGATTTTTTTTTAATGGAAAAGGTACATTGAGGTTGTTATCTACCTTGAATTAATACTTCCATAATAAGCATGTTTGCATTAGTAAAAACTGTCTGGGGATTATACTGGTCTGCAAAACACTGAAATTAAAGTTACATAGTATTGTAAGCAGGAGAAAACACTCAATTGGAAACACTGAAGGGTCTATGTTTCTCTGTGCTTCAGCAATCATTGACAGTCCAAGTTTGGACATGTGTCTATTTAGAGAGGAATAAACCTCTGGTAGAGTTAGTGAAAGCTCTTAGCCACACAAACACAAAACATCAACTGAAAGGTGATAACAACACTTCTCATACAATCAGGGATCTTGGGCGATGTGTGCTTGTAGGGGGCCAGGGTGATCACAGGCCTTAGTGGCTGTGAGTGGCAGGGGGCTTGGGAGTTCTGACATTTCTAATTATAAGTCATTTCCTCATAAGCTATCCGTCTGGCGCAGACAATAAGGAATCCACCTACAATGCAGGAGACCTGGGTTCAGTCTCCAGGTTGGGAAGATCCCCTGGAAAAGGGAATGATAACCCACTCCAGTATTCTTGCCTGGAGAATTCCATAGACAGAAGAGCCTGGAGGGCTACAGTTCATGGGGTCACAAAGAGTTGGACATGACTGAGCAATTAAAAACTTCTTTCACTTCACAAAAGTTGAATTTTTTTTTTCTTTCTTAAATTGGCAATTCAACTTTGACTTTAAATCTCTTTCAGGGTGCTTTAAAAGATTAATTTTTTTCCCCCTTGGAAGCCAGAGTCTGTTTTATGGGGAAGAACTCTGAATACCCAAAGGAAAAGCTTTCCTCGGATCTCCCAGTGAATCTTGGCAGATTTTAAATATAGGCACCTTCTTACCCTTGATTTCGAATTTCAAACATCTTTTCTACGTCTACTCTTTCTTCTGTTATATAAATGCAATCCCCAAAGACATACTTCTCAGTCTTTAATAACTATTAGAAGAATACTATTAAAGGATCAATGTGCTAAATTTCAGCAGCATTGCTAGAGGTTACATTGATTTATAAGGTTTAGAGAGCTACTGTAGCTGGGATTAAAATTTTTTTTAGGGTGAGATGTTCTCCTATTCATTAACTGTAGAGGTGGATGGATCTGCTAATGTATGATACAAAATGAATCAACCAACCAAACATAGCTATTTAAAGCATTTTGAATGTTTTTGTCATGCTTTAATCTAAATTTTTTAAATATGAAAATATATCATAATATATGTGTAAATATTATAAATAATGCATATTTATAATTATACATATATATTGTATATAAAATGTAATGATAATAGATGTTTATAATAATTGATATAAATCCATTTAAAGGTTTTCCATAAGAATGAAATTCATAATTTGGTTCTTCATCATAACATTGTTTATATGTATTTAAAATAGTAGTTGTTTATAGAAATTCTGCTTACACATGAATTCTCAGGAGCACATTTTTGATATTAAAGAGTACTTAAAAAGTAGAAATTGTTTAGAACCAAGCTACTTGGAATTTCAACTCTGGAGAAATGCTGAGGAGCACAGTACTGGGCAATATACCACCCTCACAGGACAGAATGTATATCAAGGAAGATTTCTCAGAAGATGTGATGCTTAAACTGAACCACCAAGGATAAGTAAGAGTTCCAGGCAGAAGCCCAGTAAAACGTGAAGGCACATGCATCCTGTGTATGTGTCTAGGGGGCAGGAGATGATGCAGTAAGGCTCTAAAGTAAATAAGGAAGGGCTTTGTGTTCTAAGTCATGGCACTTTTATTCTGAAGCCAGTGAAAGGTTTTAATATAAGTTTCATGATGAAATCCTGTTTCCATCTGGACAGCCTAGCAGGTGATGTAAATGACTTTGTCATTTATGTGACTTTCCTAAATATTTGACATTTCTACCTAACATCACTCTCCTTAAATAATGTTGGAAGACAACGCTATGGAGTGGGTCAGAGTTGATTGATGTCACAGTGTAAAAAGAAAGGGAAAATGATTCTGCAGCACAGACAGCAAAGTCTTCTAGTGATCCCTGGGCCTGGGTATCTGGAGACGTTGATTTGAGTGAGAGCTGTCTGTTAAATACCTCCTTGTATTAGCAAAGCTCCTTGAGTGGCCTTGAAAATCACTGAGGTGCCAGAAAGCTTTATAATCCAGAGCTTAAGTTTACTTCAGTGATATGGCACAGGAATTGTTAAGTGAGAATACGACCTGTCTGTTCACCTTAACAAGTAAGAGAGGCCGACAGTCTCTCCTAGATCAGAAAGGTGTGTAAGAGGGGGAATGAAGAGGTACCTTGGAAAGCCGAACCAACTGAACCAGAGGCAGACTGAACCAACATCCAGGGTAGCACACAGCAGATCCCTGAAGAAAGAAGCAAGGTTTCACTCCATACTAATTTGTGCCAAACATAACTAAACGTCTCCTGTATAATTTTGGTTTGTGTGGTTTTAAGATTTTATGGGCTCTTGGAACCAAAAGGAGAGACCAATGAGGAAAGTAACTGTCAACACATGTTCTTAAGGAAATCATACATTTCAATTCAACTGGCATTCAGGCATGGTGCTGACATAATAATTTTCAAGCAAAGGTGTAAGAGACATCTTTTTATACAGGACTTCAATCAACCACTGGAAGTCCCTGTTGTAAGGGTGGAGAACCAAATGTGGGCTAAATGAAAATAATTTAATTCAGAGAAGAAGGTGCCAGTGTTAGATGAAGCAATGAAATGATTGCGATTTTTCAAGTTCACAGAGTATAATCTTTATGCCAGACTAACCTCTTTCTTCCTTTTAATTATCCAAAATTATGTGATTTCAAACAAATGTGCTGCTCTATACATGAGAGAAAAGTGAAGGTAAACCATTGCTTATTGGTTATAATTTCCATCAGTGGAGACATTTGCAGTTAAATCAGCTGAAAGTTAAGACTGGAGTTTCTTACCTGCTATGGGCAAGTTGCTCCTATCTGAGCCAGCTGAATCCTTACTCTGTTTTCTGGCAAGCATATTTGCCCAACACTTATTGAACATTCCAAGGTATATGCTAGGTATTGTGTCAAGTTCTTTACATAAATCATATTATCTAATACTCACAGCAATTCTCTAAGAAAGACCTAATTGTTTCCCCATTGTTATAAAATTTTATTTCTTGTTTGAAAAGTCTGAAGAGAAACAAACAAACGAAAAATAGCAGTCTGTATTGTTGTTGTTATTTAGTTGCTAAGTTGTGTCTGACTCTTTACGATCCCATGGACAGTAGCCTGCCAGGCTCCTCTGTCCATGGGGTCTTCCAGCAAGAAAACTGGAGTGGGCTGCCATTTCCTTCTCCAGGGAATCTTGGGTATCTTGGAGATCTTGGTTCAATCCCACGGATTGAACTTTCTTTTTTTTTTTTTTTCTCTAGGAGTTTTATAGTTTCTGGTCTTACGTTGAGATCCTTAATCCATTTTGAGTTTATCTTTGTATATGGTGTTAGAAAGTGTTCTAGTTTCATTCTTTTACAAGTGGTTGACCAGATTTCCCAGCACCACTCGTTAAAGAGATTGTCTTTAATCCATTGTACATTCTTGCCTCCCCTGTCAAAGATAAGGTGTCCATATGTGCCTGGATTTATCTCTGAGCTTTCTATTTTGTTCCATTGATCTATATTTCTGTCTTTGTGCCAGTACCATACTGTCTTGATAACTGTGGCCTTGTAGCAGAGCCTGAAGTCAGGTAGGTTGATTCCTCCGGTTCCATTTTTCTTTCTCAAGATCGCTTTGGCTATTCGAGGTCTTCTGTATTTCCATACAAATTGTGAAATTATTTGTTCTAGCTCTGTGAAGAATACTGTTGGTAGCTTGATAGGGATTGCACTGAATCTATAAATTGCTTTGGGTAGTATACTCATTTTCACTACATTGATTCTTCCAATCCATGAACATGGTATATTTCTCCATCTATTAGTGTCCTCTTTGATTTCTTTCACCAGTGTTTTATAGTTTTCTATATATAGGTCTTTAGTTTCTTTAGGTAGATATATTCCTAAGTATTTTATTCTTTTCATTGCAATGGTGAATGGAATTGTTTCCTTAATTTCTCTTTCTGTTTTCTCGTTATTAGTGTATAGGAATGCAAGGGATTTCTGTGTGTTGATTTTATATCCTGCAACTTTACTATAATCATTGATTAGTTCTAGTAATTTTCTGGTGGACTCTTTAGGGTTTTCTATGTAGAGGATCATGTCATCTGCAAATAGTGAGAGTTTTACTTCTTCTTTTCCTATTTGGATTCCTTTTATTTCTTTTTCTGCTCTGATTGCTGTGGCCAAAACTTCCAAAACTATGTTGAATAGTAATGGTGAAAGTGGGCACCCTTGTCTTGTTCCTGACTTTAGAGGAAATGCTTTCAATTTTTCACCATTGAGGATAATGTTTGCTGTGGGTTTGTCATATATAGCTTTTATTATGTTGAGGTATGTTCCTTCTATTCCTGCTTTCTGGAGAGTTCTTATCATAAATGGGTGTTGAATTTTGTCAAAGGCTTTCTCTGCATCTATTGAGATAATCATTGATTTTCAATTTGTTAATGTGGTGTATTACATTGATTGATTTGCGGATATTGAAGAATCCTTGCATCCCTGGGATAAAGCCCACTTGGTCATGGTGTATGATCTTTTTAATGTGTTGTTGGATTCTGATTGCTAGAATTTTGTTTAGGATTTTTGCATCTATGTTCATCAGTGATATTGGCCTGTAGTTTTCTTTTTTTGTGGGATCTTTGTCAGGTTTTGGTATTAGGGTGATGGTGAACTTTCATCTCTTGTGTTGCAGGTAGATTCTTTAGCAATAGTCCTTAGGTAAATGGGCTAAAGGGCTATTTAGGCTAAAGGGCTTTCTGAAAGCCAATGTCACTGTAGAATGTACTGAGTGAGTGAAAGTAGCTCAGTCATGTCTGATTCTGTGTGACTATGAACTGTAGCCGACCAGGCTACTCTGTCCATGGAATTCTCCAGGCAGGAATACTGGAGTGGGCAGCCATTCCCTTCTCCATGAAATCTTCCCAACCCAGGGGTTGAACCCAGGTCTCTCGCATTGCAGGCAGATTCTTTGTCATCTGAGCCAACAGGGAAGCCCATAGAATGCACTAGAAGGCCTTATTTTTAACTCAAATTTTCAGAAGGGGAGATTGTAGTACAAAGTAGTTAAGTAACTTACTCAAAATCAGACTGTCTTTAAGTGGCAGAACTAGGATTTGATCCCATGACTACCTAGCTCCAGAGTGTAAGCTAACTACTTTGTTAATTATGAGTTTAATCTTTCCTATGTCTCAAGTTTATTAGTTCACTTATGGCCAGAACCTCAAACTTTGACCTTATTCACACTTTGTTCTTAAAAACCACAAGCAATGAACATTTATACTCAACCATGATAACTCAATGACAGGTATTTACTCAAAGTGAATTCATTTATCCTCAAATCCAAGATTCCTGCATAATCATCTGAGTTTCAGAGAAGTATAAGAAAAATTCAGGAGCACACATCTCAGTGGGTGGAGGAAAATATATTTTGTGATTTTAACCTAAACATTTTTTAGCCTGAATATTTAACTCATTTTCTTTTGCACTTCAAAAAAAAAAAATTATCATTCAAGTTCATGAAATGAAAGATTGTACATCAGAGATCCTAAGAAAGCAGATAGCATACTAACCAACCTTCTGAACACTGCAGAACCTTGTTTAGAAACTCTGGTTAATAAGGCCCATTCAACTAGCCACTGGCTAGACTATATGTAATAAAGTACCTTAAAAGAAGCTCTCATTTATTCATAGGAAATATCGATACTTCTATTTAATGACTTTTTAGTACATTACTCTCTAGCAGAGAATGATCATATTTTGTGTATTTCCCCATCTCATTAAATGACAACACTCTATACAGCTTTTCAGACCAAAATTTTGGGCATCTTTTCTTTCTTTGGCTTCCTTATATCGCCAATCCATCAGTTCTACTTTTGAATTATATCTAGTGTTAACGCATGTCTCATCATTTCCACCACTACTTGGTTCATGCCTCAGTCATTTCTTACCTTGGCTATTCCAACAGCCTCCCAGCTAGACTTTCTTCCATTTCTGCATTCGTCTCTTTGTCTTGCAGAGACCAGAATGAGCCTCTTGAGACGCACTTTCCTTCATATCACTCTTTTGCTCAAAGCTATCCAGCTGTTGTCCATCTGACTCAGAATAGAATGAAAACACTTCACAATGTTCCACAAGACTGTGCATAACCTGATGCACTGAAAACTCTCTGATCTTATCTCCTAACTGTATCTTTCTCATTCATCAATTTCCAGCCATCTTTATCTTTATGGTAACCATTTCTTTGTATTTCTTAAAGTTCAATCATGTGAGCGTGCAATATAACAATAGTTAAGTTTGCCTTCTCTTTGAATTTCATATAAAATGGACTCATCCTACACATTGTTTTTCCTCACTTAACTCCTTTTGCTCAATATTGCTTTTTGAGATTTATTCATGTCGTTATGCATAACTCTAAGTTCTTCGTTTTCACTTCAATATTTTATTTTATTGTGATTATTTATAGCTTATTTTTTTCTTCTATTATTGATGCACATTTGAGTTGTTTCCAGTTGGAAGCGTTATGATTAATGAGGCCATGACCATGAATTTCTGTTGGATTCTACCTGAAAGTGGAATTTCTGAGTCATAGGATATGGAAGAAGAAGGCAATGGCAACCCACTCCAGTGTTTTTGCCTGGAAAACCCCATGGACAGAGGAGCCTGGTAGGCTGCAGTCCATGGGGTCGCTAAGAGTCGGACACGACTGAATGACTTCATTTTCACTTTTCACTTTTATGCATTGGAGAAGGAAATGGCAACCCATTCCAGTGTTCTTGCCTGGAGAATCTCAGGGACGGCGGAGCCTGGTGGGCTGCCGTCTATTAGGTCGCACAGAGTTGGACACGACTGAAGCGACTTAGCAGCAGCAGCAGCAGCATGATATGGAAAGTTTAGTTAATAATTCCAACTTGTTCTTTAAATAACTGTGACAATTAACACTTTCACCAGCAGGGCACAAGATTGTTCATTAATCTACATTCCTGCCGAATATCAATTGTTTTTGTTGTGTAGTCACTAAGTTGGGTCCAACTCTTCGCGATCCTATTGACTGTAGCCTGCCAGGCTCCTTCTGTCCCTGGGATTTCTTAGGCAAGAATACTGGGCTGGTTTGCCATTTCCTTCTCCAAGGCATCTTCTCAACCCAGGGATCAAACCTGTGTCTCATGCTTGGCAGGCAGATTCTTTAGCACTGAGCCACCTGGGAAGCCCATATTGTCAGTTAAAAAAATTTTAACTCATTTGATAGATATGTAGTAACATTTTATTTGGTTTTAATTTCTGATTATTAATTACATTGGACACTGCTTTTGTTAATATTTATTAGCCATTTGAATATTTGTTTTTTTGAAACACTAGCTCTAAACGTTGTCTGTGTTTTATTTGGTTTTCAGGTGTTATTATTTTTAATTAATTTATAGAAGCTCTTTATGTATTCTATATAGTATCCCCTTCTCATTATGTATGTTGAAAAAAAATTTCCCATTCCATGTCTTACCTTTTCATTCTTTTATGGTAATTTAATGGACTTCCCAGGTGGTATTAGTGGTAAAGAAACCACCTGCCAATGCCAGAGATATGAGAGACATGGGTTTGATCCCTCAGACAGGGAAGATCCCTTGGAGGAGGGCATGGCAATCCACTCCAGTATTCTTGCCTGGAGAATCCCATGGACAGAGGAATCTGGCAGTCTATAGTCCACAGGGTCACAAAGAGTTGGACATGACTGAAGCGACTTACCACACATTCATTGTACTTATAGATGAAAAGAAGTTTGTCATTTTATTATACTCTGAATATGTCTCTTCCATTAGCATTTGTTTGCTTTTTATGTCATGTTTAGGAATACTTCACCACAAGGTCATGAATATCTTTCATGTTATCTTGTAGAAATCACTGATTTACCTTACACATTTAGATCTACAGTCTGACTGAAATTGAGTTTATTTGTTTAAAAAAGCAGAGGTGGGAGGAGAAGGGGATGACAGAGAATGAGATGGTTGGATAGCATCACCAAGTCAATGGACACGAGTTTGAGTATACTCCAGGAGTTGGTGATGGACAGGGAGGCTTGGCATGCAGCAGTTCATGGGGTCGCAAAGAGTCGGACTCGACCGTGATGGAACTGAACTGAACTTGTTTGATAAATAAAAATCAACAGTTTTTCTTAATGCAGATATTTCAGTTGATACAACAGCATTTACCACTCTCCACTGATTTGCAGTATTACCTCTGTCATAAATTTTAAGTGTCCATCTTCACATTTTAGTTATTGTAGATCCATAATACATCTTGATATCTAGTAGGGAAAATCCTCTCATCTTGTAACTCTTTCTTCAGAAGATTTTGGTGATATTTTGTAATGGTCATTTCCATATCAGTTTGATAATTATTTTGGCAACTTTCAAGACACATGCATCTCTTTTTGGGATTTTGATTATAATCATTTAAAAACTAAATAGATTTATTTGGAGAGTCTCGATATCTTTAAAACACGTGCTTAGTTGTTCAGTCATGTCCAACTCTTTGCGACCCCTTGGACAGGAACTCAGCAGCCTCCTCTGTCCATTGAATTCTCCAGGCAAGAATACTGAAGTGGGTTGCCGTACCCTCCTCCAGGGGATCTTCCCAACCCAGGGATTGACCCAGGTCTCCCACATTGCAGGCAGGTTCTTTACCGTCTGAGCCACCAGGGAAGCCCATCTTTAAAACATGGTATGAGTCTATTGAGAAGGGGTCCGAGCCCTCCCGGGCGACTCCTGGGCCCTGTAGCCTACCTGCCCATCTGTTCCCTTCCTGGAACCTACCTCCTTTTCTCCTCCAGCCTTCATTCAAATAAAACCTGTAGCCTTCAGGTTAATTACATTAACCTGTCAAGGGGTTGGGGTCAAAAGGGCTTTCAGCACAAAGACTTCATCATTCAAGTTTCTTTGCCAACAGTGCCGAACATTAATACATTCTAGTTGAATTCAGTGGGACACTTGTCCTCAATGACCTACATCTCCTTCCTTTGTTACTACATCTCTTACCCCTCTGATAAAGTGATCAATTAAGGGGGGAAAGGAGTGGCTTTAAGAAATTACTTAATTCTCAATCTCGTCTTTGGAGCGCTAAGAGTAAGAGTTTCTGTGGATAAATTAGTTCTCTCAATTTGAACCTGGAACTGTTCTTTAGGTATGTAATCCGTATTCCTCACCTTACCCACTTGAAACAATAGGCTTTTTTAAATATAAATTTATTTATTTTAACTGGAGGTTAATTACTTTACAATATTGTATTGGTTTTGTCATACATCAACATGAATCCGCCACAGGTATACACATGTTCCCCATCCCTAACCCCCCTCCCTCCTCCCTCCCCGTACCATCCCTCTGGGCTGGTGCACTGAAATAATAGGCTTTTATCATTAGAATGTTCTAGTTCAGTCTTCAGAAAATCTAGTTCTTGACTGTGAAGATCCAAGTGAGAAAGTAAAATCTTTTAGTAGGAACAAGATTTAAACAGTAAAGCTTATTGTTTTGGTTTTGCAGTTTTTCATGGTGTTCATGGTTAACTTTGCTTCAGATTCCTGATAGAGCCAGTATAACTTTGAATGGTAAAAGTTCTTTAAGACACGTTTCCCTCAAAGAGGCCATATTTGTGTTTCCACCCATATCCTGCCTTTCTTATAGTTACTTTTGGGCATATTTTATACCCTGTATAGAGTTACTGGGATGGAAGAAATATACATTTAAAAATAGTGGTGAGTGGATTTTGGAGGTGTGTCGAGGGTGTGATCTAACTGAGCCAGTCTTTTTCAGTAGTAATGCTTAAGATGTTTGCCAGTGATGCACTTGAGTTGACTTTGAGACAGATTACATTAAAAAACAAACAAACAAAAACCCCAAAACCTTTGTTGGCAGAACTTTCCAAAGAGAACTGTGTTTGTGAATGGTTGCTTCAAGAAAAGTAAATGTTTGACAGAGGTAGTGACTTCACTTTCACTTTTCACTTTCATGCATTGGAGAAGGAAATGGCAACCCACTCCAGTGTTCTTGCCTGGAGAATCCCAGGGATGGCGGAGCCTGGTGGGCTGCTGTCTATGGGGTCACATAGAGTCGAACACAAGTGAAGTGACTTAGCAACAGGAGTGAAACCAAATCTATTCTTCAAGTGGAATATTTTAAGTGGCTTCGAATTCATGCTGGCTTTTCTTTAAGAGTGATTTTAAAGAAATAGCATTTCATAGTATAGGCTAAATTAACTCTTCAGAATGCAGCTGTAATTGAATTCTATTTTAGGTATGTTCTAGTATGGGGTCACACAGAGTCGGACATGACTGAAATGACTTAGCAGAAGCAGCGCAGCAGTATAGATAGGATGGATTAGATTGGAATACCAGCTTGAAGAGGGGCCTCCCAGTTGGCTCAGTGGGAAAAAATCTGCCTGCCAGTGCAAGAGATGCAGCAGGCATGGGTTCAATCCCCAGGTCAGGAAGATCTCCTGGATTAGGAAATGGCAACCCATGCCAGTATTCTAGACTGAAAAATCCCACAGACAGAGGAGCTGGTGGGCTACAGTTCATGGGGTCACAAAGAATAAGACACAACTGAGCGACTGAGCACAACTTGAGTTGAGCATTCACTTATATCTTTGGTTTCTTTCAATAACATTTTATGGTGTGGTTTTTTTTGTTATTATTGTTTTGTTTTTGCAGATATCTTACACATTTTTGATGTCATTATTCATAGAGACTTGATGTTTTGATATAGCTTCAGATGGGATCAGTTTTCAATAATTTTTTTTGCTGGTATATTGATATAAAAATGCACTTAATTTTTGAATGTTGACCCAGTGTCTAGTAACCTTGCTAACCACATTGATTGTCGTTATTTATCTGTGGTTTCCTTTGTGCTTTTTCAAAGTAGATTTATATAATCTACAAAAAAGTTTTGTTTCTCTCCTTTCAAAGTTTATAACTTATATTTATTTTTCTTGTCTTACTAAGTTGGTCAAGACACCTAATACAATGAAACAGGCATTTTTGACTGGATTTTTCAAAGGGGAAACTTCAAGTTTTGTAATTAAATGTGACACATACAATAGGTTATTTTGCAGATATGTTTTACTAGACTAAGGAACTTCTCTTCCATTCTTAAATTTTTAAAAAACTGAATATTTTTAGAATTTTATCACAATGACTTTTCATGTATTAAAATGACCTTATTAGTTTTCTTTGTTAATATGAATTGCATTGCATGGTTTTCAGATGTTTCACTCACTTGACTGAAATTAACTAAATTTGTGATGTATATTTTCCATTTTCTATATCAGTGAATTAGTTTTACTAACATTTTTATTATGGCTTTTAACCTATTTGATGTTATTTGGCCTGCAACTTTCTATTATTGTAAAGTTCTTTTCAGAAGTAGATATCAAAGTTATTTTGATTGTATAAAAATGGAAGATTGATGTTATTTCTTGCTCAAATATTTGTAAGAATTAACCAGGGAAATAAATCATCTGGGATTATATATTTCTTTGGCAAAATTTGTATAAAGAATTGAATTTCTTTAGTATTTTGGGTTTTATTAAAATTTTATTTCTTTTTTAATGTAATTTTTGATAAAAAAACATTTTAATTTTATCTAGATTTCAAATGCATTTGCATATATTTTTTCATACAATTTTAAAATTGAGTTTCATTATGACTATCTGTACCATCTCTATTTTTACCTTGATCAGACTTGCTAGAAATTCATTAATTTTACTGTTTTTTACTTTTTCAAGAGCCATTTGCTTTGTTTATTCTCTGAATAATGTCTTTGTTTTTATCCCTATTATCTCCTTTTTTCTTTCCTTGAGCTTAATTTTGCTATTAAGTTTCTAATTTCTTAAGGTAGTTAATAGGTTCTTGATTTTAACCTTTCTTTTTTTCAAATAATACAATTACAGAAATTGATTTTTAAAATGAAGTAGTTTTAATTGCATCTCAAAAGGTTTGATATACATGATTTTGTTGTCATTTGGTTAAAATATTTTGTAATTTTATTGTGACTTTTTTCTTTAACCCATAGGTTATTCTGGAATGTATTAATATTTATTAATTTCAAAATATTTGAAAAGCTTTTTTCTCACTTAAAAAAAAATTCTAGTTTATTTCACTTGTTAGAGAGCATTCTCTATATTGATTGCAGTCTTTGAAATTCATGGAGACTATCCTAATGATCATTATATGATTAATTTTATAAGAATTCTGTTTGCTATAGAATATTTTTATTTTGCAGTTATTTGGTATTCTGTACATAATATGGCAAGTTTGCTAATATTGCATATGTTGTACATTTTACTGGCATTTTGGGCTTGCCTGGTGGCTCAGATGGTAAAGTGTCTGCCTACAATGTGGGAGATCTGGGTTCAATCCCTGGGTCAGGAAGATCTCCTAGAGAAGGAAATGGCAAAAATCCCATGGATGGAGGAACCTGGTAGGCTACAGTCCATGGACGCACAAAGAGCCAGTCATAACTGAGTGACTTCACTTTCACTTTTCTAGTATAAAATTAGCTGTTCAATATACTACTTTATATTAGTATTTAATTTTTTCTATTAATTAGTGAATTCAGTCAGTTCAATTCAATTCAGGAGCTCAGTCATGTCTGACTCTTTGCGACCCCGTGGACTGAAGCATGCCAGGCTTCCCTGTCCATCACCAACTCCTGGAGTTTACTTGAACTCATGTCCATTGAGTTGGTGATGCCATCCAACCATCTAATCATCTGTCATCTCCAACTCCTCCCACCTTCAGTCTTTCCCAGCATCAGGGACTTTTCAAATGAGTCAGCTCTTCATATCAGGTGGCTAAAGTATTGGAGTTTCAGCTTCAGCATCAGTCCTTCCAATGAATATTCAGGATTGATTGCCTTTAGGATGGACTGGTTGGATCTCCTTGCTGTCCAAACTTGGGACTCTCAAGAGTGTTCTCCCATACCACAGTTCAAAAGGATCAGAGTCTTTTCAAATGAGTCAACACTTCGCAAGAGGTGGCCAAAGTACTGGAGTTTCAGCTTTAGCATCATTCCCTCCAAAGAAATCCCAGGGCTGATTTCCTTCAGAATAGACTGGTTGGATCTCCTTGCAGTCCAAGGGACTATCAAGAGTCTTCTCCAACATCACAGTTCAAAAGCATCAATTCTTCGGTTCTCAGCCTTCTTTACAGTCCAACTCTCGTATCCATACATGACTACTGGAAAAAACATAGCCTTGACTAGATGGACCTTTGTTGGCAAAGTAATGTTTCTGCTTTTGAATATGCTATCTAGGTTGGTCATAACTTTCCTTCCAAGGAGTAAGCATCTTTTAATTTCATGGCTGCAGTCACCATCTGCAGTGATTTTGGAGCCCAGAAAAATTAAATCTGACACTGTTTCCCCATCTATTTCCCATGAAGTGATGGGAACAGATGCCATGATCTTCGTTTTCTGAATGTTAAGCTTTAAGCCAACATTTTCACTCTCCTCCTTCACTTTCATCAAGAAGTCTTTTAGTTCCTCTTCACTTTCTGCCATAAGGGTGGTGTCATCTGCATATCTGAGGTTATTGATATTTCTCCTGGCAATCTTGATTCCAGCTTGTGCTTCTTCCAGCCCAGCGTTTCTCATGATATACTCTGCATATAAGTTAAAAAAGCAGGCTGACAATATATAGCCTTGATGTACTCCTTTTCATATTTGGAACCAGTCTGTTGTTCCATGTTCAGTTGTAACTGTTGCTTCCTGACCTGAATATAGATTTCTCAAGAGGCACGTCAGGTGGTCTGGCATTCCCATCTCTTTCAGAATTTTCCACAGTTTATTGTGATCCATACAGTCAAAGGCTTGGGCATAACAAGAAAGCAGAAAGCAATGTTTTTCTGGAACTCTCTTGCTTTTTCGATGATCCAGTAGATCTTGGCAATTTGATCTCTGGTTCCTCTGCCTTTTCTTTTTTTTTTATTTTTTTTTATTTTTTTTTTATTCTGGTCCATATTTATTTATTTATTTATTTATTTTTTTTTTATATTTTTTAATTTCATAAAACCAGCTTGAACATCTGGCAGTTCACGGTTCACGTATTGCTGAAGCCTGACTTGGAGTATATTGAGCATTACTTTACTAGTGTGTGAGATGAGTGCAATTGTGTGGTAGTTTGAGCATTCTTTGGCATTGCCTTTCTTTGGGATTGGAATGAAAACTGACCTTTTCCAGTCCTGTGGCCACTGCTGAGTTTTCCAAATTTGCTGACATATTGAGTGCAGCACTTTCACAGCATCATCTTTCAGGATTTGAAATAGCTCCACTGGAATTCCATCACCTCCACTAGCTTTGTTCGTAGTGATGTTTTCTAAAAAGCCCACTTGACTTCACATTCCAGGATGTCTGGCTCTAGGTGAGTGATCACACCATCGTGATTATCTTGGTCATGAAGATCTTTTTTGTACAGTTCTTCTGTGTAATCTTGCCACCTCTTCTTAATATCTTCTGCTTCTTTTACTGCTACTGCTACTAAGTTGCTTCAGTCATGTCCAACTCTGTGACTCCAGAGTCCCTGGGATTCTCCAGGCAAGAACACTGGAGTGGGTTAGGTCCATACCATTTCTGTCCTTTATCAAGTCCATCTTTGCATGAAATGTTCCCTTGGTATCTCTAATTTTCCTGAAGAGATCTCTAGTCTTTCCCATTCTGTTGTTTTCCTCTATTTCTTTGCATTGATTGCTGAAGAAGGCTTTCTTATCTCTTCTTGCTATTCTTGGAACTCTCCATTCAGATGCTTATATCTTTCCTTTTCTCCTTTGCTTTTCACTTCTAGGTTGGTTATAATTTTTCTTCCAAAGAGCAAGTGTCTTCTAACGTTGTGGCTGCAGTCACCATCTGCAGTGATTTGGGAGCCCAAGATAATAAATTCTTTCACTGTTTCCATTGTTTCCCCATATATTTGCCATGAAGTGATGGGACCAGATCCAATGATCTTAGGTTTCTGAATGTTGAGTTTTAACTTTTTCACTCTCCTCTTTCACTTTCATCAAGAGGCTCTTTAGTTCTTCTTTGCTTTCTGCCATAAGTGTAATGTCATCTGCATATCTGAGGTTATTGATATTTCTTCCACAATCTTGATTCCAACTTGTGCTTCATCCAGTCCAGCATTTCTCATGATGTACTCTGCATATAAGTTAAATAAGCAGGGTGACAATATACAGCCTTGACGTACTCCTTTTCCTATTTGGATCCAGTCTGTTGCTCCATGTCCAGCCCTAACTGTTGCTTCTTGACCTGCATACAGATTTCTCAGGAGGCAGGTCAGGTGGTCTGGTATTCCCATCTTTCTTAGAATTTTCCACAGTTGGTTGTGATCCACACAGTCAAAAGCTTTGGCATAGTCAATAAAGCAGAAATAGATGTTTTTCTGGAACTCTCTTGCTCTTTTGATGATCCAGCGGATGTTGGCAATTTGATCTCTCGTTCCTCTGCCTTTTCTATATCCAGCTTGAACATCTGGATGTTCTCAGTTCACATACTGTTGAAGCCTGGTTTGGAGAATTTTGAGCATAATTTTGCTAGTGTTGCTGCTTCTGCTGTCGCTTCAGTCGTGTTCGGCCCTGGGTGACCCCATAGACCACAGCCCATGAGGCTCCCCCATCCCTGGGATTCTCCAGGTAAGAACACTGGAGCGGGTTGCCATTTCCTTCTCTGCTAGTGTTGAGATGAGTGCAATTGTCCTGTAGTTTGAGCATTCTTTGGCATTGCTTTTCTTTGGGATTGGAATGAAAACTGATGTTTTCCAGTCCTGTGGCCACTTCTGAGTTTTTCAAATTTGCTGGCATATTGAGTGCAGCACTTTCACAGCATCATCTTTTAGGATTTGAAATAGCTCAACTGGAATTCCATCATCTCCACTAGCTTTGTTCATAGTGATGCTTCCTTCCTAAGGCCTATTTGACTTCACATTCCAGGATATCTGGCTTTAGGTTAGTGATCATGCCATTATGATTATCTGGGTCATGAAAATCTTTTTTGTATATTTCTTCGGTGTATTCTTAATTAGATATATTAAAATGAAGAAAATAATTTTGCTTCTTCCTTTGGTTCTTTCAATTTTTGCTCTCCATAGCTTTATCATATTTTTTTAGGTATATACATATTTAGAATCATTATTTTTCTCTTCACCTACCTTCCATTTCACATATTTTTTTTTCATTGGCTGTATCTAACCTTTTCTCAACCAATCTTAAAATTGGCTATTACAGAATTTTCATTTGGTTTCTTTTCTTATATTGTAATTTCTAGAGCTCTGCTGAAATTCTCAATCTAATTCATGTTCTGTGAAAATAACAAGCAATTTATTTTAAAGTCACTATTTGATATCTCCAGTACTGGTGTGTCCCGCTGGCTTGTTTCTCTTATCTGTTGTTTCTTTTGGTTTTGGTTTAGTTTAGCTTATTTCCTATTGTGTTGTTACTTTTGATTTTATGCCAAATATCTTATTTATAAAATTGTTGACAGCAATAATTTGAGATCAGATATTTTTACATTCTTCTAAGAAGATTTTAATTTATTTCAATCAGGGATTGGAAGTAATAGAAATTCAGCATCATCTTAGTCCAAATCCAGAGACTGAATCAATCGGAATCTGAGCTACAGGCACCTCAAGAGTGGTCTTTTGTAATTTCATTCTCACTCTTGGGTGTGACATTTCAGATATGAACCCAAAGAGTGGGAGGTAGTTATCAGGATAAAGTCTTCTAACTTGTTGGGTCCCAGACTCTAATAGCCGTGTGTGTCTTTCAAAATCATAGTGCAGTCCCTAGCACCCACTCTGGAATTTACTAACGCTCCATAAAAAAGTGATACCTACGCAGCTCTCAACTCTCTAGGTCTCTGTTCTCTTGTTCTGGTAAACCCCTACTATCATATTGGTCCTTTAATTCCATTAATAAACAGTATTTTTTCCAGTTGTTTTGTTTTCTCTTAGATAAGATTTCCCTGCATTTCTCAACCCATTAACTGAGCTATATGTTTCTTTACAATACTTAGCACCACCCCAATTCAAATCCATCTTTGCTTCTTACCTATCTTCTCGCACTGAAATGTAAATTAAGTTCCATGAAGAGATGGACTGTTTGATTTTTTTTAATGTTGATTTTATTTAATAATGATTCCCAAAGATCTATAAAGCTTCCTGAGGTATCAGATCAGTTCAGTTGCTCAGTTGTGTCTAACTCTTTGCGACCCCATTGACTGCAGCATGCCAGCCTTCCCTGTCCATCACCAATTCCCAGAGCTTATTTAAACTCATGTCCATCAAGTCAGTGGTGCCATCCAACCATCTCATCCTCTGTCATTCCCTTCTCTTTCCACCTTCAATCTTTGCTAGCATCAGGGTCTTTTCCAATGAGTCTGTTCTTTGCATCAGGTGGCCAAAGTACTGGAGTTTCAACTTCAGCATCAGTCCTTCCAGTGAATATTCAGGATTGATTTCCTTTAGGATGGACTGGTTGGATCATATCTTGATGCATAGTAGATAATAACAATGAAAAAAGTAAACAGATGTATATTTATCAATTATGACAGATGCTTTATCTATGTATTATATCTGTTAAAGTGATTTTACATGAATATACACACTTGATCATTGCAACAATCTTGTGAGGTGTGATTACTGGTGCATTTGTCAGATGAGAAAAGCCAAAATATAGGGACTTCCCTGGTGATCCACAGGTTAAGACTTTGCCTTACAATGCAGGGAGTTTGGGTTCGATCCCTGGTCTGGTAGCTAAGGTTCCCACATGCCTCAGGTCCCTGTCCCTCAGAAAACCAAAACAAAACAGAAGCAATATTGTAGCAAATTGAATAAAGACTTAAAAACAAAAAAGAAAGAAAACTGAGGTACAGAGAGACTGTGGCCAACCCTTGATTCCACAAATAAGTTTCAAGTATTTTATTTGAATTTACATATTCAAAATCAAACTTGGAAATGTAGATTTGTAGCTATTGAGTTATAATTTGATATTTGCTTACATCTGGTGGCTGAGATGGTAAAGCATTAGTCTACAGTGCGGGAGACCTGGATTCAGTCCCTGAGTTGGGAAGATCCCTGGGAGAAGGATATGGCAGCCCACTCTAGTACTCTCGCCTGGAAAATCCCATGGATGGAGGAGCCATGGGGTCGCCAATAGTCGGACACTACTGAGCGACTTCACTTTCACTTTACACAGGAAAAGCATATGTGTTTATTATCTAACAATTTGAAATCCTTGATAATTTGGAAATTCTTCCTCATAAGTGATTTCTTTAAAATCATACCTTAGATGCCAGAATTTACTATTCATAATCCATGCTTCCTAGAAATTTTAAGGTAGCATGCAGAAATCAACAGTGGTAAAATGTTTGTATCTCCAATTAAATGGACGGTATTTAAGTATTTAAAAAAATAATAAAACTACTTGTTTTTAGAAACATAGTTTTCTCACCTCCTTCAAATCTGAGAACTCTCAAATATTATTATCAAAGTGTTTCAGATTAAATAATTGGGACCTAAAAATAGGATTTTTTCTCTTATTATGAAGGTTATAACTTTTTATCCAGACAATAGATAAAAATATAGATACAAATATAGAAAAAAACCTTAAAACATTCTTTAATAAATAGCCCTTATTAGTAGTTTTATTAATAACTTCATATACACTCACATGAACTTTCCAGGAGGCTCAGTGGTAAAGAATCCACCTGCCTATGCAGGAGATGACATGGGTTTGATCTTTGGGTTAGGAAGATCCCCTGGAGAAGGAAATTGCTACCCACTCCAGTATTCTTGCCTGGGAAGTCCCATGACAGAGGAGTCTGTAGAGTCACAAAAGAGTCAGACACAACTTAGCAACTAAACAACAAGAACAACACACACACACATGTTTTGAAAATTGGATTAATACTGCAGGATTATTTTGCAACCCAACTTAATTTTACAATACATTGCCAATATACTGGTCAATTGTTTTCATTTCATCAAATATTCTTCTGAAACAAGAGTTTTAGTGGCAACATATGCAATGCAATGGAATATAATTAACTTATTAGACACTACAGTTATTTATAAAATTTTTTAAAATTTTAAATGTGCACTTCTGTACTTGCTTTTTCACAATGTTTATATAATATAATATATTATATATAAAATTGTTGTGTAGGAGATTATTTAGAAGTTTGATTTGTTACATAATTTTAAATTATTCCAAATTTGTTACTGTAATTTATAACTCAACTAAAATAATACAGTAACTTTCTTTCTCAAATCTACTGTTACATTGGAATTATCTCTTTGAAAACCTTTACCATTGATAAATAAAATATTATTTTTTTCTTTAAAAAATTGCCCATTTTTGATCTATCATGAGGTTGACTATTTTAATGGTTTTGGTTTTATATTGTATGTGTGTATGCGTTATGTATGTACTGATGTGTAAATATATTCATTCTGCAAACCTTTTATTCTTTGTTTATGTACTTTTCTTGTTATTTAAGAGTTATTCTTATATTAAGGGTGTTAGTCTTTAAGTAGTACGAATGTTAACCTTTTTCTTTCTCATGTAAGTTAAAATATTTCTCCACTTTCCCACTTGCTTTTTTGTTTATGGTAATTATTTTTTCATGTGCAAAAGTTTGAATAGATGTAAGTTCTTGTTTCTTCTTTTTTCTTTACACTTTGAAAACATTAATTATATTATTTATAATTTCATTATATCTTATTTCATATGTAGTTCTAGATAGTTTAACTAGATTTTACTTTGCTATCAAAGAAAGTTTAATTTATGTTTTCTTAAGAGTTAACTAATTTTCCCAGAACTAGTTGGTTGAAAAATCATACTTCTCTATTATTTTAGCATGCCAGCTTTTTTCCCTGGAATTCTGTTTCACAAGATATCTTACACTAGTATTATAATGTTTATATTATAATGTTTATATTACTGTAGCTTTATAGTATGCTGTAATTTCAAGCAATGAACATTCAGCTTCCCAGTGAAACAGTTAGGACTTGAAGATGACAGCTAGAACATGTGCACAAGATAAATCTGAGCCAAATATTAAAGATTTGGGGGAAATTAACTGACAGAGCAAAGCCTATGGCATGAAACAAAGAAAGTGTGAAACAAATAGAAAGCTATTTGGACCAGAAACCCTCCCATAGCAAGCGTGGTGAGGATGAGGTAGAGATTCCTATTAATTATTGATTTTGCCTAAATATTTTGAATAAATGGAGTAGAATTCATAATATTCAGCATCATTTTAATCATTCTCCACATATTTTGTTGTCTTCATGAGATTCTGACTTATAGAACACTGCTAAGTATTATGTATTACACAAAAAGACCATTTGGATAAGGTAGAATATACTTGCTAATTAGAGATATACAAATATAAAAGTACAAACTGAGCAAAATCATTAGAAGAGCCCACCATCCAGACTTGTTAACAAGACTGATCTCTGCCTGATTATGCTGTACACTGGACAAACCACTGATACCAAATCCTGTAGAAATGAACAGGGAAAGAAAAGGGAATTAGATCCCATCAGTGAGCTATGTTTTGAATAACTGACATAGTCTTCATTATTGTGCAGATATCTCTCATTTTCCTTGGCCACAAGTTGGTTTGACCTGGTTTTAACTGTTATGCTTACATGGGAGAGAAAGGTGAACTCCCTGCTTTAGCTCAGCCCCTGAGCTCTTAGCAGACTGGTAAGTAACCTGGCTGTTGAGTGAGTCAAATTTTAGTGCCCTGGATTTGACTTCACATGCTGTTTGTCTGTGCTTTGGCCCTTCAGATTTTCTACTGATGCTTGTAAATCATTTGTCATCTCTACCACTGAGAAAGAAACCAAAAGATCCTTCATGAGTCAATGGTACTCATTTTTTTGAAAGGAAAATTTCTCTGGTCTCCCCACTCTATCTTGACAAGGACAGCAGCAAACCCTGCTCCATGAATACTAACAGAGTCCCCTGGCAGAGCTCAGATATACAGGCCCAGTGCCCCCTACAATTGAGAAGCTGCAGACACTACCTCCTGGTAAGGTCCACTTGACCTGACAGGAGGTATCAGTTGAGCTGATGAAGGCCCTGTCCTAGGACTTGGGGTGAAAAAGTTAAAGTGTTATTTTCTCATTGTTGTCCGACTCTTTGATGGACTAGAGTCTGCCAGGCTCCTCTGCCCATGGAATTCTCCAGGTAAGAATAGGGGAGTGGGTAGCCATTCCTTTCTCCAGGGGATCTTCCTGACCCAGGGATCAAAGCCAGGTCTACCTGCATTGCAAGCAGATTCTTTACCATCTGAGCCACCAGAGAAGGCAAGAACTTGGGCTAGTCCCAACCAAATCTATGCTGATATTGCGAGCTAAAAGAAAACCACGAGAGAATCTGAGTGCATGAGACACAGCAAAAAAGGAGTGTGCAGGGTTATAGCTCAATCCTGCCTCAGAAATTCTGGGGCTGGTTGGGACAAAGGGTTAAAATCCCTTAAGATTTGCTTTGGCCTTGACTGCCTACACTCTCAACCTCCCCCGCCACTTCCTCACATTTCTAAGATGTCCCTTGTGCCGAATTCTTATTCAACTTCAAACTGACAAACTGTTTTTAATCTTTTCTTTCCATCCAGCCTGGAGATTGGGAAGCAAAAATCAATACTGGTTGGCAGGTGATCAAGCTGCTTCAGACTGGTGTGAGGAAGGAGAAGAGCCAGAGAGCAAGGGGACAGGAGGAAGGAGAGGGGCAGCAGGAGGGGCTGGAGGCGTGGGGGAGGGAGTTTGACTAAGCACCATGAATTACTAGCCAGAGGTCTAAAGGGCTGTGATTTCTCTGGCCTTGAGCAGGGGAGCTTGGGAATGCCATTAGAACAATTAGGTCAGGAGTTCACAGCTGTTGAGGTGCCTTTGAAGAGAGGCACAGAGAATTTTCCTGACAATCCATTGAGGGTGAGTGTGAGGGAGAGAGACAGCCAGAGAGGGGGGCTCGATCCTTCTGTAGTGTCCTCCAAGTAGAGACTCGACAACATCAGCCCCTAGGTGTGAGGTTGACTATTGCTTTATAAAAGAAAATGGGATAAACGTTTTCTTAATTCCATTAAAAAATAAAGTTTGAAATATTTTCTCAAGGATGGCAGGGACGGATGTTATGGGGAAAGGTGCTCACCCGGACTTCTCTAAACCCAACGATCTGGGAGATTTAGTCTCCATTTCTGGCTCAGAGACACAGTGATCCTGATTATTTAATTATTGACATACTGAAAGTTTTAATAAGGCAGTAGATCCTCACTTCACTGGGTGGGAGCTAGGAAACGTGGCCTTTTTAAGTGTTTGTTTAGTCTCCAAATTATGTCCGACTCTTTGCTACCCTATGGGCTGTAGCCCATCAGGCTCTTCTGTCCATGGGGATTTTTCAGGCAAGAATACTGGAGTGGGTTGCCATTTCCTTCTCCAAGGGACCCGCCCAACACAAGGATCAAGCCCACATCTCCTACGTCTTCTGCATTGCAGGCAGGTTCTTTACCACTGAGCTATTGGGGAAGTGTGGAAAACCGATCAAAGCCTGGGCCACATTTGTGTGGCCACAGCAACAAAAGGGCTGCTATGTGGACCTATGATATAATTCAGACAAAATTCTGAGATTTTATCTAAAGATTCTTCCCTAACATTTACTTTCCCCAACATTTGGGCAGTAGTATGGCCACTCTATTACCCTTCTCAGGGAAGGGACAATGTGGAGAGAACAAAGAGTCAAAATGTGAGCCTCCCAGCTTCTCTAGATAGTATTGTGCCAATTTGATGGTAGGTAAAATTCCTCAATGAGAAAGGTTTTTCAACATTAAGAATCAGGATTTTGGCATAATGTTAGGTATAGACTCCTAATTAGTCTCCTGCTTCCACTCCTTCTAGGAAAGGGGCTATACACTCTTCCTGCTGCTGCTAGGTCGCTTCAGTCGTGTACGACTCTGTGTGACCCCATAGACGGCAGCCCACCAGGCTCCCCCGTCCCTGGGATTCTCCAGGCAAGAACACTGGAGTGGGTTGCCATTTCCTTCTCCAATGTATGAAAGTGAAAAGTGAAAGGGAAGTCGCTCAGTCGTGTCTGACGCTCAGTGACCCCATGGACTGCAGCCTACCAGGCTCCTCCGTCCATGGGATTTTCTAGGCAAGAGTGCTGGAGTGGGGTGCCATTGCCTTCTCCTTACACTCTTCCTAGAGTAGGTCAAAGAGTTTTTGTCTCCAGTGGAGGAGGAGTAGAGTAAAAAGGCAGTCGATGGTCACACGGGTTCTGCACAGTGTCCTCTATTATCATAGGATCCTTGGGCATGAGTAGGTAGAAAATACAAACCCAGGTCCTTAAGAGGGGAATCTCAGAGCAAAGAAAACTGTACTTCCCTTTCCAGCATGTAGCCGGGGAAGGCTGTGTAAAGGATGTAGAAGTCTGAGGCCAGAATTTTGTTACAGCAGAAGAGCAACAAAGATTGAGAAGCACCTAGGAGATGGGTCTTGCAAAGTGGTGGGATTCAAAACACACTGTTCTCCCAATATGGCACCATGGGCTATTGAATATTTCAAACTGACAGATTTGAGAAATGGCATGTGCAGCAAGAAGTTTCTGACCTTCTTATATGTTATAAAACAGTCATATGAGATGTGTCTGTCCTATATTTAGAAGAAAGGAGCATTCTTGTCTCTGAAGAAGAAGAAACGGAGAGCGGAATCTGAAAGTACAGGACTTGCTAAGATTATTACCGTTAGCTCAATTTCATCCTATCACATCTTTCTGTGACTTTCCACTCTTCATTAAATCTAGCAAAAAATCATTCAGATTTAAACTGGTTTTCAAGTCTTCATTTCCTTATGAAGCCTCCTGTCATGTGAAACTTATATTAAGTATGTTTATGTGATTTTCTCCTTTGGTTTATCTCTTTAGTCTTTGTTGGTCTAATTTTCAGATCCAGCCAAGGACCCTAAGAGGGTCAAGGAAACATCTTTATTCCAGTACAAAGTTATCCATTACAGTATGATGTGAGGAAAACAGTACAGAAATCTTTTCCCCCAAGCTTTATTATGGTACAATTGACATATAACATTGTATAAGTTTGAGGGCAAAAGAAGACGGGGCAACAGAGGAAGAGATGATTGGCTGGCATCACTGATTCAATGGACATGAGGTTGAGCAGACTCCAGGATGTAGTGAAGGACAGGAAAGCCTGGTGTGCTGCAGTTCATGGGGTCACAAAGAGTCTGCTACAACTTAGCCACTGAGAAATAATAATTGTGTAAATTTAAGGTATAAATGACTCAATGATTTGATATATGTATGTGTTTTGAAAAGACTACCACAATAATGCCAGTTAACATATCTATCACTTCCTATAGTTACACATTTTGTGTGTGTGTGTGTTGGTACATACTTTTAAGGGTTTCTCAGATGGCGCTAGTCTGCCAATGCAGGACACTTGGGTTCAATCCCTCGTAAGATCCCCTGGAGGACAGCATGGAAACATACTCCAGTATCCTTCCCTAGAGAATTCCATGAACAGAGGAGCCTGGCAGTCTACAGTCCATGGGGTAGCAAGGAGTTGGACAGGATGGTTTTCCCTGTGGTCATGTATGGATGTGAGAGTTGGACTGTGAAGAAGGCTGAACGCTGAAGAATTGATGCTTTTGAACTGTAGTGTTGGAGAAGACTCTTGAGAGTCCCTTGGACTGCAAGGAAATCCAACCAGTCCATTCTGAAGGAGATCAGCCCTGGGATTTCTTTGGAGGGAATGATGCTGAAGCTGAAGCTCCAGTACTTTGGCCGCCTCATGCGAAGAGTTGACTCATTGGAAAAGACTCTGATACTGGGAGGGATTGGGGGCAGGAGGAGAAAGGGACGACAGAGGATGAGATGGCTGGATGGGGTCACTGACTCGCTGGGCGTGAGTCTGAGTGAACTCCGGGAGTTAGTGATGGACAGGGAGGCCTGGAGTGCTGCGATTCATGGGGTCGCGAAGAGTCGGACACGACTGAGCGACTGAAATGAAATGAATGAAGCAACTTAGCATGCATTCATTAATGAGTTCTTTTAAAACCTGATTTCTTAGCATCTTTCAAATATGCAATACAGTATCATTAACTGTTGTCAGCATGCTGTATGTTACGTCCCCAGAACTTATTCATAGATAGTTTTTGAGCTCAGAGGAAGAGCTTGAGAAATCTGAGAGTAAGCTTGTAAATCTCAAAGGGCACTTGGCATTCCGGAAAAGAGAATTAATGTTGGGTAATCTTGGGATCCTGAGCACACATATGAAGGAGTATTGACATGAATTATATCGTATTGGAAGTTACAGAGGAGAGATTATTATGACTAAGTATGACATGTTCTCCCTTGACCTCTGGGCCCATTTCAAGAATGATATTTAATTTCCTCTCCAACTTTCAAGACATATGTCAAACTTGAGAAGAAAGGAAGAAGAAGAATGTATAGATGGAGTGTTTGTGTTCCCCCTCCCCATTCATATGTTGCAACTCTGGTCCCCATTAAGATAGTATTAGGAGGTGGGGCCTTTGGGACCAAGTATTTGTTTAGATGAAGTCATGAGGATGGAACACTCATGATGGGACTGTGCTTAGTCACTCAGTCATGTCCCACTCTTTGCGACCCCATGGACTGTAGCCCACAAGACTCATCTGTCCATTGAATTCTCCAGGCCAGGATACTGGAGTGGGTTACCATGCCCTCCTCCAGGGGATCTTCCCAACCCAAGGACTGAACCCAGGTCTTGCATTGCAGGCAGATTCTTTACCATCTGAGCCACCAGGACAGCCTCACAATGGGACTAGTGCACTTATAAGAAGAGGAAGGGACACCCAAGTTTCCTATCTATACCAAGTGAGGTCACAGCAAGAAGGCAGCTGTTTACAAGCCAGGAAGAGAGTTTTCTTGGACTGAAATTTAAGGGTTTTAATGGAGAGCTGTTATTCAATAGGTATAAAGCTTCAGTTACATATTAAAAAATATATTCTAGAGATCTACTGTATGTCATTGTACCTATAGTCAGTCAACAATACTGGATTATGCACTTAAAATGTGTTAAGAGGGTGGATTTCATGTTTAGTGTTCTTACCACAATGATAAAAAAAAAAAAAAGCAAGTCTGGCTGCACGATGTTGAGATACTAACTGCTCCTGCTTTATGATTAAAGCATCAATGATGAAAACATATCTAAAATGAGCTTACTTTTTGTTTTCTCTCCTTCCAATCTGATGTTCTGTCTGCCTGACCTTTGTATGTGGCATCACGTGTTACCTGAGTGCCATCCTTTGATCTGTTCACCTATATGCCTGAGTTAATAGGTCATGCAGTTCTGTTTATTCTGCTTTTAAAATGTCTCTTGAATCCTCCACTACTCGCTGCTATTGTTTTATTTCATACACTCCCACCTCCCTCTGGATCCCAACTGTTCCTGTTTTGTTGGCATTGGAAATTCCTCTCTTCTGGCTCATCATGTGCACATCCTGAGTCTTTGTCTGGTGGACAACCCCGCACAGTGCGATTGGGGCCCTTCTGCAGCTTGTAGATATTCTCATCTCACCATTGGCAGAAGTGCACCTGACTTTAGTGCCCTCCTCTTCTCTGTTTCCTAAGCAGGTATCTCTTCTCCCTTTAGTCTTTCTTAGGTGGCAAATACCTCAAACTTTAGGGGAAATATGCCAAATCCTCCAGCGGGTGTCAAGGAAGTCCTCCTCTCACTGGGTTTAACGTGGAAATAAAGTAGTCCCACTTATTCCTTGAGGCTGGTAAGGGTCAGGCAGCAAGAATTGTGAAATTCTCTCCAAAGAATCACCTCTCTGATCCTCTTTAACTTCAGATTACTTATCACAAAGGGTAGTGTGAGCAATAAAGAGAGCGTTGTAATGAAAATTAAATCCCTAAGGTAGAAAATGTTCTGCCAGTTATTGCTTGTTGGTTATAAAGAAATATATTGAATACTGCCTAACCATCATATTTCTTGGTGTGCAGTGACCAAACAACATCACTGAAATTTGCTTTTTGGCCAGCATATGTCATCATTTTTGTGTTCCAAATTTCAGTCAACCAATAAACACATTTTCACTCATTGGTTCATTCATTTACTTATTTAAAATGTTTATTGACCTCTTGGAGCAGTATATCGTTGTTATTGAGAAGTTCACAATGGTATGTACCGTTTCATGGGAGTTCAGAGGAGGAAGCAGTCAATTCTTTGTGAAGGAATTTGGAAAGATTTTCGTGAGGGTTTGAAATCCTTGTGCATTTATCTGCAAAAGAAAACAAACCTCTTTTGATTCTAATTATTGCCGACTTTTCCTTCAAAGCTAATAACACTGAAAGCATAGTCTTAGCTTGCTTATGATCAGTTTATTCTTTAACTCACTGCAATGAGGTTTCTCTTCCATCTCTCCCATGGAACTAGCAAAGGTCAGCAGTGTGCTCCTAATCACCAAGTCCAGTGGGCTTTAATCATCATCTTCTTACTTGACCTTCCTCTGATGCTTGACACTATTGATTACTCTCTTCTTGAGATTCTTTCCTCCTTTGACTTCCGTGGGGGTTTTTTAATCTCTTTCTCAGCTTCCCCTCATATTCCTCAGTATTTCTTAGCTTCCTTAGTTGCATCCTTTGTTCTATCCATCCTATAAATGTGGCTGGTGCCCAGGGTCCTGTCCTCGACCAGCTTTTCCTCTTACTTTATACTTAATCATTTTCATTGCTTCAACTAGCATCTGTATAATAATGTCTCTTATATCTAAATTTTTAGCCCATATGTGTCTTATTTCTATATCAGTACAACTAACTAACCTCCTGGGAATTATAATTGGATTTCCTACAAGTATCTTAAAATAAATAGGACTCAACCCTATCTTACATGCTCTTCATCTTTATGATCCCTTTTCACTGGATCATACCAGTCATTCAAAACCAACCCTGTGACTCATCCTGGAAACTTTCTGCTCTTTTACTCTATACATCCAGTCCCAAGTCTAACAAATTCTACTCGTTATTCTTTCATCAAATTATTTTTCCCTCCTCACTGCCACTCCCTAAGTTCAGGCTCTCATTATTTCTTGACTGAAACACAGCTGAATTCCTTACCTCCAGTCCTGTGTTAATCTTGGTTAGAGTAATTGTTCTAAAAACACCAACCTTATCATTCTGATTTATTGCTAATAACTTCTCAAGGGTTAGTTATTTTTAAGGCAAATTCCCACCTTTTTAATGTATAATGCAAGGGTTTCCCTGAAACAGCCTCTACTTTCTTCTCTAATTTTATTTCTTGGTATGCTTCATTCTTGCACAGTGTTTAAAATTCTTTCAATTTGCATTAACTTGTCATGCTGTTTCATGAATAAGCATTTTTGCTCCTGCTGTCGTGTTTGCTGAGAGTTACTTTTCTCTAACTCTATTTCATCTCTTCAGCCTAGTAAGAAATTATGCCATTTTTTAGACTGTAATTTCAATGACTTCTCATTTTAGAGTAGTATCTGACCCTCTACCAGGCAGAAATGATCACAGGACTGTTTCTGTCTTTCCTGCTCTACTTCTTTCTATACAGACTTCACTTACATCATAAAATAGTTTACATTACTCATGTATGACAGACTAGCTCTATCAGTATGGTGGGTAGAATAATGCTCCCCAAAGTTATCCACGTGCCAAGCCCTAGAATCTGTGAGTGTGTAACATTACAGGCTACTGGAGAGTTAAAGTTGATATTCAATTGATTTTAAAATAAGGAACATTTTCTGGGTTATCCAAGTGGGTCCAATGCAGCCACAGGGGTCCTTAAAAGTAGTGGAAAAGAAGACAGAAAAGATGGAGTCAGAAAAGATGTGATGGTGGAAGCAAAGTTGGAATAATGCTATATATGGTTTAAACGCTTGATTGCTGGCTTCACGAATGGAAGGAGGCCATAAGCCAAGGAACACAGGCAGCCTCTAGAATCTGGGAAAGGCAAGGAAACAGATTTTCCCTAAGAATTTCCAGAAGGAATACAGCCCCGCCAACACCTTGGTTTTGAGCCTGGTGAAAACCATTTCAGACTTCTAATCTCCAGAACTCTGAGATAATAATTGTGTTGTTTTAAAGCCACTCAGCTTGTGCTAATTTTTTAAAACAGCAATAGAGAACTAATACAAGCAGCATGATGCAAGCTCCTTAAAGATAGTTCCTTTGTGTCTGGGGTCTGGCACACAATTAATATTTAATATTTCTGTATTGAGCAACTAAGCCTAAATCATGGTTACTAAGGGAATTCCAGGAGTTTGCTTTCCATCTGTGCATGTGCAAAGCTTTGAAGCATAAAACTCCAATTATGTTGCAACTAGTTATAACATAATGGAGTTGTAGGGTATGCTCAAAGCTTTAGACTTTGCCCTGTAGAAAAGGGGAAAAAATGGAATGTTTAAAATTAAGGCAGAACAGCTTGGTGTGGAGACACTGCATCAGACACAGTCCATCTCTCAAGTGTATAAGTCTTAACTCTATTTCAGGAGATAAATATGCAGATGGAAAGAAAATGAACATAAGAGAGCATGTAAAAAGAACTTGAACAGTAAAGGGATAATTTTATTCTGAGATGATCACAGTAGATATTACAGAGGCACAGGGGACAGGAAGAGGATTGTCACACTGTGTGTGTTTACAGCTTCATTTTGGCCAGGCATGTAAAGCCAGGGGAGAGGCTTATGCTAGAGACTTACTAGAGGCTTGGATATACAAGTGAACTAATAAATAGTACAGTGAATGGATGGATATAGAAAAAGAAAGCCAGGTTTACATCATAAGGATGCAGTTCTAGGGGAAAAAAGGAAAAAATACGGAAGTGTACTTAATAAAGCCATTTTAGACACTTGTGCTTGCTTTTTACCATGCCTAAATTGTATCAGATGTGAACTTGGGGACAGCAATAAAGAAGTGCCTATATTTTCACTTTGGCTCCTACACCTTTACCAGAATAGTTCTCTCAAAGAGTGACACACTGTTTTCCAGTTTTTTTCTTCAAATGGCCTTCTTTCAGTCCTCAAGGTATTCAGCTTCTGTGTAGCATGTGATACCAAGCGCTCACACCTCTTCAGTTCTAGCCACCATACCTACTTTTTTATCCCTCTTTTTAGTATCCTCTCACTCCCCACCACTTTCAGCTTAAAATGTTGTATACCTTTGGAAGCCTTTAGGTATCTGGCAATGTTGGGTTCTTCATTGTGCCTAATGAGGATATCTACATCATTTATATCCCCAAAGAGTTGTGAAGTAAATACGAATTCCAAGGTGAATGAAGTGGGTAGAAATACAGGGTCTGCCTGTCTCCTTCCTTCAACCAGAGGGTGAAGACTTCCACAAGATTACTGAGTACAATTACAGATGCCACCTCCTGCATGGTCAGAGGAGAGAAACAAGTGTCTGTGCTGCATTGGGGGAAGCAAAGGAGAGGAGCTCTTGCACTGTGACCCACTCGTGGGAACAAAGGATCTATAAGTGCTTTTCAGAAAAATCAGATGTATGCTATGGGTGGGGCAAGGCAGGGACCACTGGCTGAAGCCATTTGATTCTGGCTCAGGAAAACTGCCTGGAAGGTCAATGGAACCTGGAGAGAGGCCTTGAGTGGGGAAGCAGTGGGCAGCTGGAGCAATACAGGACTTTGCCTGTGAAATCAGGACTTGAATTCTGTAAAAACACTGTTCACTTCGAAGAGCACATCAGAGCAGCGTGCATCAGTGGCTGCAGGAGAAAGGCTGCTTCACACATCTACCAGGACCCAGAAAACCAAAGTTATATAACCAGTTACACAAGTAAAAAAATGGCCATATCCTCACTACTCTTCTTCTATGCTCATGCCCCATTTTCTAGAAATTAATAACAAAACCTAAAAGTTGGAGAGGAGATTTTTGGGAGACAGAAAAAATACACCACATTCCCTTCCTTAAAGGAGGTTCTTGAAGAAAGCTTATACAAGGCCCTAGCTGAAGCCAGGAAAATTGAAGTGTGTGCTGCATATGTATTGGACTGGGTGTTCTGAATTAAGGCTCGGCAACTTGAAGTGACCCTAAAAGTATTAGCTATGTTCAGTTTAAGTGACTATCAATAATATTACAAAGGGCCAGGAAATTCATGGAGCAGTCAAGGATTTTACCCAAGGGCAAGAGTTAAGCTCATCCTTTGAATAAACACACACATACAAACACACAAATGGTGGGAGAAAGCAATTCAGTTACATATGGGACCATCCCACAATTTGTGTCTAATAATTTTTGTTTTGGTTGCAAAAGTTATCATTATCCTTTAATGATTTTGTAAGTGTCGTTTCTTTTTAAGAAGGAGGCTGGCTTCTAAGACTACAGTCTTTACTTTGTGTAGGTTATACTTATAAATACCTAATTAAGAACCATCACAACTTTTGTGTAAATGATGAGGCCACCCCTCCACTCTTCCTCCCTCTCCTCACTTTCTACCATGAGAGTATAGTGTGAGCTTCCTGCAATCTACAATACCTTGTGCGTCTCACAAAAGTTGGGCTGCTGTAACATTACTGTCTACTTTCTCAGAGCCTGGCACTAGATCACACACTGGATTCTAGACCAAATCCATCTTTTATTATGAAGAAAACTTAAAAAAAAAGATTATTTAAAAATTTCTTTCAGACCTATTATCTTGTTTAGTTGATTCTGGTTTTTAAATGTTCAGAAAAATAATCCTCTACTGGACAAATTTCTCCCTTTATTCAGGAAACATAAATATAGCTATCTCTGTTAAACCCTATGTTAAATACTGGCTGTGTAATGGTGAAAAAAAATAGACTTATTTCTTATTTTCACCAGGGTCACTGTTAATGAGAGGCTTATATTCAACAAATATGCAAAAAGACTTACAAGTTTTAAGTACTAAGAAAAAAAGATCAGAGTCCATAGAAATAATAAGAGGCAACAAATTTTGACCAATATAAAAACCTTATTATAGATAAAATCAGTTTTAGTTTCTGCAAATGGGATTGTAATTGGTGCAATCACTTCGGAGAGCAGTTTGGCCCCTATATTTCAAGAACTTTAAGAAAATTCTCAGGTGCTTTAACCTAATGATTCATTTGTAGAAATTTATCCTGCAAAAGTGATTTGAGATGGAACTAAAGAGCTATGAGCCAGCATATTCATTGCAGCATTATTTAAAGTAACGAACGACTGAAAATGACCTAACTTTCTAATAAAAAGAGAATGGTTCCATAAATTAGAGTAAATTCATAAAATAGAAAATCATGAAGTCTTTTACAAAGGGTAGTTATGAGCTGTTGATAAGTGGACTTTTGGTCTTGCCCAAAATGGTCACTGAGACATTTGGTCCACACCAAAATTTTGTCCTATCAAAAATGTCCATAAGTATATTAAGTCCATGTTAAAAAATCCTTGATATTCGATCCTCTTAAAACCTCCACCCTCAGAAAACATCCCTGGGTTCCAATAGCCTATGACATTTATTTATGTTTTTGGTTTATAGAATTAATATGTAAAAATACCATCCATCATGTTTTATTGGTCCAATAATTGTGTTATGTCTATATTGCCACTAATAACTCTTTTGCTTTAGTAACCTAGCTGGTAATCATGTAGGTAGATGGGCTTGGGATCAAACCATGCAGAAAAGCTGGATTTATATTAATTATATTTACCAAGGAAGACTCCTACAGTTACAGAAATATACCAAGAATAACTCTAGGATGGACCCTTGTGATCCATGATGTATTAATAGCTTACAGGGCTTTTGATTGGCTATAGCTGGATTGTTCAATAAGGGTGGAGCTTGAAAGAAGGAGCTTGGTCAAGCTTCTGGGTAAAACAAATGAAAAATACTTTGAGGCAAATTTTCCATAAACTGTCTTCCTTTATTGGGAGCAGCAAGAAGGGGTCAAGTGATCATAGCTGTCATGAGGGAGATGGTTGTTATTCAGTAACCAAGTTCTGTCTGACTCTTTGTGACCCCATGGACTGCAGCATACTAGGCTTACCTGTCCTTCACTATCTCCTGGAGATTGCTCAAACTCATGTCCACTGAGTCAGTGATGCCATCTAGCCATTTTATGCCCTGTTGCTCCCTTCTCCTCCTACCCTCAATCTTTCCCAGCATCAGGGTCTTTCTGAATGAGTTGGCTCTTTGCATCAGGTAGACAAATTGGAGCTTCAGCTTTAGCATCAGTCCTTTTAGTGAATAGTCACGGTTGATTTCCTTTAGAATTGACTGGTTTGATCTCCTTGCAATCCAAGGGACTCTCAAGCATCTTCTCTAGCACCAGTTTGAAAGCATCATTCTTTGGTGCTCAGCCTTCTTTATGGTCCAACTCTTGCACTCATACACGACTACTGGAAAAACCACAGTTTTCACTACACAGACCTTTGTTGCCAAAGTGATGTCTCTGGTTTTTAATATGCTGTCTAGTTGCATCATAGCTTTTCTTCCAAGGAGCAAGCATCTTTTAATTTCATGACTGCAGTCACCATCCACAGTAATTTTGGAGCCCAAGAAAAAAATTGTCACTGTTTCCACTTGTTCCCCGTCTATTTGCCATGAAGTGATGGGCTTGGATGCCATAATCTTAGTTTTCTGTAGTTGAGTTTTAAGCCAGCTTTTTCACCCTCCTTTTTCACCCTCATCATGAGGCTCTTTAGTTCCTCTTTGGTTTCTGTTATTAGAGTGGTATTATTATCTGCATATCTGAGGTTATTGAAATTTCTCCCAGCAATCTTGATTCCACCTTGTGCTTCATTCAGTCCAGCATTTCACATGATGTATTCTGCATATGCTGCTGCTGCTGCTAAGTCACTTCAGTAGTGTCTGACTCTGAGCGACCCCATAGACAGCAGCCCACCAGGCTCCCCCATCCCTGGGATTCTCCAGGCAAGAACACTGGAATGGAGTGCCATTTCCTTCTCCAATGCATGAAAGTGAAAAGTGAAAGGGAAGTCACTCAGTCATGTCTGACGCTCAGCAACCCCATGGACTGTAGCCTTCCAGGCTCCTCCATCCATGGGATTTTCCAGGCAAGAGTACTGGAGTGTGGTGCCATTGCTTTCTCCAGTATTCTGCATATAAGGTGCAAATAAATAAGGTGACAATATAGAGACTTGATGTACTCCTTTCCCAATTGGGAACCAGTCTATTGTTCTATGTCCTTTTCTAACTGTTTCTTCTTCACCTGCATACAGGTTTCTTAGAAGGCAGGTTAGATGGTCTGATATTCTTATCTTTTTAAGAATTTTTGAGTTTGTTATAATCCACACAGTCAAAGGCTTTAACGTAGTGAATGAAGCAAAAGTAGATGTTTCTTTCTGGAATTCCCTTGCTTTTTCTATGATCCAGCAGATGTTGGCAATTTGATCTTTAGTTCTTCTGGCTTTTCTATATTCATGTTTTATATCTGGAGGTTTTGAGTTCATGTACTGCTGAAGCCTATCTTGAAGGATTTTGAGCATAACCTTGCTAGCATGTGAAATATGTGCAACTGTATGGTAGTTTGAACATTCCTTGACATTGTCCTTCTTTGGGATTGGAATGAAAATTGACCTTTCCAGTCCTATGGCCACTGCTGAGTTTTCCAAATTCGCTGGCATAGTGAGTGCAGCACTTTAACATCATCTTTTAGGATGTGAAATAGCTCAGCTGGAATTCCATCACTTCCTAAGGCCCACTTGACTTCATACTCCCGGATGCCTGACTCTAGGTGAGTGACCACGACATCATGGTTATCTGGGTCATTAAAAGCTTTTTGTGTGTGTGCAGTTCTGTGTATTCTTGCTACCTCTTAATATCTTCTGCTTCTGTTAGGTCCATACCATTTCTGTCCTTCATTGCACCCATCTTTGCATGAAATTTGCCCTTGGTATCTCTAATTTTCTTGAAGAGATCTCTAGTCTTTCCTATTCTATTGTTTTCCGCTATTTCTTTACATCATTCACTTAAGAAAGCGTTCTTATCTCTCCTTGCTATTCTCTGGAACTCTGCATTCAGGTGGGTATATCTTTCACCTTCTCCTTTGCTTTTCCGTCTCTTCTTTTCTCAGCTATTTTTAAGGCCTCCTTAGACAGATATTTTGCCTTTTTCATTTCTTTTCCTTTGAGATGGTTTTAGTCACCATCTCCTGTACAGTGTTATGAACCTCTGTCCATAGTTCTTCAGGTACTCTGTCAGATCTAATCCCTTGACTCTGTTTGTCACTTCTACTGTATAATCATAAAGGATTTGATTTAGGTCATACCTGAATGGCCTAGTAGTTTTCCCCACTTTCTTCAATTTAAGTCTGAATTTTGCAATAAGGAGCTCATGATCCAAGCCACAGGCAGCTCCAAGTCTTGTTTTTGCTGAATGTATTGAGCTTCTCCAACTTCATTGAATACCCAGCATCTAATTATCACCCCCCCCCCACACACAACTATTCCATTGGTCAAGGTTATTGGGCAATATTTCCCTTGAATTGATGTCCTACATAGGTACAACTGCAGTAGCCTGCAAGAGCTTCGTACTGCTATTTGGGAAAACATTAGTTGATATGACTTCCACACTTACCTCTCAATCACTGTGGACCACCACGCCATCAGCTGGTGCCTACCTACTGGTGATTCAGCCTGGTTGAACAGGGTGTTGGATGCATAAGATATCAGTAAGGTTTACCCAGCTAGTAAACCAGTATGGGTCAGATGCTTACAAAGAAATAACTCTTCTCCTCTTGCTTGAAAATATGACACCTTTATTTGAAATTTCTCACAAGAATATGGCAGAAATAGTGTACTCTCAAAAAGAAAAACCAGTGTTACATCTTAATGGCTTTTGTTACCATTTCCAATCCTTAACAGTAATTGTAGTAAAGCTACTGAAGCTGTGAAAAGAGGAGAATCTTCTACACCAGATATATTAAGTCAAGACTTGGATGACATTTCAATTATTCAAGGTGAGACAGGAAAATATCAGCACAACACTGGTCTTGAAGGGGAAGTAAGAGAACCTGGAATAGGTTAAAATGGCAGAATAAGAAGCAAATGCAATACCATCACAAGTACTGTGAAGACCTCATCATGATATTTAGGATGAAGAGGTCCTTTTGATACTACCAGAAAGAAACTCATTAAAGAGAAGAGTAAACAGAATTTAAAGCAAACATCAACCCCTGAACCCAACTTCATTGCATGGAGCTGAAATTCCAGAGGAGTATTCCAGTAACCAGTAGAGACCCAGTTCTTATGCATGATTCCAGTGCTCAAGATGAGGAAATAATTCTTTTTTATGGCTATACAAGTGCCAGTACAACATTACTCAGCGATGGCACCTTCAAGATGGCACCAACACAGTTCACTCAGTTATTTACTGTGCACCGTGTACTGTTGGGTGAAAGTGTGCCATTGATTTATGCACTAGCAGTGAAAAGGCAAGGAAACACTTATAGATAAGCAAATGAGAAAACACTTGCATTGTACAGAAAGAAATCTCAACAACAACCTTTCATTTGCCTAATGAATTTTGAGATTTGCAAATATGAATGTGATTTGACAACACCTGTCAAATGCAGGAGGAAAAGGGTTCTTGATCCACTTTTCACTCTCACGATGGTGAAACATTTCTTTGTGTCTGATATTTGAGAATATGACAACAGAAAGTAACACCTATGAGTGTGCATCCCTGTTATCTGCACTTCTATCTGTGTCTTTGGAAGATGTAAATGAAAATTTTGGGTACATTGTGGAAATTGCAGAAAAAAATTTAGATGACCTAATGGATCATGTGGTGAGAATACATGTCCGTGGAAACCTTGGCAGAGGCATAAGATCATAAGTTCTAAGATTTCCACCAGAAACTTGGAATATTTTTATATCAACACTGAACAGCAATCACAGAACAAACAACACAGTGGAAGGCTGTCATAGCAAATTTCAAAAGCTGATGGTAATACATCATCCTTCAATTTGGAGTTTTTTTTTTTTTTTAAGTGTTAAATGAAGAAAAGCAAAGCAGTTATGACTCAGGTCCTTGGTGGTCACACTCAAATATGGCCACTAGCTTCATGACAATATTAACAAAATAAATCCATATAATGAAAATTGTCAACAGATATACTGGATATAAAACCAATGATCAGGCCAATGTATCCTTGAGAGCAATCACTCAGTGACTTAAGAGTAATCCTGATGAACATGACTAGGAAGAACAAGAGTAAATGTGAAAGCCAAAACTCATCATGAATTACAATAAAATAATGCAAAATACAGCTTTAACACAGTTAAAATTTGTATCATTTAATGAATAATGGACCAAAATTCTCAATAAACATTTTGAAAGCAATAAATGTCCTGCAAGAGATCTGTTAAGTTGGTACAGAATTCTAAACACATATAGTATAATTTCAATCTAAATAAAAATCACACCACTTATTAATGATCTATTGTGTGCGGCCCAGGAACTATAGCTAATAATAGATGTCTTTTACTTTCTCTATACTTTTCTGTGTTTTCTATAATGAAGATGTACTCTTTCTACAAGAAGAAAAACAAAATGTTATAAAACAGAAAAATATGCACAAAAAGGAAATTAAAGGGCAATGGCTATCTGTAAACCATAAGAATATCTAGGTTAAATAATTAGCCCATGTTTCTAATTTTTGAATATTTTCATTGTTTTCTAACTTTATAAAATGAATATGCACTATTTTGGGAACATCAACAGTGTCTACCCAAATAACAGGTTTTTGAGTCAAATAGACTCAAAATCCCATCTGACATTGAAAAATCATTTCTGTGAATTTGGACAAGCTATTTAACCTCTCAGAATTTGTTAACACATTTGTAAAACAGATGTACCAAAATGTCTCAAGTTTGTTTGTTTTGTTTTTTGGAAAAATAAAATGAGGAAAAAAATCACATGAAATGGCTTACTGCAATCTGTCATAGAATAAGTCTTCTTTAAATTCTCCCTTCTTACCCCTTCTCTTATTTCCTGCCACCTTCCACTGCATCAGTTTTCCTGCACTGGGGAAAAAAAAAAATTACATTAGCCTAGTAGCACTTGGTTAAATTTCAAACAATCATATAAAAGATAGGAATTTTAGCTGAATTTTAAGAATAGCAGGACAAAATTGATCAGTGAAAACTGGACAGGATTTATATCCCCTTTGTTACTGAACTTTAATATTTTTAATGACTTTGTATTTATATAATTTCAATTTCAATATTTTCTAGACACGGGCATCTACTGAGTTGTTGCAAATGTGTTCAATGTTCATTTCAATTGGGTTATAAATGATAATTCATTTATGTTGACAAAGGGAGAGAATTTGAAATTATGTCTGTTTTCCTACTTCCTTCAATCCTTTTAAGATAACCATCATCTAGGATACCATCTTCTATTTCAGTTGCACATTTTCTGATGGGTCAGCCATAGTGCAGAACAGAGAAATTATTATAGGGAGCCATAGAAACCAGTGACTTTCTAAATTTTAAAGCAGTCCCACAATTATTCTCAGTAGTTAAGCACTCTTTCCCCTAAAGTGTCATTGTATATTCAGTTTAAATATTAGCTCACTTTCTATAATGGCAGTGCTCTTAAAGAGATTTTATGTAAGTGCATTTGGAAAGCTAGTTATTTAATGTTGTCCTATGGTGAATTCTTTATTAAAATAAAGGCTTGTTACCAAATTTACCTTTTCTTGTATAGGGTTTTGTTTAATGAGGCATATCCACATTGATCCCTGCTGAATGAAAAGGCATTATTTCATAGGCTGGTGGAAGTTTCTAAGGAGAGGCACTGCATTTAGTGAGGCTTGTCAGTCTCTCCTTGTATCACCCTGGCACCTGAATAGTGATATATCAGGCTGGGAAGGTAGGGATAGGTCCAGTAACTGACCTGAAACTTACCAGAGGTCTAGACAGTCCAGTCCTATCCCGGAGACTGGTGAGTAATGTTGTTCTAAGAAGGAAAAAAGTTGGGGATCAGTGAGGTCAGGGAGTCAGTGAGAGAATTCTAGTGAGCTGGGGGATGGTGGGAAGGGTAGGGTACTGAATGTCTCCCAGACTTGGGACTGTTGGCTGCTCAGGCTGGTTCTTCATTGTCTACTGACTGTCAACACCTCTAAATTCCCAACTGTTATTTCTGAACAATAGGAAATCACAGTTCTCTATGATACACTGATATATTGATAAGTGTTTAACAATCTGCTGGGAAGTGGGTTTGGGGGTCAAAGTGAAAAGAGCTTTTATTGGTAGCTTCTGCTGATTTCCATGGTGTCAATACTTTGGTGACAGCTGATTTCAAGCTGTAAGTGTGAGTCATTGGACAAGCTGTTGGTAGAAATGGGAGACCTCAACTCTTACCAGCCAGTTTGAGATGGCTCTGGGAACATTATATTACCTTTTCTTGCTTGATGTTATGTCTGATGTATGGGAATACTGGAATATTCTCAAACTTTTACTTTTTAATCTCTGCCTCAACATACTTTCTCTTTCCTTTCCTTTCTTTTCCTCTCTCTCTCTCCTCCTTTTTTTTTTTTTCCTCCACCCCTCCTCTCTCCAACCCTCTCCCGCTTTTCTCCAGTTTTCAGTTAACTAGTGAATCACCTACAAATATTTCTCCCATAAAATAGCCCCAGGGTTATTGGTCATGTTGCTCCTTTCAGCAGATTTTAACATTCTTTTTTCCCCCTAAAACAATGAATTGCCATACTCCTGTCTTTACTGACACAGAGATCTTTTCCTTCTGGTATGCTTTCTTAACACCTAAGTGATGTTAGTGAAAAGTTATTATTTTCTCTTCCATTAGCAATATGTTAATAATTCTTGTATTTTAATCTTCATTCATATACTACTATATGAAGTAGTACATGTGATATGAAATAGTTTCATATGATAGTACTTGAATCTTCCAGTATTTGTTAGATGCAGCATTGGGTACTATGAGATCTATGAACAGCAATGAGATGACAACCCGGCCTAAAATTTAATTGACAAGAAAACAATAACATACAGTAAAAAGCAGAGAAATTTATGGGAGTGAGTAGAAACAGATGCTAAATTCCATAGAAGATTACAGCAATTTAAAACTGACTGCCCTCAGAAATGTTTTGTTTGGCTTGTATAGTGTTTTTCAAATTTTCAATCAGTTCTAAATTTCAATTTTACATGAAAGTTAGATATTATAATTCAATGGGATAAATGGGATTATTTAGGAATCTTAGTCCCACACTGGAGAAGGTAGCAATCTCTTGAGTTTATGATCTTCCTTAATCCCAAAGATATATATCTGTAAACTCATCTTGTCTCAATATCTGGGCCAATCCTTCCTTTCCATGATAGGGATTTATGAAATTTTTGTTCAACATTCACCTGATTCAGCATAAATGTAGCTTTGATAGTTTAGGATTTGTATCATAATCTTCATAATACTTCTTTTTTTCAACTAAGAATGAATCTCTACTTGGGGGGCCATTTTTCAAATCTATCCAGGCCAGTCTCCTTTTCTTCATGTCCCCTCTTCATGATGATACTTGAAACCCAGAGTTTGTCAGGGAGAAGTGAAGCATGAACTACTAGCATAGTCTCAGTGTTCCCTGCCGCTCATATTTGCTCATTGGCTGGACTGACCATGCTACTATCTCTGGTTGAACAGTCTATGACAACTATTTTTCCCTATTTATACCATCTTACAAGATATAACCTGCCATTTCTAATCATCTCAAGAAATTGAATTAGTTTGAGTGGGGTTGAATCTGGATTCTGTGGAAACAAGTTTGGACCAAGATTTTGAAGGGACATCAACCACCTTGCAAAGAAAATATTCAGTGTGATTCTACTGACATTTTTCATTATATAAAATTAAATGTGGAGATGCTCTAGCACTGAAAAAAGAGTCTTAAGCACTTTAAAGCATTTAAAGCATCACTATTCAGTTCAGTTCAGTTCAGTTGCTCAGTCGTGTCCGACTCTTTGCAACCCCATGAATCGCAGCACGCCAGGCCTCCCTGTTCATAACCAACTCCTGGAGTTCACTCAGACTCACGTCCATCGAGTCAGTGATGCTATCCAGCCATCTTGTCCTCTGTCATCCCCTTCTCCTCCTGCCCCCAATCCCTCCCAGTATCAGAGTCTTTTCCAATGAGTCAACTCTTTGTATGAGGTGGCCAAAGTACTGGAGTTTCAGCTTTAGCATCATTCCTTCCAAAGAAATCCCAGGGCTGATCTCCTTCAAAATGGACTGGTTGGATCTCTTTGCAGTCCAAGGGACTCTCAAGAGTCTTCTCCAACACCACAGTTCAAAAGCATCAATTCTTCGGCTCTCAGTCTTCTTCACAGTCCAACTCTCATATCCATACATGACCACAGGAAAAACCATAGCCTTGACTAGCTGGGCCTAAGCATCACTATAGTTCATGTTTAACATGGCCTTTATATTCATCTTAGAAAATGTTTCCATTTCTGCATCCCCTATCATTTGCTATTGAATTTGCAAATTCTAACACATGTTCATTGTTCACATTTCCACACATTGCCAATGGGAGATGAGAAAGGAAGAGAAAAAGAAAAATCTGTGTTTAATCAGCCCTGGGTGTTCTTTGGAAGAAATGATGCTAAAGCTGAAACTCCAGTACTTTGGCCACCTCATGTGAAGAGTTGCTTCATTGGAAAAGACTCTGATGCTGGGAGGGATTGGGGGCAGGAGGAGAAGGAGACAACAGAGGATGAGATGGTGGATGGCATCACTGACTCGATGGATGTGAGTTTGAGTGAACTCCGGGAGATGGTGATGGACAGGGAGGCCTGGCGTGCTGCTATTCACGGGGTTGCAAAGAGTCGGACACGACTGAGCGACTGAACTGAACTGAACTGAAAATAAATGTTCCTCTCAAAAATATACCAGTATGCCGCCTACAACCCACAGCAATTTTTTCCTCAGACTTTACAGCTTCTCTTCTTTTTTCTTCTCTTTTCTCTGTCCTCTTGCTCATCTCCTTTTCTTTCCTTTTCATTTATCACTGATGAGTTGTCTTTTCTTTCTGTTTGAAAGCGGCTAAAACAAGAACACTATCACGTTAGATTCTAAGCGGAACTCCAACATCAAGACTAGTAAAAGTCATGTGGTTCTTCAAGAAATTCCCAATAGTGGGGTGGTGTATTTAGCTCAATTATTTTGTACATGAAGCAGTCCATAGAGTAGCATGATAGTAGCATGATAGTGTCTGTAACTATGTACCTAATTACTATTTAGCATAGGACAGTATGTATTATCATTAATATATGTAAATAATTTCACAAATCCCCAAAAGTATATAGATCTTTATTCAGAGCTGGTGCCTTGATTCATTTAAAAAAATCATCATTCATTTATTAATTTTTTCAGTTCTGGAGAACTGCAATAATTTCTCTATTAAGGGAAAATTATAGTCAAGCTAGTAGTTTCACAGGAGGAAGTAAATATGGACTGGATCCGGTGGAAGTAATGTCCTTGGAAGAAGGTGATGGAGAATCTTACCAGCTCTGTGCCCTATTTATTTATTTATTTTGTGCCCTATTTAATACTCTTGCTCAATGGACCTCTCAGGATCAGATATATAGTGGTAAAGAGAAGAGAATTCAGAATGACAAGAATGATTTGTGAATCAAAGCAGCCAACTAAAGGAATGATGAACATGCTCAACTCAGTAATGTTGAAGAAGAAAATACTCCTTTTTATAGAATGTGACTCAACAAAGAGCTCAATAAGGTGAAAAGTCAACTTCAGTTATTTGGAGATAATTATGCCATTAATTATACTAGCTCATATTTTATATTACTTTATAAAATATATCCTTCTCTTTTACTCTTTAAGCAAGCATTTTAGGTAAGATAAAATTATACTTCATTAATGCAGATGTAGAAACTGAGGCCTGGAGAGGATGTATTTTACCCAAGGATGAGCAAGTAATGAATGCTGAAGTGGAGAAGAAAATCTAGGTCTACTGGGTCTACATGTGTTAGTGCTGCTGTCCAGATACTATTAATAAATGATAAAGACTAATTGGTCACTGAAACCAAAGAGCAAAGAGAATGAGATGACTAAAATAAATCGCAATTATGTAATATTGTACATAATATTTATATAAATTATGGGAGATAATATTATAAAGTATATAACAATTATATAATATAGTATATAATATTTATATAATATTATGGTACATAATATTATAAGCATATAGCAATTATATAATGTTATGGGGAAAATATGTTAACCCTCTGACATCATTTTCCTATTGAATTATTTGGAAATGCTTGGCTTGGGCCATTTAAAGCTGAAATTGAAAAGACTGTGTAAGGCCCAGGCTGCCCTGAGGATAATAGAAGATAGACTGGGTGATCTGTTAAATGTGACTGGCTCAAGTCTGGAGGATTCAAATGGCTCTTGTTGTATTCATTAGAAACAGGTTTGCTTAACAGTCTCTAGAGCTCCCTGAGAATGGAGCTGACATTTGCAAATGATAGGCTTAGGAACTTTCTTCCCTCCACAAGTCCCCTTTTTCTATTGTTCTTTTTCCTCCGAGCTTTCCTTCTGGATGTTGGTAAATCTCTAGGAAATGCACTTGTGTTTTCTGTTGTCACATCTCATCAGTGCCTTGCAAGGGGGCTTTGCAGGGGAGATGAGGGAGAACCAGGAAGAAGGAGAGAATGCCCTGGGCTGAAATGGCAGCAGCATGCAAATGAATGCCAACCCTGTGAACGTTTCCCAAGCAGTCACATTTTATTACAACAAAATTATGGGATGCAATTCCTAGAAAATGGCAAAAGAGGGACAAAAAAAAAAAAAAAAAGAAAAAGGAAAAGTGATCATGCATGATTTATTCTTGATAGACTTACTGTTGAAATAGCAAAAGTACTATAATTTAGTTCTTTCTATCCTTCAATAAATGCATGCATATTTACTAACTATGCTTACCACCCTAGGTAGGAAATAGAGGTGCAAGCATTTGTACATTAATTTTTATATCTCCACCCCATTTTTTTGGTTCTTTACCATCTTGGTTCTATTATAAACCTTCAAATTTAAGTAGGCTCCTGGGCAACCAACATTTCTAAAATATTTTAGCTCAGAAATGCAATCCAAGATCTTTGCATATTTAACTGGGAACAAACTCAGATATTTGTCGATGACCACACTGACCCTAGCGACTATTTAATATATATATATATATATATACATTCCTATGAATAACTCTTATGAAATTTTTTATTTGCTAGATCTCAGATGGGAGATTCTGATGACAGCCAGGTTTGGAATTATGAGATAAAACACATACCTCAGGTAATGACAAATTGGTAAAAGCAATTAATTACTTTAACAAGCTTGTAAGACTGCACCAAATAATAATTGTAGCTTTTGCAATATTAAATTTGGGACTAAAATTCAAGAATAAACTATATGTGTATTGGATAAAGAATATTTTGATAAATATTAAACTTGGAGAAAAGGAGAGTAGTATACAATACTTCAAAGAAGCACTGAGGAGCTCAATCCAAAGTGATTGAGATGTGGTTCTTACCTTTCATATGGTGTCAGTCTGCTGAGGAAATCTTGTATAAACTCTTAGTGGTATACAAAGTAGTATGTGCTAGAATTTGTGTATACATGAACAAAGAATTGTAGGAGCAGAAAAGGGAGAGAAACAGGATTAGCCTCAGAGCAGAGGGGAAAGGCTTCACAGAAGAAATCTGTTGAATGTAAAAGGGTGTAAAGAGTTGAGTGAGGTCAAGGGGGAATCACATTCCAAATGGAAAGAAAACTCTAAACGTGGGAAAGTGTAGACTTTTGAAAGTACATGACAATATTTATAACCCGCATAAAAGCCAGTGGCTCAGTTTATGCATACTACAATATTTCAAATAAATCAAAAGACAGGCTGACAACAAAAAGTAATTTGAAAATAATGCAAATTTAATTGCTTATTAGTAAATTTTCATATAAATGAAACCTAGGGAAATCATATTTATAGTTCCTTCTTCTTTCCTATTCCCTTCTCTCATGAGTCATTCCTGAGAACTAAGATCTTGCCTATCCCAGTCTCTCACTCCTTTTTGGCTATTGCTTCATTCTTTTTGCTCTCTAGACTTAAACTATTTATTCTCCAAACTCTGCATTAAAAAATAAAACAATATAAAAATAAAAGCAGCCACAGTACTTACTCTTTGAAACAAGATGGAATAACAGAAATTGTATTTCCTTTTTCCACATAAAATAATTGAACAAAGTATAGGAAAAATTATACTTTGATCACCTGATGCAAAGAGCTGACTCATTTGAAAAGACCCTGATGCTGGGAAAGATTGAAGGTGGGAGGAGAAGAGGATGACAGAGGATGATATGGCTGGATGGCATCACCGACTCAATGGATATGAGTTTGAGTAAACTATGGGAGTTGGTGATGGACAGGGAGGCCTGGCGTGCTGCAGTCCATGGGGTCACAAAGAATTGGACACGACTGAATGACTGAACTGAACTGAGCTGATATATAAGTCACTGGACATCAGTCAAACAAATCAGGTGACCTATGATTGTTTCATGTTATTGTATGGAGAGTTCATGGGTCATGGTATAAGAAAGGTTAACTGATGGTGGTTCTAGCCCTCTGGCTGAGTAGAGAGGATATTGTTGAGAAAGCATAGAGTTCATAGGAAAGACTACTAGAGAAGAGAAAGTTGCACAGCTAGAGAATTTCAGAGATATACAAAGGGTTACCCTTGAGTCTTTACTGGAGCAATGATCAACATACATGTGTGAGGAAACTGGCAGATTGGGGAAAGAATCATCTGAAGGAAGTAGAGGCAACATGCCCACATTTAGGAAATGTTCCTGGCCCCACCAATAAGACTAGAAAATCACATGATTTATGAAACATTTGAGTAGAATATACAGAGGAATATTGCCTCAATAGTATAAAATATTTATTTCTAGATTAATCATAATCTAGACCTGCTTAACAAATCTTAGAAACAAGACCCCTCAAAGTTTAATTGATTTAAAGTAAGTTAATTTTAGAAAAAGTTTTGACTAGGTATAGGAAAATAAAAATATCCAGCATCTAAAAAGGTAAAGTACAAAAACTAAAATGTCTGAGATGAATCATAGATTAGATTAGACAGTGCAGAAGAAAATATCAATAAGTGTAATACAATAAAGCAGGGGGAATATTCCAAATTAAACATAGGAAGAAAAAAACAAATATGCAATTAAAGCAATATTAGTGAGTTTTGAAAAGCCATGAGTGACCTAATATACATATAAATAGAATCCACAGAAGAGAGGGGAGTGTGAAGAAAAATAATTGAAGAAACAATGGTTCAAAACTTTGCTAAACCCGATAAAACCTATAACCTCACAGATAATAAGATTTTATGAACCCTAGGCATAAGAGGCATGAAGAAAATTATACCAAAGTACAATGATTGCTCAAGTAATAAAGAGACTATCTTTATTATAATAAAGACAAAGGAAGACTGAGACAAAGGGCACATTTAATTCTAAGGATCCAAAATAGTGTTTATTTTGTAAGAGTATTTTGTAAGAAAAAATTCAAGCAAGAAGACAGTAGAGCAATATCATTTAAGTACTGAAAGATAAAGATATCATTCTGGTATTTTATATTCAGCAAGAATAGTTTTCAAATTTGAGGGTGAAAGAATTTTCCAGATACATAGCAGTTCAAAGTAGTGTTCATTATCTGCACACTTAACTCAGAGGAGATGATAAAGGAAGTCTTTGGGGAGGAGGAAAACAATACCAGATGATAATTTGAACCCCAATAAAGATATGGAGAACACTAGAAACAGTTGCAACATGGGAAAATATACAATAATAAGAAAATATTACTATGTAAGTATGTAAACTATAATAAACATTTAAACAAAAATAATATTAATGTAGTGGGATTTATAACATATGTAAAAGTGAAATGTATGGCAATAATAACATACCAGACAGAAGGGGAGACACTGAAGTACACTACTATAAGTTTCCTATGTTATATGTGAAACAGTATATTGTCACTTGTAACTAGACTGATATGTTAAAAATGTATACTATAACCCCCAGATCATCTTTTAAAATAACATGACAGATTTATAACTAAAAATTCAACAACAACAACAAAAAAACCACAGTGACACTTTAAAAGAGCCATTAGTTAATCCAAAAGAAGAAAGAGTAGAGGAAAAAGAAATTGTCTTCTAGATAAAGTTAATCCTAATCACATCAGTAATCACATTAAATGTAAATGGATCATATACCCCCAAATAAAAGACATAGCTTGTCAAATTGAATAAAAAGCAAGGACCAACATATGCTTCCTCTAAGAAGTGCATTTTTAACATAAGGGCAGGATAGCTGGCGGTCCTAAGACGGCGAAGGACTAGGACAGGGAGACCACTTTCTTCCCTACAAATTCATCGAAAGATCATTTGAACGCTGAACAAATTCCACAAAACAACTTCTGAATGCTGGCGGAGGACACCAGACACCCAGAAAGGCAGCCCATTCTCTTTGAAAGGAGGTAGGACAAAAGATAAAAGATAAAAAGAGAGACAAAAGACTTAGTAATGGAGACCCCTTCATGAGGGAGTTGTGAAGGAGAAGTTTCCAAACACCAGGAAACCCTCTCACAGGTGTGTCTGTGGGGAGTTTTGGAATTTCAGAGGGCAACATAACCAGGAGGGAAAAAAAAAAACAAAAAACAAACCCACAGATTACACGCCTAACCTCAACTCCCAGTGGAAAAGTAACCCAGATGCACGTGTCTGCCAGCAGCAAGCCGGGGCTGAACAGGGAGGTGCGAGCTTCATTGCTTAGGAAAATGACCGGGCCTGAATGATCTGAGGACAATCTGAGGGAGCTAATGCGAAGAGTTGACTCATTGGAAAAGACTGATGCTGGGAGGAATTGGGGGCAAGAGGAGAAGGGGACGACAGAGGATGAGATGGCTGGATGGCATCACTGACTTGATGGACACGAGTCTGAATGAACTCTGGGAGTTGGTGATGGACAGGGAGGCCTGGCGTGCTGCGATTCATGGGATCGCAAACAGTCGGACACGACTGAGCGACTGAACTGAACTGAATGTGAGATAGCAACCCAAACTGTGGGATAGCCAGAGAGAGAGAGAGAGAGAGGGAAAAAAAAGAGAGAGAGAGAGAGAGAACTTTCCCGTGAAAAGCTCTAAGGCATAGCCTGGCCTGCTCACAGAACAAAGGACTGAGCAAATACCAGAGGAGAGCTAGCCGGCTGCAGACAGGCCCCTCCCCACGCTGGAGGCAGAGAAGCAGGCGGGTGACAACCAGAGCCGGAAGGCGACGGGCAATCTCGGCCCCAGAGACGGCATCCTCCACCAAACTATGAGCAGGCTCCCAGTTACTAACCAAGCCTTCCTGGGATCCTGGATGGTTGACATCCGCCAGGAGGGTTGCAGTAAGAAATCAATTTCCTAGAAGAGAAAAACGGCACACTTGAGACGGCACTTTTGTGGTGCACCCTGGAAACTGAGCGGCTGGGAAGGGGGAGGTGATAAGACACACCGTCCACCTGGGGAGAGTGTGCTTGCCAAGCACCTGGCCACCTGAGCTGCTCGGATTTGTGAAGGGCACAAAACGAAGGCCCAACCAAGTCTGTGTTTTTGTGGAGTACCCAAGAACCTGAACCTGAGAGGCTTAGACCTGGGAAGTGCACACAACCCAGGGCCCCCTGTAGAAGAACCTCGAGTCTGAGTAGTGTAGACTGGGAAAGCACACACGCCGTGAGCGGGGGCAAACCTAGTAGGGCCCAGACACTGCGAGCACTCCTCAGTGTTCCTCCCTCCCCACAGCACAATTGAACAAGTGAGCCTTAATAAACATCCACCTTTGCCCCCTTGTGTCAGGGCAGAAATTAGACACTGAAGAGACGTGCAAACAGATAAGCCAAAATAAACAAAAAGAGGGAATCGCTTTGGAAGTGACAGGTGCGACAGATTAAAACCCTGTAGTTAGCACTGACTACATTGGAAGGGGCCTATAGACCTTGAGAAGTATAAGCTGGAACAAGGAACTATCTGAAACCGAACTGACCCCACACTGCCCTCAACAGCTCCAGAGAAATTTCTAGATATATTTTACTATTATCATTTTTTAATTTTTAAATTTTTTTAATTTTTAAATTCTTTATTACTCCTTTAATTTTTAAAAACTACTATTACCTTGAAAAAAAGACCCAATTTTTAAAGCAAATTTCATATATATATATATATTTTATAATTTTTGTGATTTTTTTTAAAAAAATTGTATTTTTGGAGCCTAACCTCTACTCTAGATTTTTAATCTTTATTTTTAATATTTGTTATCAATTTTGTACCTTTAAGAATCCAATCTTCAGTACCCATTTTTACTTAGAAGTGTGATTACTGGCTTGATTACTCTCTCCCCTTTTGACTCTCCTTTTTCTCTCCCAGGTCATCTCTATCTCCTCCCTCTCCCTTCTCTTCTCTACTTAACTCTGTGAATCTCTTTGGGTGTTCTGGGCCATGAAGAACTCTTAGGGAACTGATTACTGGCTAGATTTGTTTCTCTCCTTTTGACTCCCCCTCTTCTCCTTGTCACCTCTATCTCCTTCCCCCCTCTTCTCTTCTCTATGTAACTCTGTGAACCTCTCTGAATGCTCCAGACTGCAGAGAGCACACAGAGAATTGATTACTGGCTAGATTGCTCTCTCCCCTTTTGACTCCCCCTCCTCTACTCCTGGTCACCTCTATGTCCCTCCTCCCACTTCTCTTCTCCATGTAACTCTGTGAACCTCTCTGGCTGTCCCTCACTGTGAAGAATCTTTTCACCATTAACCTAGATGTTTTATCATTGGTATTGTATGGGTGGAGAAGGCTTGAGGCTACTGTAAGAATAAGGCTGAAAGCCAAAGGCAGGAGGCTTAAATCCAAAATTAGAGAACACCAGAAAACTCCTGACTCCAGGGAACATTAATCAACAAGAGCTCATCCAAAAGCCTCCATACCTATACTGAAACCAAGCTCCATCCAAGAGCCAACAAGTTTCAGAGCAAGACATACCAAACTAATTCTCCAACAACACAGGAAGATAAGCCTGAGCATTAAAACACATGTGGCCAAAAGTCACACCAAATGCATAGACACCTCAAAATTCGCTACTAGACACTTTATTGCACTCCGGATTGAAGAGATCCAGCTCCACCACCAGAACACTGACACAAGCTTCCCTAAACAGGAAACCTTGACAAGGCACTCTTCCAACCCCACCCACAGGGAGGAATCTCCACAATAAAGAGGAACCACAAACTTCCAGCACATAGAAAGGTGTCCCCAAACACAGCAATCTAAACAAGATGAAAAGGCAGAGAAATATTCAGCAGGTAAAGGAACATGATAAATGCCCACCAAGCCAAACAAAAGAGGAGGAGATAGGGAGTCTACCTGAAAAAGAATTCAGAATAATGATAGTAAAAATGATCCAAAATCTTGAAAACAAAGTGGAATTACAGATAAATAGTCTGGAGACAAGGATTGAGAAGATGCAAGAAAAGTTTAACAAGGACTTAGGAGAAATAAAAAAGAGTCAATCAATAATGCGACCCCATGGACTGTAGCCTACCAGAATCCTCAGTCCATGGGATTTTCCAGGCAAGAGTACTGGAGGGGGTTGCCATTTCCTTCTCCAGGGGATCTTCCCAACCCAGAGATCAAAGCCGGGTCTCCTGCATTGTAGGCAGATGCTTTACCATCTGAGCTACCAGGGAAGCCCGAATAATGCAATAGCTGAGCTCAAAAGCACTCTGGAGGGAACCAAGAGTAGAATAACAGAGGCAGAAGATAGGATAAGTGAGGTAGAAAATAGAATTGTGGAAATAAATGAAGCAGAGAGGGAAAAAGGAAAAAAGAATGAAAAGAAATGAGGACAACATCAGAGACCTCTGGGACAATGTTAAACACCGCAACATTCGAATCATGGGAGTCCCAGAAGAAGAAGACAAAAAAAAAAAAAAAAAAAAAGACCATGAGAAAATACTTGAGGAGATGATAGTTGAAAATTTCCCTAAAACGGGGAAGGAAACAGCCACTCAAGTCCAAGAAACCCAGAGAGTCCCAAACAGGATAAACCCAAGGTGGAACACACCAAGACACATATTAATCAAATTAACAAAGATCAAACAGAAATCACAAATACTACAAGCAACAAGGGGGAAAAAAAAAAAAAAAAACAAATAACACACAAGGGGATTTCCATAAGGATAACAGCTGATCTTTCAATAGAAACTCTTCAGTCCAGAAGGGAATGGCAGAAAATACTTAAAGTGATGAAAGAGAAACATCTACAATCAGATTACCATACCCAGCAAGGATCACATTCAAATATAAAGGAGAAATCCGGAGCTTTATAGACAAGCAAAAACTGAGAGAATTCAGAACACCAAACCAGCTCTTCAACAAATGCTAAAGACCTTCTCTAGACAGGAAACACAGAAAAGGTTTATAAACTCAAACCCAAACAACAAAGTAAATGACAAGGGGATCATATTTATTAATAACTACCTTAAATGTAAATGGGTTGAATGCCTCAACCAAAAGACAAAGAATGGCTAAATGGATACAAAAACAAGACCCCTATATATGCTGCCTATAAGAGATCCACCTCAAAACAAGGGACACATACAGGCTGAAAGTGATGGGCTGGAAAAAGATATTTCACACAAATGGAGACCAAAAGAAAGCAGGAGTAGCAATACTCATATCAGATAAAATAGACTTTGAAATAAAGGCTGTGAAAAGAGATAAAGAAGGACACTACATAATGATCAAAGGATCAATCCAAAAAAGAGATATAACAATTATAAATGTATATGCACTCAACATAGGAGCACCACAATATGTAAGGCAAATGCTAACAAGTAAGAAAGGGGAAATTAACAGTAACACAATAATAGTGGGAGGCATCAATACCCCACTCACACCTCTAGATAGATCAACTAAACAGAAAATTAGCAAGAAAACACAGACTTTAAACGATACAATGGACCAGTGACACCTAATTGATGTCTATAGGACATTTCACCCCAAAACAATGAATTTCACCTTTTTCTCAAGTGCACACGGAAACTTCTCCAGGATAGATCACATCCTGGGCCATAAATCTAGCCTTGGTAAATTCAAAAAAATGGAAATCATCTCAAGCATCTTTTCTGATCACAATACAGTAAGATAAGATGCCAACTACAGGAAAAAACTATGAAAAAATCAAACATATGGAGGCTAAACAACACACTTCTGAATAACCAACAAATCACAGAAGAAATTAAAAAAAAGAAATGAAAGTATGCATAGAAATGAATAAAAATGAGAACACAACAGTCTAAATCCTATGAGATTCAGTAATAGCAGTGCTAAGGGGAAGGTTCATGGCAATACAAGCTTACCTCAAGAAACAGGAGAAAAATCAATAAATAACTTAACTCTCCAGTACTCTTGCTTGGAAAATCCCATGGATGGAGGAGCCTGGTAGGCTGCAATCCCTGGGGTCATGAAGAGTCGGACACAACTGAATGATTTCATTTTCACTTTTCACTTTCATGCATCGGAGCAAGAAGTGGCAACTCACTCCAGTATTCTTGCCTGGAGAAACCCAGAGATGGAGGAGCCTGGTAGGCTGCCATCTATGGGGTCACACAGAGTCAGACACGACTGAAGTTACTTAGCAGCAGCAGCTACATCTAAAGCTACTAGAAAAAGAAGAAATGAAGAACTCCAGGGTTAGGAGAAGGAAATAAATCATAAAAATTAGGGCAGAAATAAATGCAAAAAAACAAAGAGACCATAGCAAATATCAATAAAACTAAAAGCTGGTTCTTTGAGAAGATAAATAAAATAGACAAAACTTTAGCTAGACTAATCAAGAAAAAAAGGGAGAAGAATCAAATCAACAAAATTAAAAATGAAAATGGAGAAATCACAACAGACAACACAGATATACAAAGGATCATGAGACTACTATCAGCAACTGTATGCCAATAAAATGGACAACTTGGAAGAAATGGACAAATTCTTAAAATAGTGTAACTTTCCAAAACTGAACCAGGAAGAAATAGAAAATCTTAACAGACTCATCACAAGCATGGAAATCAAAACTGTAATCAGAAATCTTTCAGCAAACAAAAGCCCAGGACTGCTGGCTTCACAGCTGAATTCTACCAAAAAATTTAGAGAACAGCTAACACCTAGCCTACCCAAACTCTTCCAGAAAATTGCAGAAGAAGGTAAACTTCCAAACTCATTCTATGAGGCTGCAATCACTTGAATAGCAAAACCAGACGAAGATGGCACAAAAAAAGAAAACTACAGGCCAATATCACTGATGAATATATATGCAAAAATCCTTAACAAAATTCTAGCAAACAGAATCCAACAACATATTAAAAAGATCATACATCATGACCAAGTGGGCTTTATCCCAGCGATGCAAGGATTCATCAATATTCATAAATTAATCAATGTTATAAACCACATTAAGAAGTTGAAAGATAAAACCATATGATTATCTCAATAGATTCAGAGAAAGCCTTTGACAAAATTCAACATCTATTTATGATAAAAACCCTCCAGAAAGCAGGCATAGAAGGAACATACCTCAACATAATAAAAGCCATTTATGATAAACCCACACCAAACATTATCCTCAATGGTGAATAACTGAAAAATATCCCCTAAAGTCGGGAACAAGACAAGGATGCCCAGGGTCACCACTACTATTCAATATAGTTTTGGAAATTTTAACCACAGCAATCTGAGAAGAAAAAGAAATAGAAGGAATCCAGATTGGGAAAAGACAACATAAAACTCTCACTGTTTGTAGATAACATGATCCTCTACATAGAAAACTCTAAAGACTCCACAAGAAAATTACTACAGCTAATCAATGAATATAGTAAAGTTGCAGGATATAAAATTAACACACAGAAACCGCTTGCATTCCTATACACTAACAATGAGAAAACAGAAAGAGAAATTAAGGAAACAATTACATTCACCATTGCACTGAAAAGAATAAGATACTTAGTAATAAATCTATATAAAGAAACAAAAGACCTATATATAGAAAACTATAAAACACTGATGAAATAAATCAAAGAGGACACTAATAGATGGAGAAATATACCATGTTCATGGATTGGAAGAATCAATATAGTGAAAATTAGTATATTACCCAAAGCAATCTATAGATTCAATGCAATCCCTATCAAGCTATCAATGGTATTTTTCAGAGAATTAAAACAAATAATTTCACAATCTGTATGGAAACACAAAAAAGCCTCGAATAGCCAAAGCAATCTTGAGAAAGAAGAATGAAACCAGAGGAATCAACCTGTCTGACTTCAGACTATACTACAAAGCAACAGTCATCAAGACAGTATGGTACTGACACAAAGACCAACATATAGATCATTGGAACAAAATAGAAAGCCCAGAGATAAATCCACACACCTATGGGCACCTATCTTTGACAAAGGAGGCAAGAATATACAATGGAGAAAAGACAAGTGGTGCTGGGAAACTGGTTAACCATCTGTAAAAGAACAAAACTAGAACACTTTTTAATGCTATACACAAAAATAAACTCAAAATGGATTAAAGATCTAAATGTAAGACCAGAAAATGTAAAAATCCTAGAGGAAAACATAGGCAAAACACTCTCTGACATAAATCACAGCAGGATCCTCTATGACCCACCTTCCAGAATATTGGAAATAAAAGCAAAAATAAACAAATGGGACCTAATTAAACTTAAAAGCTTTTGCACAAAGAACAACCTATAAGTAAGGTGAAAAGACAGCTTTCAGAATGGGAGAAAATAATAGCAAAAGAAGCAACTGACAAATAATTAATCTCAAAAATATACAAGAAGCCCTTGTCGTTCAATACCAGAAAAATAAGCCACCCAATCAAAAAATGGGCCAAAGAACTAAACAGACATATTTCCAGAGAAGACATACAGATGGCTAACAAACACACGAAAAGATGCTCAACATCACTTATCATCAGAGAAATGCAAATCAAAACCACAATGAGATACCATCTCACACCAGTCAGAAGGGCTGCTATCAAAAAGTCTACATACAATCAATGTTGAAAAGGTTGCAGAAAAAAAGGAATACACTCATACACTGTTGGTGGGAAAGCAAACTAGTATAGCCACTATGGAGAACAGTGTGGAGATTCTTTAAAAAACTGGAAATAGAACTGCCATATGACCCAGCAATCCCACTGATGGGCATACACACCAAAGAAACCAGAATTGAAAGAGACACTTGTACCCCAATTTCATCACAGCACAGTTTACAATAGCTAGGACATGGAAGCAAACTAGATGTCCATCGGCAGATGAATGGATAAGAAAACCGTGGTACATATACACAATGTAATATTATGCAGCTATTAAAAATAATACGTTTGAATCAGTTTTAATGAGGTGGATGAAACTGGAACCTATTATACAGAGTGAAGTAAGCCAGGAAAAAAAACACCAATACAGTATATTAATGCATATATATGGAATTTAGAAATATGGTAATGATGACCCAATATGTGAGACAGCAAAAAAGACACAGAGATAAAGAAGAGACTTTTGGACTCGGTGGGATAAGGCGAGTGTGGGATAATTTGAGAGAATAGCATTGAAACATGTATATTACCATATGTGAAATAGATGACCAGTCCAAGTTCAATGCATGAAACAGGGCACTCAAAGCCAGTGCACTGGGACAACCTTGAGGGATGGAATGGGGAGGGAGGCGGCTGAGGAGTTCAGGATAGGGGACACATGTACACCCATGGCTGATTCATGTCAAGGCATGGCAAAAACCACTACAATATTGAAAGTAATTGGCCTCCAGTTAAAATACATAAATTAATTTTTTAAAAAAAGAAACTAAAAAAAAATTGTGGGCATGATGTTGCAACATAAAATTTAAAAAGTATTCATTTTATAAGGCTTAATAATATATCTCTTTCTGAGATTTTTCTTTAGTGATGCAGCCCCTTCCCAAATACTCTGCATTCTTAGTTCTCATCACTACTCTTATTTTCCTGGGGCTTTTTTTCACTCATTTTCCACTATTATTCTCTTATACTATGGATTTGTTCTCAGTTCTTCACTTTAGATTTACCTTATCTATCTTTGTCTTGAGGCTAATGATCAGCATTTTTCTTTAAACTCTTCCAGATCACTGAGAAATTTTACCTTAAAACTTCATGTCTTTGGGAATTTGGCTGTCTTAGCTACCTCAAGTTGTTCTAGATGTACTGAAGTCAAATAGAAAAAAAATGAAAGCATAGTTGCTAAATGCTATCCGACTCTTTATGACCCCATAAAGAAGCTCTCCTGCCCATGGCAAGAATCCTGGAGTGGGCAGCCATTCTCTTCTCCAGGGGATCTTCCCAACCCAGAGATCAAACCTTGGTGCCCTGCATTGCAGGTGGATTCTTTACCATCCGATTTACTGGGAAAGCCTGTATAAAAGTCAAGGACACAGCGAAAGAGAACTCATCTCAGATGGTTCAGATGAAAGACTTTAAAGAAGTGACCACTTTTTAGTTAAGGGGTAAAACAAAAAGGAGTGTTCAGGGAACACCAGAAGCATAGAAACTGAGCTGTCCTTAGGAGTGGAGCAAATAAGGAAGAAATGCCGTGATCTTTTTCTTTCATCTTCCAATCTCCAGTGAAGGCCTCCCATTACCAGCTGGCACAGGAATATGAGGAATGCTGTTTGCAAAGGCAGTCCTACTGCAGATATAAAGCATGGCAGAGAAACACACACACAAAAATGTATCTAGGAGAGAAAAATAGCATAGGACAGAGGGTAATTCTGAATTACTTTTTGTCAGCCCATAAATATCTTCTGTTTGTATGACATAACTACTAGGTCATGATGTACATAATTTAAAAGGCAGAATTTTCAGAAGATTTTAGAAAGAATTTACTTGTTTGTTTTTAGGTAAGAAGCAGATTTATTTAGAGAGAAACACACTCATAGAGTGTGGGCCATCTCAGAAGGAGAGAGAGGCTTTGAAATATGGCATGGTTAATTTTTATGGGCTGGCTAAGTTCATAGGTAAATGAATGGGAGGATTATTCCAACTATTTGGGGAAAGTGGGGGGATTTCCAAGAATTGGGCCACTGTCCACTTTTTAACCTTTGTGGTTGGCCTCAGAACTCATGGCACTGGTAGAGATGTAATGAAAGGGAAAGAGAGCAATCAAGGATGCCTAGAATATTTTCTTCAACATCACTGACAAATTATCATCTGGCTTTGATTAAATTTATTGAATGGCTTGTTCTCACCGTTTTGTAAGGCATCTATGATGTTCATATTGCCCTCTATGGTAAATCAACTACACCATTGATGCATTTTTTTCTCCTATGAAATTTTGAAGTTTAAATAAATAAATTAATTAAAAACAATAAATTTTATGTTTAGTTATTTATCTCTGTAAACTGTTACTGTAACTTTAATTTTTCTTTTCTGCAGATGCCACAATGCTTGCACATGAAGCTCTAAAGAACCACATGAAGCCCATGGCAGTGGGTTGAAACATCCCTACACTTGCCCTTTTCCCAATGTGGTTCAAATGAGGGGACTTTGACATTTTCAGTGATGATCTCCTTTGATACTGTCTGTGAGCCTTCCTTGTCTGTGAGGCTATTGCTTCCTTTGTAAGAGGGAAGAGGTGATTGAAGATATTTCTCTTTACTTGCAATACAGTCAGATTAAACAATCACTGAGGGACCATTCTTTGCATTTTGTGAAAAGGTGATGCATAAAATAAAGTACAGAGGCATAATATAAGAGTAACAATAAAATAGTATCTATCAAAGTTATAAAATCCAATATGGGTTTGTTTTGTGCTTGGGAAAGAATATTCTATATTTCACCTGATGATTGGAAAAATATGTAATTTTACGATTGTTCTAGTAAAGTAGATTATATCAAAGCTATAATGCAAGCAATAGTGAGAACTTACATTTGTGTCGTGCCTTTCATCACAAAACACTTTTAGAAAACTGTATGTATTAACTCTAAGACATATAGGAATGCATAGTCAAGATGTGTGCTATAGACTGAATGATTGTATACCCTACCTTCCAAATTCATATGTGATGGTGTGAGAAGGTTGGGGGGGCCCTTGGGAAATGATTAAGTCATGAGGGTGGAGCCTCATGAATGGGATTAGTGACTTTATAAACTATCTCAGAGAGCTTTCTTGCTGCTTCAACCATGTGAGGACACAGTAAGAGGAGAGAGCCATCTATGAATCAGGAATCAGACTCTCACCAGACACCAACTCTACTGGTACATTGATTTTGGACTTCTCAGCCCCCAGAATGGTGAAAAATAAATTTCTTTTGTTTAAGTCACCTAATCCGTGGTATTTTGTTATAGGAGCAGGGGTAGATCAAGAACATACATATAAAAGAGATCGACACACAGATAGTTCCTTCACTGGTATGAACTGACTTTATCTTGTGTAAGGTGGAGGGACTCAGGCAACAATGGACACGATGTTGCTTGCTGTCTGCTATACATTTATTAGCAGTCAGCCAGCTTGCTCTGAGTTATCCACTTTCTAAGGGGGAGGGGGGAATAAGTGACACAAAATCATGCAGGGGCTTATTTAGTGTGCTTTGTGAAATCAGAGTGTTATTCATAGACATTTCATGGATAGGCATACATCTGAAGAGAGGGAATAAAATAGCTACATGAGCAGCTTGAGAGAATGGAAATTCCCTGGAAATGAGGAAGTCCTGGATAGAGCAATGGAGTCTTAGACAAGAAAGAGGAACAGCACTGATTAGTTCGTGCCGTTCTGGTTCTTGGATTTGTGTGGAAATGAAGAGCAGTGCAGACAGTACCAGCCTCCCAGGTGGTGGAGTGTTAAGGAATCCACCTGCCAATGTGGTAGACACAAGACGCTTGGGTTTGATCCCTGGGTTGGGAAGATCCCCTGGAGTAGAAAATGGCAACCAACTCTTGTATTCTTACTTGGAAAACTCCATGGACAGAAAGGCCTGGCAGGCTACAGTCCACGTGGTCGAAAAGAGTGAAACACAACCGGGTGACTGATATGAAATGAAGAAGAAGCAGAGAGCAAGCACAGACATTGCACATAAAAAGCACTTTATTTTGCCAGAAACTGAGATGATCATTTAAGCTATGGCTATAGAAAAAAACAAAAAAAGAACCATGGGTTGAGAGAAAATGATTCTATAACTTTGGCTTATTGAAATAGCCCTTTCAAATAATCAAGTTCATATGGCCTATTGTGTGATATTTGCTTACTTGTCATGGCTTCACCAAGAATGAGCAGATAAGGTAGTTACACATAAACCTCAGGGGGTAAAGAATCGCCTGCAATGCAGGAGGCACAGGTGATTCAGTTTTAATCTCTTGGTTGGGAAGATCCTCTGGAGGAGGAAATGGCAACCCACTCCAGTATTCTTGCCCGGAGAATCCCATGGACAAAGGAGCCTGGCGGGCTACAGTCCATGGTTTCTCAAAAGAGTCAGATACTACTGAAGTGACTGAGCACACACACACACACAGACACAAACCTGATTCCAGTTCCTTGTGACTAAAATTCAACCTCCAGACCTAGCTCCTCTTAGGAAATGGAACATGAGGATAGTTTTCTTGACTCTCCTTAACTTTTATTGATACTGTATAGAATTAGAAACCAGAATCTAATAAGACTCTTTATTGAATATTTTGTGTAATACTGAACCATTGCTTCAACAAGTCCCCGCCCCCTCAACCCAGGAGCATCATTTTTGTTGGCCAGGAGCCAATTTGGTTTTTATCTTAATGAAATTGGAGCCAGACTGGTCATTCATTCTCATCAGTGTTGGGAAGGGCTTGGTTCACATCATGTCTCGCATTGCCTACTGCTCCACTCACATTTCCCATACTTTCTGCCTGTACATGTGTGATGGAGTCTGCCCACTCAGAAAAAGCAGACAAAAATCTCCTTTCCAATTGAACACAATCACCTGCAATTCTCAAATCACCAGTTTTGTAAAAGGCAAGAAGGTGCTATTCTATGTGATTTTGGCAATCCAGAGGAGAACATCTGCTTCCCCAAAACTGTGGAATCTTTCATTCCTTTACTAGGAGGAAATGGATAATACAAGTATTAAAAAGATACTTGTCTCTTTAGAGATACATACTGAAATATTTTCATATGAAATAGTCTAATTTATGAGATTTATTTCAAAATAATCTTGAAATAAGAGAAAGTGGAGCTTGGAGAAATAGCTGTAGGAAGACTGGCTATGTACTGATATTAGATGGATCTAAATTTTGGATAAATCAGTTTAATTATTCTATTATCTTTACACTTGTAGAGATATTTAAATATCTCTATTTGTATTTATAGATATTTAAACACATATTTTAAATATTTCATAATAAAAATATTAAATATTTAAAGTGTTCTGGTGGAGTGGGAAGCCAGGCTACTAGCTTAATGACTTAAAATTACACAAAAGTTGATTTGACAGGTAAGCTGTACAATAATACCATCAGCCTCCCAACCCATCAGAAGCATCACGAGTAAACTGATTAATCAGCACATTTCCCCTCACATTCTGCCCAGTAATATGTTGAGAAGAATTCTGAGGCAGCCTTCAGGGAGTCACTACATGAACTGACTACAGCTGACAAATAGGATGATAACCAGTTGTTTTCCCTACTATAAGATGTAAATACTTGGGACGATGGTGCTGAATGCCTAAGGAAGGTGGAAGAGAAAAATGGAAACATGAAAAAAAGTAGTATCTACAAAGGAAGAGCCTGATATCACTAAAGAGAACCTGGAGGCAGTATTCTTAAAAATTCTTAAAAATAACTCAAAGGATTAGCATAATCAAAGCATTTTAGGGTCTTAGGACACACTGATTCCTCACTTTGCCTAAAAGGCTAGAGGTCAGATTTCTCTGGGTCTCAGCCTGTTTCTGGTGTTTCATTATGTCTGGTCGTGGAAAACAGGGCGGCAAAGCACACGCTAAGGTGAAGACTCGCTCCTCGCGAGCCGGACTCCAGTTCCCCGTGGGCCGAGTGCATCGGTTGCTGCGCAAAGGCAGCTACGCCGAGCGGGTCGGGGCTGGCGCTCCCGTGTAAAGATTTAAAAAAAAAAAAAAAAGGCTAGAGGTCAGTTAACAGTTTAATTCTTCATGATTGACATCTTAGCCTCTTTGTTCTCTTTTTCTGCATAATTTATGGTATTCTCAACTATTTTGATGTGCTATTTTTGATGAATTATTATTCATCATTTGGAGAGAAGAGATAAGTAGGGAAAAGTAAATAAATCTTTATGGGGCTCTGATTATAAATTAGGCATACATTTTGGAATTTTATTTATATATATATATACACATAACATTCCATCTTATTAAAATATAGAGCATCTTAGAATCACTGAGCTTTTCAAGTTGTGTGGACTGAATCTTCATTTATTTGGCTTTTACTCCAGCTAATTCAGTTTAAGTGTATACTGACAAAAATGAAGAACTCAATGTAGGCTATATACTTTTCTCCATCTAACTTATAGAAACCTAACTGCCTTATAGCATAACTTCATAGCAACATTTAATGAAATGATAATCTGCCTCCAGAAACCTTGAAGAATAACATAGATCTTTAGTCTAGATCTCTGTAAAACTGCCGTTAAGTGTCATTCAGGGCAACCTACAATACAGAAAACAGAGATACATATATATATATATATGTATATATATATATATATATATAAAATTTCTCTTTAAATGCATCTTCTTCTTTGAAAAGCTTTATTTCTCTCCCTAACTCCCTTATTCCCTACCTCCATTACTGTCTCAACATTGCTTTTCTGTCCACTTTTTCCAACTCCACTCTGTACCTTCATAGGCTGAGTTTTGACACATGGCCTCCCTTGCTGGGAACAGCCCTTTGGAAATCTGGTCTTATCATCATGACAGTTTTTATCATGAGTCAACAGCACTGTAATTCTGATGGGGGAACATTTCAAAACTTGTTAGAAATGTAGCTTTCTTGTTTTGGAAGTGTTGCTATTATTCCTATTCTCCAAAGTCATAAAGAGTTACTGACTGGTGCAATGGCAACCCACTCCAGTACTCTTGCCTGGAAAATCCCATGGACGGAGGAGCCTGGTAAGCTGCAGTCCATGGGGTCGCGAAGAGTTGGACATGACTGAGCGACTTCACTTTCACTTTTCACTTTCATGCATTGGAAAAGAAAATGGCAACCCACTCCAGTGTTCTTGCCTAGAGAATCCCAGGGATGGGGGAGCCTGGTGGGCTGCCGTCTATGGGGTCGCACAGAGTCGGACACGACAGAAGCGACTTAGCAGCAGCAGCAACAGCTTTCTTTCTGGAAGCTAGAGCAGTGAAGAGGAGGTATGGGAGGACTGAAATATCCTGCCACATGTGGTTGCAGGAGCGAGGTATAGAAGTGAATGGAGCCAGCCTGCATCTGCTGCTCAAAGCTAAAGTCTAAATCCTGTAAAGGGTAGGTACCAACATCTAGGCTGGACATTAAGCAAAATGTGTTGTTTACTTAAGCAGGGCTGGGGCAGTTTAAAAAGTAAAAGATAAATTAAAATGTTGTATTCAAGGGTATGGAGAAAGAGTTGCAACATATTCCCTAAAGTGAGAAAGCCACAGAAAACAGATAATGTAATAATACACATTTTGGAGGTGGTAGTATCTAGCTTTGAGGCAAGGGTTTTGTGTGTGTGTGTGTGTGTGTGTGTGTGTGTGTTGGTAGTATGCTACAGATGACTATATTAATCTAGGACCTAAGACCATACTTACCATGTATTGGTAAGTATGGCTTGGCCCTACATTTCCCCCCTTAATTTTCTAGGACATTTCAGGTTAGGAATAACCCCTTTGGCATCAACATGTCCACATTATGTTTCTCCAAGCACCGAGAATTGGTGACTGTACCAATGAAAAAAAATGCTTTTCAATCTTAAGAGCAATTGAGAATTTTATGCAACATTTTATTGAATATTTTGTGAAGCATGAGTGAGTGATGGTATTTATTATATTTTAAGATCTGGTTTTCATTCCAATCCCAAAGAAAGGCAATGCCAAAGGATGCTCAAACTACCACATAATTGCACTCATCTCACATGCTAGTAAAGTAATGCTCAAAATTCTCCAAGCCAGGCTTCAGTAATACATGAACTGTGAACTTCCAGATGTTCAAACTGGTTTTAGAAAAGGCAGAGCAACCAGAGATCAAATTGCCAACATCTGCTGGATCATGGAAAAAGCAAGAGAGTTCCAGAAAAACATCTATTTCTGCTTTATTGACTATGCCAAAGCCTTTGACTGTGTGGATCACAATAAACTGTGAAAAATTGTGAAAGAGATGGGAATACCAGACCACCTGACCTGCCTCTTGAGGAACCTATATGCAGGTTAGGAAGAAATAGTTAGAAATGGACATGGAACAACAGACTGGTTCCAAATAGGAAAAGGAGTATGTCAAGGCTGTATATTGTCACCCTGCTTATTTATTTTATTTATTTATTTATTTTTAAATTTTATTTTATTTTTAAACTTTACATAATTGTATTAGTTTTGCCAAATAACTTCTATGCAGAGTACACCATTAGAAACGCTGGATTGGAAGAAGCACAAGCTGGAATCAAGATTGCCAGGAGAAATATCAGTAACCTCAGACATACAGATGACACCACCCTTATGGCAGAAAATGAAGAGGAACTAAAAAGCCACTTCATGAAAGTGAAAGTGGAGAGTGAAAAAGTTGGCTTAAATCTCAACATTCAGAAAACTAAGATCATGGCATCTGGTCACATCATTTCATGGGAAATAGATGGGTAAACAGTGGAAACAGTGTCAGACTTTATTTTTTGGGGCTCCAAAATCACTGCAGATGGTGATTGCAGCCATGAAATTAAAAGCCGCTTACTCCTTGGAAGGAAAGTTATGACCAACTAGATAGCATATTCAAAAGCAGAGACATTACTTTGCCAACAAAGGTCCGCTTAGTCAAGGCTATGGTTTTTCCAGTAGTCATGTATGGATGTGAGAGTTGGACTGCGAAGAAAGCTGAGCGCTGAAGAATTTATGCTTTTGAACTGTGGTGTTGGAGAAGACTCTTGAGAGTCCCTTGGACTGCAAGGAGATCCAACCAGTCCATTCTAAAGGAGATCAGCCCTGGGATTTCTTTGGAGGGAATGATGCTAAAGCTGAAAGTCCAGTACTTTGGCCACCTCATGCGAAGAGTTGAGTCACTGGAAAAGACTCTGATGCTGGGAGGGACTGAGGGAAGGAGGAGAAGGGGACAGCAGAGGATGAGATGGCTGGATGGCATCACCGACTCGATGGACATGAGTTTGAGTGAACTCCGGGAGTTGGTGATGGACAAGGAGGCCTGGCATGCTGTAATTCATGGGGTTGCAAAGAATCAGACAAGACTGAGTGACTGAACAGAACTTAAGATCTTAAAATGTCGTTAAGAAGGTCTGTTGCAGCTATTTTTATGTATAGAGGTGACTGATTAACTAGTACTGGGAGCATTTCCATTAGGCTATTTCAACTAAGACTTTTAATTATGAATTTTTAATTGAACTACAATAGTTTTCCCTGTGATATTTGGTTCTAGTACCCTTATTTTCATGCTGATGTTCCCTTCAGAAATAATACAAGATTTCATAGCTTTAAGTTAGCTGTCCTTTGCTTGCCATTTGGTTTTCTAAGAGTGCTGATAGTTAAAATTCTATACTGATGTATTCAAAAGCCTGATTCAAATATATAATTGCAATATATCACACCACTTAAAATAAGTACAACTTCTTTTGCTGCTTATATGCCAGGATTACTAATAGTAATCTTTATACTAAAAATCTTAAATTGCAACCTGGTGTTTCTGGAAGCAGACATAAGATAAAATTTAACACTTTTATTGGTGCTCAATACCTCTGGAAGAAAGGGAGAAAGTAGTGTTGGTTAGAGGAAGGAGAAAAGCTATGACACCAAGCCTCACTCACCCTGGCAGTGACTTACAGAGTGACTGTTACCCAACAAGTGTCTTGGTGCTGTGCTGATAAATATTTAATAGCTAACTCTCTGGAGTGGGGTGTGGGGGGGAATTTGGATTTGCAGTATTTGCCAATTTCCATCACTTAAATTCCTCTACCGTGGCTGACTTGAAACTACAAACGTGATGCCATTGAGTGGGGAATGAGGAGGAAATGCATACACACAATTCCTGTGATATGGCACCAGATAATCACTAGCCGCATTACACCCCGATAGCCAGAATTCTGCTCCTCTGCTTTGCAAAGTCTCTGGATATGGGCTGCTCTGGGAAGGTCATGATTTTGGGCAAACCCATTTTCGACAATTAAGGCAGAAGGAACCTTTGACTGCATTCCATGCAGAGTGGTATTAGGTTCTTTCTTGCAAAAGACTATGGATAATTCATCTGTCTACTATGTTTCATTGTTTATGCCACTCAGATCCACTTTTCCGTACAGTAGCACTTTATCATGTAATTCAGTGGGACACTTATTGTGTCCCCTAAAAAAAGTGTGGCTCTTTTGAAAACCAGAACCTATAACCCAGAGTGCTAGATACTGGAAACACAAAATCCAGTGAATCATTCTTTGTGATGGTTAAGACCATTGATGCCTCCACCCCTTGATTCCTGAAACTATATCTTTTTTCTTACTGGGGGCACAGTGTATACATTTTTCCAGTTGATGGCATTACATCCTCTAGCAGAGGGGTTGGCAAACTTTTTCTGTAAAGAGCCAGATAGTAATTATTCTAGAATTTGTGGGCCATATGGTTTCAGTGACAACAACTCAAGTCTGCCCTTGTAGTGCAAAAGCAGCCATAGACAATATGTGTACGAATAAGGATGGCCGTGTTCCAATAAAACTTTTATTTACAAAAACAGGTGGTAGACTGAATTTGCCAACCCTTTCTTAAAATTATAGCCTCTCTGCTGGAGCTGGAGCTGTAACTGTGCCTCTCTAGGCCATCCCAGCATTCTATGAGGCCAGCTGCTTCTGCCATTATAGTATGTCAAATGACCATTGGATCCTGCTTTGTGCCCACACTGAGGACCCTGTGAAGTGGGCCCCAGCCTCAGCCACTCTGTAAGACAGTGGTGATGACTGAGGCTTTGTAAACAAGAAAGGGCAACCCATATAGGAAATGGGTCACTGTGAAGATAAACTGCTGGCCCTTTTGGGATATAGGTGACCCAATGTGGTCTACTTGTCATCAAGTGGCCATATGGTATTTTAGAGAAATAGTGCCATGAGGGTGTCAAGTACTGATCTCAGTTGCTGCCACTTAAACCTCCAATGGCAGCAATGGTTATGTCAGTCTTTATTATTAGGAATTCATGCACTTGAGTCCATGCATAGCCTCCATCTCTGTCAACATGGACACTTTGTTCTTTTGTCCATTATATAAAATCATTTGATATACTTATTTGACTGGATCCCTGGTGGCTCAGCTGGTAAAGTATCCACCTACAACGTTAGAGACCTGGGTTCAATTCCTAGGTTGGGAAGATCACATGAAAAAAGGAAAGGCTACTCACTCCAGTATTCTGGCCTGGAGAATTCCACAGACTGTATAGTCCATGGGGCCACAAAGAGTTGGACACAACTGAGTGACTTTCACTTTCTTCCTTTCTTTTATTTAGCACTTATGTGGGGAATGCTCTTTGGTGGGTGTTATCTTGTGTTTGAAAGACATTCAAACTTTATACCCAATCCAGTATCTTCTTTTATGTGTCTGTATCCAAGACTGACTTGTCCCCAGTATTTCAATCTGTTTCCTTCTAGGCTCCTTGCCATCTGGTCCATTATTTACCATTGCCCATGAAGTCTAATGTGGGGTCACCTCTCCTTCACCACAAAGTGTATGAACAGGGGCACTGTCCCAAGCTAGGAACTTCTGTTCCTTCTTCATGAATCCCCACAGAGCTCTAGATGCAAGGCAAGGAAGGGTACAACAATGATGGATAGCATGGGAAATTTTGACTATATATTTATGCAGTTTCTTTCTGCCCTCTGATCCTACTTGATCTCAGTCTTGGAAGTGACACTTAATCCCACAGTGGATGATCACTGGGTCACTGCCCTCCAAATGTGGTGAGTCTGATAGGAGCCAGCTCAAGATGGGAAGTTTCAGGTGCATGGTCGCCTGTGTCTCATGGTCATGCTTGTGCTCTACCAGGGCCAAGAAACATGGTAAGAGTTGTTTTTCAAAAGGAGTATAATTATCTTCAGCAGATGGTAAAGTCCCACTTCAGAATCCCAAGTGCTGCCATGTGATTCTCTTACTTACAAACTCCATGCAGCATCTTTTCCCATCACTGATACTTCTGACACCAGAGGAGCACAGTCCAAGTGATACCTTGGACTATGTTGCTACCAGTTGGTACCACAGCGTGGATCTTCTGGAAAGTCCTCTCCTACTTTGGGCCTAATCAAAGCTGATAGCCTTTTGCCTCTTTTTGTATAAGGGGCAAAGCCATATTCCTAGGTGTAGAATATGCAGCTTCTGGAACATGTGATTTAGGCTTTATTCTTTGTGGTAAGAAGAGCAAGATGCAATGATTGTCTTTACTTTGATGCAAATGTCCTGGTACAGCAATAACCACTGAACCACTACAGATTTTACAGGTGTATTTGATCCCTGCATCTCTCTTTGGAAAGGTATGTACAATGCCTTTCTAAGGCCTCCAGTGCTCCAGCCACTTCTTGCTTATTCAGCCCAATCAATGTAATGTTATCAATGTGATTTTTTTGTGGCATGTCGCCAGCTGTCTCTGAATTATATTATCACCTAGGGAAGGAGAATTAATATAACTCCAGAAGACAACTCTAAATGTATAACACTGTTCATTCCATGTGAATGTAAACTAAAATCTTTTTCTAGCTTGAGAAAGAAAAGACTATATTCACCAAGTTGATAGTTATATAAAATATATCCAAGTTTGTAATCTGCTCTAGCAGACTAAGTGATTTGTGGCATATGATGGACATCAAGACACATTCCTAGATTCCCCTTTAACCCACCTGGATCTGTGTTGGGCCTGATTTAGAGAGAGAAGAGACTCTGGCTCAAATAAACTACATAACCAAGCTGACATACACTCACAGTACAGTAAGTCCCCTACATACAAATGAGGTCTATTCTTGGAGCACCTTCCTAAGTCTCCTTTGTTTTTAAGTCCAACAAAGTTAGCCTAGGTACACAACTAATGCAATCAGCTACATAATACTGTAATATTTTTTCACACAAATTAATACATAAAAAGTAAACACAAGAAAGAAAGCATTTTTAATCTTACAGTACATACTTGAAAGTACAGTATTATAGTACAATAGCTGGCATACAGGGGCTGGTATTGAGTGAACAGGCAAGAAGAGTTACCGACTGGAGGAGAGAGAAGTGGAAGGTAGTAGAGATGAAGGATCATCAGAAATAGGAGATGGAGGGCAAGCTGCAATTTCACTCACACCTACCTGATATTGATGGCACAGGTTCTGCTCCTTGCTGAATTCAATTCTATCTACTCCAACCCACTCCAGTATTCTTGCCTGGGAAATTCCAAGGATGGAGGAGCCTGGTTGCCTACAGTCCATGGGGTCAAAGAGTCAGACGTGACTGGAGCAACTGAGCACAATGCAACCTCTTCAAAAAACATTCCAGTTATGCATATTCACATCTTTGAAAGTTTGCAACTTGAATGTTCTTATGCAGGGGACTTACTGTATTCCTGGGGCTATATTCTTAGCAGGTTAGGTCCAGAGTCTTCAAACACAGAATGTTATGGAAAAGAATTTATTGGCCTGGGAGCTTGCTTAACTTTTTGGCCACATGGCACAGCATGCAGAATATTGGTTCCCCTACAAAGAATCAAACCAGTGCCCCTGCAGTGGAAGTGTGGAATCTTAACCATTGGATAACAACCATGGAAGTCCCTGAAAACTCTTTCTTGACATATCAGTTCAGTTTAGTCACTCAGTAATGTTTGACTCTTTGCAACCCCATGACTGCAGCACACCAGGCTTCCCTGTCCATCACCAACTCCCAGTGCTTGATCAAACTCATGTCCATCGAGTCAGTGATGCCATCCAACACTGTCATCCTCTGTTTTCCCCTTCTCCTCACACCTTCAATCTTTACCAGCATCAGGGTCTTTTCCAATGAGTCAGTTCTTCACATCAGGTGGCCTAAGTTTTGGAGTTTCAGCTTTAGCATCAGTCCTTCCAATGAATATTTATTACTGACTTTAGGATTGATTGGTTTGATTTCCTTGTTGTCTAAGGGACTCAAGAGTCTTCTCCAACACCACAGTTCAAAAACATCAGTTCTTTAGTGCTCAACTTTATTTATGGTCCAGTTCTCACATCCATACATGGCTACTGGGAAAACCATAGCTTTGACCTTTGTCAGGAAAGTGATGTCTCTGTTTTTAGTATACTGTCTAGGTTTGTCATAGCTTTTCTTCCAAGGAGCAAGCATTTTTTAATTTCATGGCTGCAGTTACCATCTGCAGTGACTTTGGAGCCCCCCAAAATTAAGTCTCTCACTGCTTCCATTGTTTCTCAATCTATTTGCCATGAAGTGTTGGGACCAGATGCCATGATCTTTGTTTTTTGAACGTTGAATTTTAGGCCAGCTTTTTCACTCTCATCTTTCACTTTCCTCAAGAGGCTGTTTAATTCTTCTTTACTTTCTGCTATAAGGGTGGTGTCATCTGCATATCTGAGGTTATTGATATTTTTCCCAGCAATCTTGATTTCAGCCTGTGCTTCATCCAGCCTGGCATTTCACATGATGTACTCAGCATATAAGTTAAATAAGCAGGGTGACAACATTCAGTCTTGACATACTTCTTTCCCAGTTTGGAACCAGTCTGTTGTTCCATGTCTGGTTCTAACTGCTGCTTCTTGACCTGCATACAGATTTCTCAGGAGGCAGATCACGTGGTGTGGTATTCCCATCTCTTTAAGAATTTTCCACACTTATTTTGTGATCCACGTGGTCAATGACTTTAGCATAGTCAGTGAAGCAGAAATAGATGTTTTTCTGGAATTCTATTGTAGTTCCTATGATCCAGTGGATGTTGGCTATTTGATCTCTGGTTCCTCTGCCTTTTCTAAATACAGCTCGAATATCTGGAAGTTATCAGTTCACATACTGTTGAAAACTAACTTGGAGAATTTTAAGCATAACTTTGCTAATCTGTGAGGTGAGTGCAATTGTGTGGTAGTTTGCACATTCTTTGGTATTGCCTTTTTTTTAGGATTGGAAGAAGACTGACCTTTTCCAGTCCTGTGGTGCCTGCTGTTTTCCAAATTTGCTGACATGTTGAGCTCAGCACTTTAGCAGCACCATCTTTCAGGATTTTAAAAAGCTCTGCTGGAATTCCATCATTTCCAATACAATATCGGACTTTACTTCCATCACTACTCACATCTACAAGTGGGCATTGTTTTCGCTTTGGATCAGCCTCTTCATTCTTTCAGAGCTATTTCTCCAGTCTTCTCCTGTAGCATATTGGGCACCTACCTATGTGGGGAGTTCATCTTTCACTGTAATATCTTTTTGCTTTTCATAATTTTCATGGGGTTCTCAAGGCAAGAATAGTGAAGTGGTTTGCCATTCCCTTCTCCAGTGAACCACATTTTTCAGAATTCTCCACCATGGCCCATCTGCCTTGGGTGGCCCCACACAGCATGGCTCATAGTTCCACTGAGTTAGACAAGGCTGTGATCCAAGTGATCAGTTTAGTTAGTTTCCTATAATTGTGGTTTCTGATCTGCCTTCCCTTTGATGGATAAGGATAAGAGGCTTATGGAAGCTTCCTCATGAGAGGAACTGCTTGTGGGGAAATCTGGTTCTTGCTCTGGTGGATGGGACCATGATCAATAAATCTTTAAACCATTTTTATGTTGATGGGTGTGGCTGTGTTCCCTTCCTGTAGTTTGGCCTGAGGCCAAACAACGGTAGAGGTAATGGTAACTGGTAATCTCCTTCAAAATACTTATGCCTGGACTGTTGTATTCAGTACCCTTGACCTCATGGCAGACCACTGTTGACCCATGCCTCTGCTGGAGACTCCTGGACACTCACAGATAAGTTTGGCTCAGTCTCTTTCAGGGTCACTGCTCCTTTCTCCTGGGTCCTGGTGTGCACACGGTTTTGTTTGTGCCCTCCAAGAGTCAGTTTCCCCAGTCCTGTGGAAGTTTTGTAATCAAATCCCACTGGCCTTCAAAGTCAAATTTCCTAGGGATTCTCAGGGTCTTTGCCAGATCCCCAGGTTGGGAAATCTGTTGTGGTCCCTAGAACTTTCACAACAGTGTTAGAATTCTTTGATATAACTGTTCTCCAGTTTGTGGGTTGTCTGCTCTGGGCCTCTGTGTTGGGTCTCACATGCTGCACCTCCCAGGTCTGCTGCAGCCAGAGCCCCTGTCCCTGCAGCAGGTCACTGCTGACCTGTGTCTCCAGAGGAAGACACTCAGACACTCAAAGGCAGGTCTGGCACAGTCTCCTGTAGGGACCCTGGGTCCTAGTGCACACAAGGTTTTGTTTGAGCCCTCTGAGCATCTGGCAGGTATGGAGTTTGATTCTAAACATGATTTCACCACCCCCCAACCATCTTGTTAGGGCTTCTCCTTTGCCCTTGGACATGGAGTATCTTTTTTTTGATGGGATCCAACATTCTGCTGTTGATGGTTCTTCAGCTGTTATTTGCAATTTTGGAGTTCTCACAGGAGAAGATAAGCATATATTCTTCTACTCTGTTGTCTTGTGAAAATCAGGAGCACTGAGTACAACAGTCCTGGCTCAAGTCCTTTTGAAGTAGGTCTCCATTGCCCCCATTACCCCTACCACAGTGAGGGAACACCTCCCAGCAGAAAATCAATCAACAATCAACAGAAAAGTGGATTAAAGATTTACCACCTGCCAGTGTCTCCCATCAGGAAGCTTCCACAAGCCTCTTATCCTTATCCATCAAAGGGCAGACAGAATGGAGACCACAATTACAGAAAACTAACCAAACTGATCACCTGGATCACAGCCTTGTTTAACTCAAGGAAACTATGAGCCATGCTATGTAGGGCCACCCAAGATGGACAGGTCATGGTGGAGAGTTCTGACAAAATGTGGTCTATCAGCTTCTTGACATATATGATTTCGTATTCTGGACCTAAACAAATTGTGTAAACTTGCTATTGATATAGCTTCTAGAAGCATTGAAAAAGTCATGACTACACTGAACAAAGTTCTAATGCCACAGTTAGCACTGCAGATTGTGGAGATGGGAGTCAAATGTTCAAGGAAGTGAGTATGTTGTAATACATGTACTATAAATGGCTGGAAAAATACAAAATGGTATGTTTTCATGGGAAGCTGCAGAGAATAGACCACCTATCAGAGTCATCAGGAGTGCATGGTGAAAGGGTCTCCAGAATCAGAAGTCCAGAATATGTCCTTGGTCTGTAGGCCCATTTCTTTCTTCTTCATGCCTCAGCTTGGGTGTATTGAACAACTCTGAGCTTTAGTTTCCTTATCTGTAAAATAGAACTAAATGGTAATAAAGTGGCTTTTGCAACAGTTAACTGAAATGCTGTTTGTAACATTCTCAGCATAGTCTGTAGTGCATACTAGCAGTAGTGGTTATTTTTTAAATGATAAGATAGGGCTCATTCAAGGTATCTTGGAATGATTAAGGCAGACAACATGGAGACCCTATGTCTTAACCTGCCCAGAATGAATTTCCTGTTTCTAGTCAAGGATTCATAGCTGTGGCTCACACTGCCTCCTTGCTTCTAAGTCCAGACATACTGTCATTCAGAGAAATTTATCACCCAAGGGACACTTGATGGACACTTCATTAAAGTCAGAAAAATAAATCACCTTGAACCTATACTAGAATTAATGGGAAAAAGGAATTTCTTTTTAATACTTCTTTAGGTCTCAACAACTACCTGATCACCTGTGTCAGCATTTGTAATGAAACCACCTGAGAATTAAGCAAAACAGGGGAAACCAGAGTCCAGAAATTAGGAGTAATGTGAAGAAGTGCAGATGCGGGGCACAGATTCCTAAAACATACTTTAACTCTTAAATCTAGCCACATCTGTCCAGATCCAGCTCTGGAATGTTACAATTACATGAATTAATATCCATTTCTACCATTTAAACTAGTTGTCTAAGGAGGCCTTACAAATAGCTGAGAAAAGAAGAGAAGTGAAAGGCAATGTAGAAAAGGTAATCTGAATGCAGAGTTCCAAAGAATAGCAAGGAGAGATAAGAAAGCCTTCCTAAGTGAACAATGGAAAGAAATAGAAGAAAATGATAGAATTGGAAAGACTAGAGATCTCTTCAGGAAAATCAGAGATATCAACGGAATGTTCATGCAAAGATAGGCACAATAAAGGACAGAAATGGTATTGACCAAACAGAAGTAGAAGATATTAAGAAGAGGTGATAAGAATACACGGAAGAAATATACCAAAAAGATCCTAATGACCCAGATAACCATGATGGTGTAATCACTTACCTAAAGCCAGAACTCTTGGAGTGTAAAGTCAAATGGGCATTAGGAAGCATCACTATGAACAAAGTTAGTGGAGGTGTTGGAATTCCAGCTGAGCTATTTCACATCCTAAAAGTTGATGCTGTGAAACTGCTGCATTCAATATGCCAGCAAATTTGGAAAAATCAGCAGTGGCCACAGGACTGGAAAATGTCAGTTCTCATTTCAATCCCAAAGAAGGGCAATGCCGAAGGATATTCAAACTACTGCATATGAATAATGCTCAAAATTCTCCAAGTGAGGTTTCAATACTACGTGAACTGAGAACTTCCAGATGTTCAAGCTGGATTTAGAAAAGGCAGAGGAACTACAGGTCAAATTGCCAATATTTGTTGGACCATACAAAAAGCAACGGAATTCCAGAAAAACATTTCTTTCTGCTTCAGTGACTATGCTAAAGTCTTCAACTGTGTGGATCACAATAAACTGTGAAAAATTCATAAACAGATGAGAATACCAGACCAGTTACCTGCATCTTGAGAAATCTGTATGCAGGTCAAAAAACAACAGTTAGAACTGAACGTCGAACAGCAGACTGGTTCAAAATTGGGAAAGAGTACGTCAAGAACCTACATTGTCACCCTACTTATTTAACTTATATGCAGAATACATCATGCAAAATGACAGGCTGGATGAAGCACAAGCTGAAATCAAGATTGCTGGGAGAAATATCAATAAGCTCAGATTTGCAGATGACACCACCCTTATGGCAGAAAGTGAAGAGGAACTAAAGGATGTTTCGATGAAGGTGAAAGATGAGAGTGAAAAAGGTGGCTTAAAACTCAACTTTCAAAACACTAAGATCATGGCATCTGGTCCCATCACTTCAAGGCAAATAAATATGGAAACAATGGAAGCAGTGACAGACTTTATTTTCTTGGGATCCAAAATTACTGTGGATGGTGACTGCAGCTTTGAAATTAAAAGACACTTGGTCCTTGGAAGAAAAGCTATGACAAACCTAGACAGTGTATTAAAAGGCAGAGGCATTACTTTGCCAACAAAGGTCTGTGTAGTCAAAGCTATGGTGTTTTTTCAGTAGTATGAATGCAAGAGTTAGACAATAAAAAAGGCTGCGTGCTGAAGCTGGACAATAAAAAAGGCTGATGACTTTGAACTGTGGTGTTGGAGAAGACTCTTGGGAGTCCCTTGGACTGCAAGGAGATCAAACCAGTCAATCCTAAAGGAAATCAGTCCTGAGTATTCTTTGGAAGGACTGATGCTGAAGCTGAACCTCCAGTTCTTCGGCCACCTGATGCAAAGAGTCAACACATTGGAGAAGACAGTGATGCTGGGACAGATAGAAAGCAGGAGGAGAAGGGGATGACAGAGGATGAGATGGTTGGATGTCATCACTGACTCAGTGGACATGGGTTTGAGCAAGCTCTGGTAAATGGTGAAGGAGAAGGAAGCCTGGCGTGCTGCAGTCCATTGGATGGCAAAGTTGGACACAACTGAGTGACTGAATCACAACAACTACTTAAAATGAAAATTTTTAGTTTCAAGTCTGCAGCAAAGCAATCCAGTCAAACTATATATATATATATATATATATATATATATATATGTGTGTGTGTGTGTGTGTGTGTGTGTGTGTATTTATAATCTTTTCCATTATAGCTTATTACAAAATATTGAATATAGATCCCTGTGGTATAAACAGATCCTTGTTGTTTACCTTTTTTAGATATAGTAGTGTATATACATTAATCCCAACTTCCTTATATATTTCTCCCCCACTCCACCTTTTTGAACTGTAAGTTTATTTTCAATGTCTGTAGGTCTATTTCTATTTTGTATATAAGTTCATTTGTGTCATTTTTTTAAGATTCCACTTATAAGTGATATTGTGTGACATTTGTCTTTGTCTGGCTTACTTCACTTAGTATGATAATCTCTAGGTCAGTTCATGTTGCTGAAAATAACATTTTTCATTCTCTTTTATACTGAGTCATATTTCATTATATATATGGACCATATCTTTATTCATTCATCTGTCAATGGATATTTAGGTTGCTTCAATGCCTTGGCTATTGTAAATAGTTTTTGAGACCTAATTTTAGTTGGGTTTCTGTTGCTAGTAGCTGAAAAATTCCTAATTTATAGACCTAGACAACCTAGTCTTTGGTGGTCAGAAAAAGCTTCTCTGGGTAAGTGAAATCTAAATGGACCCTTTAAGAAAGAGTAGAAACTAACTTGGCCAAGTTGGGAAGAAGGATCAGTTAAAATGGCATAATTTTCTCTCTTAGCCTATTCACCATTCTTTGATAGATTCAGTTACAGAAATTTGATAATCTGGATTATACAGCACATTGCAGATTACAGATATCAAATTGGAAGGGGAAGAAGTCAATGAAATTTCAGACTTACTGACAGCGTGGCAAGTGAACTTAATGTGAATAGTGTTGGTGGAGTAGTGGGGGCATCAACCTAATCATGAGGTGCTGTAAAAAAAAGGATATAAAGTATCGTGCATCGAACCTGGACTGGTGACTGGATGCTTGGGGCTGGTGCACGGGGACGACCCAGAGGGATGGTACGGGGAGGGAGGAGGGAGGAGGGAGGAGGGAGGAGGGAGGAGGGAGGAGGGTTCAGGATGGGGAACACGTGTATACCTGTGGCAGATTCATGTTGATATGTGGCCAAACCAATATAATATCGTAAAGTTAAAAAATAAAATAAAATAAAAAATTTTAAAAAAGAAACAAAAAAATTCAGATAAAAAAAGAAAAACAAAAGGATAAAGTAAAAGTCATAAGAAAAATTTGTCATCATGTGTACTACACTTAGAGTGAAAGCAGAAAGCCCATAATCACTGCATGACAATAATAGCAGAATCAGTTATGGTGTACTGAACCCTTTACTAAATTCCAGGTATTGTGTTAAATCCTTCTCACTCATTATCTATAATTTTATCCTGAGAACAATTCTGAAAGATAGGTGTTATAATCTTGTGCATCATCATTTATTTTTCTAAGGATCATTTATTAATATATCAGCATGCAAATATAATAACACCACTCATTTTAAATAATAGAAGAAAATAAAAGTTCTTAACTCCAGTGTCTTTCCAGCTTTCACCTAATCCCTTTGATCTTTTTCTGTGATCCTCTTTCCATTTGAAGAGCTGCTTATAATTTACTGACTCCAAGTCATCTCTGATTCTTTCTTAAAATTTTGATTTAATTAACATTCAATAAAATGCACAGCCTTCAAATGTATAGTTCATTGAGTTGTGACAAGTGCTTACACTCATGGAACTAGCACACAAAACAAGACACAGAGCATATTCATCAACCCAGAAAATTTCCTTTTGTCCTTTCTAATCAATTAGCTTTCTTCCCACGTGAATTTCTATCTGTTTATAGTTTTTTTTTTTTTTTGGACTTCATGTCCTCATATAATCATGCAGTATTTATGTTTTTGAATCTGATTTCTTTTGCTCAACATAATGTTTTTGAGATTTGTCCATCAGTATCAGTTTATTCTTTTGTATTGTTGAGTAATAACATTATACAAAAGTGTGAAAGAAAGTGAAAATCTCTTAGTCGTGTCCGACTCTTTGAGACTCCATGGATTGTACAGCCCATGGAATTCTCCAGGCCAGAATACTGGAATGGGTAGCCTTTCCCTTCTCCAGGGAATCTTCTGAACCCATGGATCAAACCCAGGTCTCTACCATTGCAGAAAAATTCTTTACCATCTGAAGCACAAGAGAAGCCCAAGAATACTGAAGTGGGTAGCCTATCCCCTCCCCAGCAGATCTTCCTGACCCCGGAATCGAACCAGTGTCTCTGGGATTGCAGGCAGATTCTTTACCAACTTAGCTATCAGGAAAGCTCTCACATTATATGACCACACCACAGTGTGAATATCCACTCTCCTGTTGATGGATATTTTAGTTTTTTTCTAAGTTTTGGCTATTATGAAGAGGCTCTTCTGAGTCCTAGTGTATAAGTCTTTGAGTGGATATATATTTCCGTTTATTTTGGATATTTGTCTTGGTTGTATGTGCTGGGTATTATGATAAGTATATATTTCCGTTTAAAGAATCTGCCAAACAATTCTGCAAAGTAATTCTAAGACTTCATATTCCAATCAGGATTGTGCGAGAGCTCCATTTGCTTTACATGCTCACCTATATTTAGTGAGTAGTCTCTTTGATTTTAGTTAATATTCTAGTGAATGTGAAAAGGTATCTCATTATGATGTTGAATTAAATTTCATTCTCTTTTAAATCCTTACATGAGGAAATTGCCTGCACCAATTTACTCTAAAATGGTTCTTGTCAAGGTTTCCAACAATCCTTATCTTGGCAGATCAAATGAGAATTCCTTAGTCCCCTTATTATTTTACGTGGTTTGTCACACAAGGGTTCCAGCATCTATTTTTCTCCCCTCATTGACTGCTCATTCTCATTATCCTTTGCTGGTTCCTCATCGTCTCCTGACCTCTAACATTATATTGCTTCAGAACGTATTCCTTAGTTCTTCTCTTTTGTTGGTGAGCTCATCTGGTCTCATGACTTTAAGCTTTGTATCGTCAGCTCAGATCTCCCTCCTCTAAACCACAGACTTGGGAATACAGTGGATAGCTGGATATATTCATCTGGATGTTGCATAGGCATTATAACTTAACATGTCTCCTGAACTACTACAATAAATTTGTCCCTCTGTAGATTTCCCTGTCTAAAATAATGACACTTAATCCTTCCAGTGGCCCAAGATTCAAACGCTGCAATCATCTCTGACTCTTTTCTTTCTTTTATACCTAATATCAAATTTGTTAGCAAATACATCACTTCCCACCACTTCCGTCACTACTTTTTCTGTACAAGCCACTGACATCTCTAACTTAAATTATTGCATTAGTTTCCTAAATAGTTTTCCTGGTCCCAGTCTTGTAAACTTACAATTTCTTTTAAAGAGAGCAGCCCATGTGATTCTATTGAAATATAATTCATATCATGTCACATTTTTACTCAAAACTCTTTATTCTTTCAATAATTGACACCTATCATGTGCCAGCCAGGGACATTCTGGCATGAAGAAAAAGAAACAGGTTTTGTGCTTTCTTGAAACTTGTGATTTATTAGGAAAGTTGAACAGTAATTATACACTTAATTTCATAGTAATTCTGATAGCTGTCACAAGGGATAAGTACAGGGAGACCCGAGAATGTGAAAGAAGGAGTGAGAAAGACAACTGGAGGAAATGATATTTGATTTGATATCCAAATAGTTTCACCTCTGTACAGGTGATGTGAAAATATAAAATATTCTATCATTAGAAAGTGGTGGAATGACTCAAAACCAGATTAATATGTTTCCAAATTTTCAGCTTATAAGCATTGTATCATATTATCCTTGATGTTAAACATATTGATTGCATTTTATCAAGATCGTAAAGCCCATGGATAATGGAGCCTGAACATAAATGCAGAGTAAGGGCTCTTTTTTTAAAACCCTTATGCCTGTTAGATATTTTATGGCAAGACTTACATTTGCAATGAATGAAAAGAGAATTAGTTAATTAAGAACTTATGCTTAGAAATCAGGCTTAAAATTATGTATGTTATATGGATTAATTACAATAATAATCACCTTTCCATAAAATGTACTTTACAGTACAGATACTATGTTGAACACGCCACATAAATTATTTTAATTTCACAACAGGATTATGAAATAGGTTCTATTATTCCCATTTTGCTAACAAACAAATTTCCGCTTAGAGAGAGAAAATCTTAACCTAAAGTCATATGGTCAGAAAATGGAAGAAGGGGGCTTTGAACCAAGTACTTTGGCTCCCAAGTCTGCTGTTTTAATAACTGTGTTCTCTCTTCAGGCAACACTAGTTCTGAGTTATCCTTTAAGCAAGCATAAGGTGCAAAAGGAGTGCTGTTGATTTTTTTCTTCCAGTCATTATCTACTCATCCCTTGCCCTCATCCACATTCAGCACTTCTAGAAACTGGTGTGCTTTGTTAACAGTTTTGACACCTACAGAGACCAGCTGTTGGATTGCAGAACAGGCAGCAGTGTTAGGCAACCTCACGTTGGAGTGTGTGATATGTGGCTTGCATAGGCTCCACTTTCCCCTTTTCAGCCTGCTATCATTATCCAGGTCACTGTCACTTCATAAAACATCTTATTGAAATTACTATGGGTCTTCTTTAATGATTTTCATTACTAACAGATATTCTAATCTCAGATTTTCCTTTTAGTATTAAGAAAAATCACACACATGTAAAAACTGTAAGAATGAACATAACCAACAATAACCACAAGCCAGTGCATCACAACTTCTGAGGAATTTCTCTTGCAAACAGCTAATTGAAACATTCCTTCAATTTGTGCTGCTCAGTTTTGACAGTAACTCTGTCCCTTGTCATAAAATCAATGGTCTTTTTTAATCCCATCCCTCCATTCACCGTCTCGCCTCTGACTGTAGGGCCCTCTTTCCCCACTCAGAGTCTTCCTCAGATCATCGGGGTTAAGTGATCTTTTCAAACTGCCTGGCCAGACTGTCATAAGGCATTGAGTGGCTTTTGAAAATGAGCCATGTTAAATGGACTTGATGGGGGTTAAAACCACCATTATTGCTATCACCACTGTGATAAAATGGAGCAATAATGACGGGGGAAGGTACTTATCACTGTCTTTTTGAGATCACTTAAGATAGTTTGGATTTGAAGCTTTTTGCCAAAGATAAATGGAACATGTACAAGATAAATGTTACCATTGCAGAATCTTTTGTGTGTGAACTTGCACGGGCTTGAGTTGTTTACTTGTGCAACAGCTAGAAAGGGGGCAATAAAGCCAGGACAGGAAACTCCATTCTGCATAAGGCGGCCACTTGTCATAGTTGAGGGTGTGAGATCCTTGATTAAAATGAGTAAGTCAGAATGCAGAGAATGGAACAAAATAGGATAACATCATTTTTTTTTTAATTGCTAATATGCCATCCATTTGCCTTAAACATACAAGGTTATGTGTGTGCTCAGTCACTCAGTCATGTCCAATGCTTTGTGACCTCATAGACTGTAGGCCACCAGTCTCCTCTGTCCATGGGATCATCTGAGCAAGAATACTGAAGTGGGTTTTCTTTTTTTCTCCCTCAAGGATCTTCCCAACTCAGAGATGGAATCCACATCTTCTACATCTCTTGCATTGTCAGGTAGAGTCTTTACCACTCAGCTTCATATAACCACTTCATATAACACTTATGTGAAGAGTTAAAGTCTGTGTTTTGAAATTTAATAATCACTTAGTCACTGCGGTTTTGTTGGAAGGGCCCAGGACTAGTTAGGTAGGAGCTCTGAGTTCTAGTCCAATCCCATCACTAACTTTCTGTGTGACTGAGGATGAGAAGTTTAAGCTTTCTCAGGATCATCAGCTCATTCCAATTGGTCCAGGACTGTCCTTGTTTTAGCACTGGAAGTCATATGTTCAAAAAAGCCCTCAGTCCTAGGCAAAGTCCTATTTCCTGATCTACCTTGTCAAGCAATTATATTAATCTCTTTTGTGAAAACTACTGAATATTATAAAATGAATTAGAAACATAAAGTGATAAATTGTTATAACATGAGTGTCCCCACAGGCACATCTTTGTCCTATCTTGACTTTCAAAATCTTGAAGTTATCAAAAAGCCACCTCACTTCCAACTGGAAATGCCTGGTGGCAACAGATTTTGGAAAGGTACTATAGCAATGGTCAGAAAACTGAACTTTTAACAGTTGCTGATTAATGCTACAAAGAGCAAAAAGAGCCTTTAAGAATCTCTGTTTCAGGGAATACTAACTCTGGCTCACCTCAAAAGATGAGTCCGAAAGAACTGTAAAATTAGCATTCAAAGACCTATTTTGCAATCTAACCCATGTTCTATTTTAACTTGTTTGAATATTCAGATTTTCTGAAATATAAATTTTAAAACATCATCAATTATTGTAAGTAACTATGAAACGAGATTAAGAATGTATATCTGTCTGCCATGTAGTAGTTGCTCAATAAATGTTAGTTTTCTTCCTGAAAGGATATAGTCCTTGGTTCATCTATACCACATCAGTTTTCAAGCAAACCCCACAGTTAAATTATGATGAAAACTATCTATACTTTTATTTTATGTTATTTACAGCTTTCAATGAGGTAACTGTCTGAAATATATCTCACCTATATAATGAAGTACTTGAACAGTTCTTAAATATCTTCCAATTCTAACATTATGTTACTTTAGAATCATCAATAATGTCTATAAATAACAAACAATTGCAGAAAAACCTGTATGTACCCATCATCAAAAAAGCAAGAGAGTTCCAGAAAAACATCTATTTCTGCTTTATTGACTGTACCAAAGCCTTTGACTGTATGGATCACAATAAACTGTGGAAAATTCTGAAAGAGATGAGAATACTAGACCACCTGACCTGCCTCTTGAGAAACCTATATGCAGGTCAGGAAGCAACAGTTAGAACTGGACATGGAACAACAGACTGGTTCCAAATAGGAAAAGGAGTACATCAAGGCTGTATATTGTCACCCTGCTTATTTAACTTATATGCAGAGTACATCATGAGAAACACTGGGCTGGAAGAAGCACAAGCTGGAATCAAGATTGGCAAGAGAAATATCAATAACCTCAGATATACAGATGACACCACCCTTATGGCAGAAAGTGAAGAAGAACTAAAGAGCTTCTTGATGAAAGTGAAAGTGGAGAGTAAAAAAGTTGGCTTAAAGCTCAACATTCAGAAAACGAAGATTATGGCATCCAGTTCCATCACTTCATGGCAAATAGATGGGGAAACAGTGGAAACAATGGCTGACTTTATTTTTCTGGGCTCCAAAATCACTGCAGATGGTGATTACAGCCGTGAAATTAAAAGATGCTTACTCCTTGGAAGGAAAGTTATGACCAACCTAGACAGCATATTAAAAAGCAGAGACATTACTTTGTCAACAAAGGTCCATCTAGTCAAGGGTATGGTTTTTCCAGTAGTCATGTGTGGATGTGAGAGTTGGACTATAAAGAAAGCTGAGTACTGAAGAATTGATGCTTTTGAACTGTGGTGTTGGCGAAGACTCTTGAGAGTCCCTTGGACTGCAAGGAGATGCAACCAGTACCTCCTAAAGGAGATCAGTCCTGGGTATTCATTGGAAGGCCTGATGTTGAAGTGGAAACTCCAATACTTTGGCCATCTGAGGCGAAGAGCTGACTCATGTGAAAAGCCCCTGACACTGGGAAAGATTGAGGGCAGGAGAAGGGAAGGACAGAGAATGAAATGGTTGGATGGCATCACCAGCTCAATGAACAAAGGTTTGGGTGGTTTCCGGGAGTTGGTGATGGACAGGGAGGCCTGGCATGCTGTGGTTCATGGGATCATAAAGAGTCAGACATTACTGAGCGACTGAACTGAACTGCCCCATCACGAGTTTCAGAAATTAAAAAAATATGAATATAAAATATTATGTATTCATCGTGAAAATGTAAATAATATATAAATGAGCAAAATGAAATTTATCCTATTTCCTCTTCCTAGAGATGAGAACTATATCCTCATAAACATTATTTGACAAAGCAGTAGCTTTTTAAAATTTGCAATTATTCTGTAGTTATTAATATTTTTTAGTTATACAAAATAAAACCCAGTTATACAAAACATAGTAGTGGAATAGAAATTGGGAGTTGTGTGTTCTAATCTAGAACCAGCCACTATCTACTACTTTGCCATCATTCTGAAATGGGAGGATTGAACCAGGTGGTTCCTTAGGTGCTATTGAGGTTACAAATTGTGCTTATCTAGTTTAATATTTTATTATAGAAGTATCAGGCATACAGCATTATAATTTGACATCTGTATACACTAAAAAGTGATCACCACCACAAGTCTAGTTACCGCGTATTTGACCCCTTTAACTCATTTCACTCATCCTTCAACCTACCCCTCTGGACACTAAAGTTCTCTACATCTATAAGTTTGTATTTGTTTTATTTTTGTTTAATCATTTGTTTTGTTCTGTTTTGTCTCTTAGATTCCATATGAGTGAAATCATATAGTATTGGTCTTTCTTTGTCTGGCTTATTTCACTTAGTATAGTTCCATGAAAATCTATCCGTGTTGATACAAATGGCAGAATTTCATTCCTTTTCATGGTCAAATAATATACCTGTGTATGTGTTTGTGTGTGTGTGTAACACATCTCCTTTATTCATTACTTCATCAATGGACACAACGTTGTTTCCACATCTTGATTATTGTAAATGATGCCACTATAGACACATGGGTGCACATATCTTTTTGAATTAGTGCTGAGCCTCCCTCCTTTCCCCCCATCCCAGCCCTCTAGGTCATTACAGAGTGCCAGGCTGGACTCCCTGTGTTATGTAGCAACGTCATGTGTTTTATACATGATAGCATGTATACGTCAATGCTATTTTCTCAATTCATCTCATCCTCACCTTCCCCACTGTGTCCACAAGTCTGTTTTCTACTAGGTTCATCAGTAGCATTTTTCTAGATTCCATATATATGCATTAATATAAGACACTTGTTTTTCTCTTTCTGAATTACCTCACTTTAAGAATCACTAGGTTCATTTACCTTACTACAACTGACTCAGATCTGTTCCTTTTTATGACTGAGTCATATGCCATTGTATAAATATACCACTACTTCTTTATCCATTCTGTCGATGGACATCTAGGTTGCTTCCATGTTCTGGTTATTGTAAATATTGTGGCAATCAACATTGGGGTGTATTTTTAGAATTGTGGCTTTTTCATTGTTTATGCCCAGTAGTAGGATTACTGGGCATTATAAGCTTAACATAGCTCATTATTAGAGAAAAGGGAAGCTTTGCACAAAAATAGGATTTATTCCTAATTTTTAAAGTAATCTCCCTACTGTTCTCCATAATGGCTATATCAGTTTGCATTCCCACCAACAGTGCAAAGAGGGTTCCCTTTTCTCTATATCCTCTCCAGAATTTATTATTTGTGCTTTTTTTTTTTTTGATGATGGTCATTCTGATTGGTGTGAGGTGATATTTCTTTGTAGTTTTGATGTGCATTTCTCTAGTAATGAACTATCTTAAGCATCTTTTCACATGTTTATTAGCCATCTCTATGTCTTCTTAGGAGAAATGTCTTCTCCCATTTTTTGATTAGGTTTTTTTTTTTTTTTTTCTGACATTGAGATATATGAGCTGCTTATATGTTTTAGAGATTTACCTTTTGTCAGTTGCTTCATTTGCAATTATTTTCTCCCATTCAGAGTGTTGTCTTTTCATCTTGCTTACAGTTTCCTTTTCTGTGCCAAAGTTTTTAAGGTTTATTAGGGCCATTTCTTTATTTTTTATTTTATTTCCATTAATCTAGGAAGTGAATCAGACAGAATATTGTTCCAATTTATGTCATAGAATGTACTGCTTACGTTTTCTTCTAAGAGCTTTATAGTTTCTGGCCTTACATTTAAGACTTTAGTCCATTTTGAGTTTATTTTTGTGTATGATGTTAGGAAGTGTTCTAATTTCATTTCTTCTACACATTGCTGTCCAGTTTTCCCAGCATCATTATCAAAGAGGTTGTCTTTTCTTTATTGTATATTCTTACCTCCTTTGCCCATAATTTCGTGGGTTTATGTCTGGGCTTTCTATCTTGTTCCATTGGCCCATATTTCTGTTTTTGTTCCAGCAGCATATTGTCCTCATGACTGAAGATTTGTAGTATAATTTGAAGTCAGGGAGTTTGATTCCTCCAGCTCCGTTTACCTTTCTCAAGATTACTTTGGCTACTCAGGGTCTATTGTGTTTCCATACAAATTGTGAAATTTTTTGTTTGAGTTCTGTGCAAAATGCACTGGTAATTTGATAGACAAATAAATTTGTAGATTGCTTTGGTTAGTATATTTTGGTTAATATAGTCATTTTGACAATACTGATCATTCCAATCCAGCAATATCATATATCTTTACATCTGTTTGTGTCATCTTTGATTTCTTTCATCAGTGTCTTATAGTTTTCTGTTTTATAGTCTTTTGCCTCTATAGGTGGGTATATTCTTAGATAATTTATTATTTTTGTTGCAATGGTGAATGGGGTTAATTCCTTAATTTCCCTTTCTGAATTTTCATTGTTAGTATACAGGAATGTGAGTGATTTCTGTGTATTAATTTTATATCCTGTGGCTTTACTAAATTCATTCATTAGCTCTAGTACATTTTTGTGGCATTTTTAGGGTGTTATATGCACAGTATCATGTCATGTGCAAACAGTGAGAATTTTACTTCTTTTCTAATCAGTTGTTCAGTCATGTCCAACTCTTTGTGACCCCGAGAACTACACACAGCACACCAGGCTTCCCTGTCCTTCACTATCTCCCAAAATTTGCTCAAATTCATGTCCATGAAGTTGGTATGCCATCCAACCATCTCATCCAATGTTGTCACCTTCACCTCTTACCCTCAGTCTTTCTCAGCATCAGGGTCTTTTCCAATGAATCGGGTCTTTGTGTTAGATAGTCAAAGTATTGGAGCTTCACCATCAGTCCTTCCAATAAATATTAAAGGTTGATTTCCATTAGGATTAACTTGAACTGAAGGCATCAATTCTTCAGGGCTCAGCCTTCTTTATGGTCTAATTCTCACATTTGTAAATGACTGCTGGAAATACCACAGCTTTGACTATACAGACCTTTTTTTGGCACAGTGATGTGTCTGCTATTTCATATGTCATCTAGGTTTGTCATAGCTTTATTCCCAAGGAGCAAGCACCTTTTAATTTCAAAGCTTCAGTCACTGTCCACGGTGATTTTGGAGTCCAAGAAAATGAAGGCTGTCACTATTTTTACTTCCCCCCCATCTATTTGCCATGAAGTGATGGGGGCAGATGCCATGATTTTAGTTTTTCGAATGTTGAGTTTTAAGCCAGCATTTTCACTTTTCCCTTTCACACTTATCAAGAGGTTCTTCATTTCCTCTTTGCTTTCTGCCATAGAGTGGTATTATCGTCATATCTAAGACTGTTGATATTTCTCCTGGCCGTCTTGATTTCAGCTGCCGATTCATCCAGCCCAGCATTTTGAATGATGTACTCTGCATAGAAGTTAAATAAACTGGGTGACAACATACAGCCTTGACATACTCCTTTCCCAACTGGGAACCAGTTCATTGTTCCATGTCCTATTCTAACTGTTGCTTCCTGACCTGCATGCAAGGTTCTTAGGAAGCAGCTAAGGTGGTCTGGTATTCCCATCTCTTTAAGAATTTTCCACAGTTTTTTGTGATCCACACAGTTAAAAGCTTCAGCGTAGTCAATGAAGCAGAAGTAGACTTTTTTTTTTTTTCTGAAATTCCCTTGCTTTTTCTGTGATCCCACCAATGTTGGCAATTTCTCTGGTTCCTCTGCCTTTTCTAAATACAGATTGAACATCTGGAGGTTCTTGGTTCATGTACTATTGAAGCCCAGCTTGGAGGATTTTGAGCATTACCTTGATAGCATGTAAAATGAGAGCAATTTTGTGGTAGTTTGAACATTCTTTGGCATCGCCTTTGGGATTGAAACGAAAATTGATTCTTTGTATCACATTAACAGCATTATCTTTTAAGATTTGAAATAGCTCAGATGAAATTCCTTCACCTCCCCTAGCTTTGTTCATAGTAATTTTTCCTAAGGCACAGTTGACTTCGCACTCTAGGATGTCTGACTTTAGGTGAGTGATTACACAATCATGGCTATCTGGGTCATTAAGACCCTTTTTGTATAGTTCTTCTCTGTATTCTTGCCATCTCGTGTTAATCTCTTCTGTTTCTGTTAGGTCTTTGTCTTTTCTGCTTTTTATTGTGCCCATCATTGCACGAAATGTTCCTTTGGAATTTTCAATTTTCTTAAAGAGTTCTCTAGTCTTTCCAATTCTATTGTTTTCCTCTATTTTTTTTTTTTTTTTTTGCATTTTTCACTTAAGATGGCTCTTTTATCTCTCCTTGCTGTTCTTTGGAACTTTGCATTCAGATTGGAATATCTTTCATTTTCTCCTTTGGTTTTTGCTTCTTTTCTTTTCTCAGCTGTTTGTGAGGCTTCTTCAGACAACCACTTTGCCTTCTTGCATTTCCTTTTATTTCTTTTTCTTCTCTGATTGCCGTGACTAGGATTTCCAAAACAATATTGAATAATATTAGTGAGAGTGAGCCTTCTTGTCTTGTTCCTGATCTTATAGGAAATGTTTTCAGGTTTTCACCATAAGGAATATTTGCTGAAAGTTTGTCACTGTTGTTTTTGTTCAGCCAATCAGTCAGTCTGAACTTTGCAACCCAATGGACTGCAGCATGTCAGGCTCCCGCTTCCTTTACTATCTCCCAGAGTTTGCTCAAATTCATGTACACTGGTCAATGATGCCATCCAACTATCTCATCCTCTGTTGCCCCCTTCTCCTCCTTCTGTAAATCTTTCCCAGCATCAGGGTCTTTTCCAATGAGTTGGCTCTTCACAGCAAGTGGCCAATCTATTGGAGCTTCAGCTTCAGCATCAACCCTTCAGTGAATATTCAGGGTTGATTTCCTTTAGTATTCACTGGTTTGATATCCTTACTGTCCAAGGGACTCTCAAGAGTCTTCTCTGGCACCACATTTGAAAGCATCAGTTCTTCAGTACTAGGTCTTCTTTATGGTCCAACTCTCACATCCATACATGGCTACTGGAAAAACCATAGCTTTGACTATACAGACTTTTGTTGACAAAGTGATGTCTCTACTTTTTAATATGCTGATATATGACCTTTATTATGTTGAGGTATATTCCTTCTATGTTGGTTTTCTGGTGAGTTCTTATTTAAAGTGGGTGTGAATTTTGTTGAAAGCTTTCTCTGCATCTATCGAGATGATCACATTGTTTTTAACTTTCACTTTGTTAGTATGTTGGATAACACTGATTGATTTGCATAAAATGAAAAATCCTTCCATCCTAAATGTGGCATAAACTCTAATTGATTATGGTGTATGATTCTTTTAATGGATTATTGAATTCTGTTTGCTAGAATTTTGCTGAATATTTTTGCATCTATGTTCATCCATCATATTGGCCTGTAATTTTCTTTTTTTTAATGATATCTTTGTCTGGTTTTGGTATCAGTATGATGGTGGCCTTGTAGAATGAAACTGTGTTTTCCTCTCTCTGCGATTTTTTGGAAGTTTGAATAGGATGGATATTTCATATTCTTTGAACTTTTAATAGAATTCACCTGTGAAGCCATTTGGCCCTGGGCTTTTTTGTTGGAAGATTTTTGATCATAGTTTCAATTTCAGTGTTTATGACTTGTCTCTTCATATTTTCTATTTCTTTCTGGTTCAGTTTTGGAAAGTTTTTCTTTTGTAAAAATGTGTCCATTTTATTAGTATATAGTTGCTTGTAAAGACTAGAGATCTCTTCAAGAAAATTAGAGATAGAAGGGAACATTTCATGAAAAGATGGTCTCGATAAAGGACAGAAATGGTATGGACCTAACAGAAGCAGAAGATATTAAGAAGGTGGCAAGAATACACAGAAGAACTGTACAAAAAAGATCTTCACGACCAAGATAATCACGATGGTGTGATCACTCATCTAGAGCCAGACATCCTGGAATGTGAAGTCAAGTGGGCCTTAGAAAGCATCACTACGAACAAAGCTAGTGGAGGTGATGGAATTCCAGTTGAGCTATTTCAAATCCTGAAAGATGATGCTGTGAAAGTGCTGCACTCAATATACCAGCATCTTTGGAAAACTCAGCAGTGGCCACAGGACTGGAAAAGGTCAGTTTTCATTTAAATGCCAAAGAAAGGCCATGCCAAAGGATGCTCAAACTACCGCACAATTGTACTCATCTCACATGCTAGTAGGTAATGCTCAAAATTCTCCAAGCCAGGCTTCAGCAATACGTGAACCGTGAACTTCCAGTTGTTCAAGCTGTTTTTAGAAAAGTCAGAGGAACCAAAGACCAAATTGCTGACATCTGCTAGATCATCAAAAAAGCAAGAGAGTTCCAGAAAAACATCTATTTCTGCTTTATTGACTATGCCAAAGCCTTTGACTGTGTAGATCACAATAAACTGTGGAAAATTCTGAAAGCGATGGGAATACCAGACCACCTGACCTGCCTCTTGAGAAATGTGTATGCAGGTCAGGAAGTAACAGTTAGAACTAGACAAAGGAGGCAAGAATATACAATGGATTAAAGACAATCTCTTTAACAAGTGGTGCTGGGAAATCTGGTCAACCACTTGTAAAAGAATGAAACTAGAACACTTTCTAACACCATACACAAAAATAAACTCAAAATGGATTAAAGATCTAAACGTAAGACCAGAAACTATAAAACTCCTAGAGGAGAACATAGGCAAAACACTCTCTGACATACATCACAGCAGGATCCTCTATGACCCACCTCCCAGAATATTGGAAATAAAAGCAAAAATAAACAAATGGGACCTAATTAAACTTAAAAGCTTCTGCACATCAAAGGAAACTATTAGCAAGGTGAAAAGACAGCCTTCCGAATGGGAGAAAATAATAGCAAATGAAGCAACTGACAAACAACTAATCTCAAAAATATACAAGCAACTCCTACAGCTCAACTCCAGAAAAATAAACGACCTGATAAAAAAAATGGACCAAAGAACTAAATAGACATTTCTCCAAAGAAGACATACAGATGGCTAACAAACACATGAAAAGATGCTCAACATCACTCATTATCAGAGAAATGCAAATCAAAACCACTAGGAGGTACCATTTCACACCAGTTAGAATGGCTGCGATCCAAAAGTCTACAAATAATAAATGCTGGAGAGGGTGTGGAGAAAAGGGAACCCACTTACACTGTTGGTGGGAATGCAAACTAGTACAGCCACTATGGAGAACAGTGTGGAGATTCCTTAAAAAACTGGAAATAGAACTGCCTTATGATCCAGCGATCCCACTGCTGGGCATACACACTGAGGAAACCAGAAGGGAAAGAGACACGTGTACCCCAATGTTCATCGCAGCACTGTTTATAATAGCCAGGACATGGAAGCAACCTAGATGTCCATCAGCAGATGAATGGATAAGAAAGCAGTGGTACATATACACAATGGAGTATTACTCAGCCATTAAAAAGAATACATTTGAATCAGTTCTAATGAGATGGATGAAACTGGAGCCTATTATACAGAGTGAAGTAAGCCAGAAGGAAAAACACCAATACAGTATACTAACGCATATATATGGAATTTAGAAAGATGGTAACAATAACCTGGTGCACGAGACAGCAAAAGAGACATTGATGTATAGAACAGTCTTATGGACTCTGTGGGAGAGGGAAAGGGTGGGAAGATTTGGGAGAATGACATTGAAACACGTAAAATATCATATAAGAAACGAGTTGCCAGTCCAGGTTCGATGCACGATACTGGATGCTTGGGGCTGGTGCACTGGGATGACCCAGAGGGATGGTATGGGGAGGGAGGTGGGAGGAGGGTTCAGGATGGGGAACACATGTATACCTGTAGTGGATTCATTTTGATATTTGGCAAAACTAATACAATTATCTAAAGTTAAAAAAAAAAAAAAAAGAACTAGACATGGAACAACAGACTGGTTCCAAAAAGGAAAAGGAGTACGTCAAGGCTGTATATTGTCACCCTGCTTATTTAACTTATATGCAGAGTACATCATGAGAAACACTGGGGTGGAAGTAGCACAAGCTGTAATCAAGATCGCTGGGTGAAATATCAATAACCTCAGAGATGCAGGTGATACCACCCTTATGGCAGAAAGTGAAGAGGAACTAAAAAGCTTCTTGATGAAGGTGAGAGTGGAGAGTGAAAAAGTTGGTTTAAAGCTCAACATTCAGAAAACGAAGATCATGGTATCTGGTCGCATCACTTCATGGGAAATAGATGGGGAAACAGTGGAAACAGTGTCAGACTTTATTTTTTGGGGTTCCAAAATCACTGCAGATGGTGACTGCAGCCGTGAAATTAAAAGACGCTTACTCCTTGGAAGAAAAGTTATGACCAACCTAGATAGCATTTTCAAAAGCAGAGACATTACTTTGCCAACAAAGGTCCATCTAGTCAAGGCTATGGTTTTTCCAGTGGTCATGTATGGATGTGAGAGTTGGACTGTGGAGAAAGCTGAGCACCGAAGAATTGATGCTTTTGAACTGTGATGTTGGAGAAGACTCTTGAGAATCCCTTTGAACTGCAAGGAGATCCAACCAGTCCATTCTGAAGGAGATCAGCCCTGGGATTTCTTTGGAAGGAATGATGTTAAAGCTGAAACTCCAGTACTTTGGCCACCTCATGTGAAGAGTTGAGTCATTGGAAAAGACTCTGATGCTCAGAGGGATTGGGGGCAGGAGGAAAAGGGGATGACAGAGGATGAGATGGCTGGATGGCATCACCGACTCAGTGGATGTGAGTTTGAGTGAACTCCGGAAGTTGGTGATGGACAGGGAGGCCTGGCGTGCTTTAATTCATGGGGTCACAAAGAGTCAGACATGGCTCAGCAACTGAACTGAACTGAATTGAGTAGTCTCTTATAATCCTTTGTATTTCTGCATTATCTGTTGTAACCTCTCCTTTTTCATTTCTTGTTTTTCATTTCTTGATTTTGTTGATTTGATTCTTCAATCTTTTTTCCTTCATGAGTCTGTCTAAAGGTTTGTCAATTTTGTTTATCTTCTCAAAGAGCCAGCTTTTATTTTTATTAACCTTTATTATTTTTTCTTTAACTTCTTTTTCATTTTCTGTTCATATCTTTATGATTTTTTCCTTCTACTAATTTTTTTTAATTGTTGTTTTTTTTTCCAGTTGTTTTAGGTGTAAACTTAGGAGGTCTATTGGATGCTTTTCTTGTTTCTTGAGGTAGGTTATTATTACTATAAACTTCCCATTTATAACTGCTTTTGCTGCATCCCATAGGTTTTGAGTTGTTGTGTTTTCATTGCCATTTTTTTCTAGAAATTTTTTGATTTCCCTTTTGATTTCTTCAGTAACCTGTTGGTTATTTAGAAATGTGTTGTTTAATCTCCATGTATTTGTGTTTCTTTTTTAAATTTTTATCTATTTTTTAATATAAATTTATTTATTTTAATTGGAGGTTAATTACTTTACAATATTGTATTGGTTTTGCCATACTTCAACATAAAACTGCCAAGGGTATACACGTGTTCCCCATCCTGAACCCTCCTCCCACCTCCCTCCCCATACCATCCCTCTGGGTCATCCCAGTGCACCAGCCCCAAGCATCCTGTATCATGCATCAAACCTGGACTAGCGATTTGTTTCATATATGATATTATACATGTTTCAATGCCATTCTCCCAAATCATGCCCCCTTCCCTCTCCTATAGAATTCAAAAGACTGTTCTATACATCTGTGTCTCTTTTGCTGTCTCACATACAGGGTTATCATTACCATCTTTCTAAATTCCATACATATGCATTAGTATACTGTATTGGTCTTTTTCTTTCTGGCTTACTTCACTCTGTATAATAGGCTTCAGTTTCATCCACCTCATTAGAACTGATTCAAATGTATTCTTTTTCATGGCTGAGTAATACTCTTTTGTGTATACATACCCCAGCTTTCTTATCCATTCATCTGCTGATGGACATCTAGGTTGCTTCCATGTCCTGGCTATTATAAACAGTGCTGCGATGAACATTGGGATACATGTATCTCTTCAATTCTGGTTTCCTCGGTGTGTATGCCCAATAGTGGGATTGCTGGGTCATAAGGCAGTTCTATTTCCAGTTTTTTAAGGAATCTCCACACTGTTCTCCATAGTGGCTGTACTAGTTTGCATTCCAACGAACAGTGTAAGAGGGTGTGTGTGATTGATATCTAGTCTCATAACATTGTGGTCAGAGAAGATGCTTGATACAATTTCTATTTTCTTTATTGAGGTTTGATTTGTGACCCAAAATGTGGTCTGTCGTGGATGATGTTCCATGTGCACTTGAAAAGAAGGTGTGTTCTTCTGCATTTGCACAGAATATCCTGAAGATATTAATGAGATCCATCTCACCTAATGTATCATTAAAGACTTGTGTTTCCTTATTAATTTTCTGTTTTGATGATCTGTCCATTGGTGTGAGTGGGGAGTTAAAGTCTCCTACTATTTTTGTGTTACTGTCAATTTCTCCTTTTATGTCTGTTTGTGTTTGTTTTATGAATTGAGGTGCTCCTCTGTTGGGTGCATAGATATTACAATTGCTATGTCTTCCTCTTGTATTGATCCCTTGATCATTATGTAGTGTCTTTCTTTATCTCTTGTAATCTTTATTTTAAGGTCTATTTTGTCGGATATGAGGATTGCTACTCCAGCTTTCTTTTGCTTCCCATTTGCATGGAATATATTTTCCCATCCTCTCACTTTCAGTCTATATGTGTCTTTAGGCCTGAATTGGGTTTCTTGTAGATAGCATATATACAGTCCTGTTTTTGTATCCATTCAGCCAGTCTGTGTCTTTTGGTTGAAGCATTTAATCCATTTACATTTAAAGTAATCAAAGATATATATGTCCCTATTGCCATTTTCTTAATTGTTTGGAGTTGATTTTGTAGATCTTCTTTCCTCTCTTGTATTTCTTGGCTATATAAGTCCCTTTAACCTTATGGTAAAGCTGGCTTGGTGATACTGAATTCTCTTAACTTTTGCTTGTCTGAAAAGCTTTTGATTTCTCCATCAATTTTGAATGAAATCCTTCCTGGGTACAGTAATCTTGGTTGTAGATTTTTCCCTTTCAACACTTTAAATATATCCTGCCAATCCCTTCTGGCCTGCAGAGTTTCTGATAAAAGATCAGGTGTTAAGCATATGGGATTTCCCTTATATGTTACTTGTTGCTTCTCCCTTGCTGCTTTTAATATTCTTTCTTTGTGTTTAGTCTTTGTTAGTTTGATTTGTATGTGTCTTGGTGTGTTTCTCCTTGGATTTATCCTGTATGGGACTCTTTGTGCCTCTGGGACTTGATTGACTATTTCCTTTTCCATGTTGGGGAAGTTTTCAGCTATAATCTCTTTGAAATTTTTCTCATACATTTTCTTTTACTCTTCTTCTTCTGGAACCCCTATACTTTGAATGTTGGTGCATTTGATATTATCTCAGAGGCCTCTGAGACTGTCCTCAGTACTATTCTTTTTCTTTTTTTACTTTATTCTGCTCTTTAGAAGTTATTTCCACCATTTTATCTTCCAGCTCACTGATTCATTCTTCTGTTTCAAACATTCTGCTATTGATTCCTTCTAGAGTAGTTTTAATTTCAGTAATTGTGTTGTTTTTTCCTCTGCATGTTTATGCTTTAATTCTTCTAAGTCTTCATTAATTGATTCTTGCATTTTCTACATTTTGTTCCCAAGGTTTTTCATCATCTTTACCATCATTATTTTGAATTCTTTTTGAGGTAGTTTCCCTATTTCCTCTTCATTCATTTGGACCTCTTTCTAGATTGTTCTTTCATTTGTGTAGTATTTCTCTGCCTTTTCTTTCTTTCTTTCTTTTTTTTTTGTTTAATTTATTGTGTTTGAGGTCTCCTTTTTCCAGATTTCAAGGAAAGTTGAATTCTTTCCTTGAAGAAGGTTGAATTCTTTCTTTCTTTTGGTTTCTGCTCTCCTAAGATTGGTCCAGTGGTTTGTGTAAGCTTCTTATGGGGTGAGATTTGTGCTGAGTGTTTGTTTTTTTCTGTAATGGGCGAGGCTGAGTGAGGTGGTAAACATGTCTGCTGATGATTGGGTTTGTATTTTTGTTTTGTTTGCTATTTAGATGAGGCATCCTTCACAGGGTGCTCCTGGTGGTTGGGTGATGTCCGGTATTGTATTCAAGTGGTTTCGTTTGTGTGAGTTCTTACTATTTGATACTCCCTAGGATTAGTTCTCTGGTAGTCTAGGGTCTTGGAGTCAGTGCTTCCACTCCAAAGGCTCATGGCTTGATCTCTGGCCAGGAACAAAGATTCCACAAGTAGTTTATTATGGCATTAAGTGAGATTAAAACAACATCCAAAAATGAGAAACCAAAGATGCTGCTGCTGCATTGCTTCAGTTGTGTCTGACTCTGTGCAACCCCATAGATGGCAGCCCACCAGGCTCCCCCGTCCCTGGGATTCTCCAGACAAGAACACTGGAGTGGGTTGCCATTTCCTTCTCCAACCAAAGATAAACCCCAGAAAAATGGCAGGTATAGAATCAGGAAAATAATAATTAAAATACTGGAATATACACATACACATATACACCTATGAGCAAAGTCAAAACAGTCCAACAAAAATAAAATACCATAGACTGACCCTGCAAACAATGGAAACCAAAAATTACATTTACCAGTTAAGAACAAAACTAACTAAAGCACAATCTGGAAACAAACTAAAGCAAAGTGTCAAGTGGAAATAAAGCAGAGGAAACAAAACTAAAAAAATATATTGAGAGGAATGAAAGAAAAGAAAGAAAGTATAGATATGCTAATTAAATAGCGGTAGTCGAAGAAGATTCATACAAAGATTAACTGTAAGGGAAAAGAATAGTAGCAAAGGCAAACAAAGGTATAAATGTATTAAAAATAATAGGTTTTAAAAAATTACAATTATAGAAAATGGGGGGGGAAAAAGGAAGAAGAAAGAAAAAAGGAAATAAAAATAGGAAAACTACACAGAACTGCAAAAGCTCAACATAGAGGCAGAAGTTTATAACAGCAGTAAAATGTGTGACTGAATATCCACATATACATATACACCCATTACAAAATCAAAACAATCCAAAAAAAAAGTAGAGTACAATAGACTAACCCGGCAAACAAAGGAAACCAAGCATTAAATCTATCAGAACAAAGCTGACTATAGCACAAACTGGAAAACAGAATGAAAACAAGGTGCCAGTTAGAGGATAAAGCAATGAAAATAAAAGGACAGAAGAGAAATAAAAGAAAGATAGAACAGGTATGCAAAGTTAAATAGAGGTAGATAAAGAAGATTTATATACATTAAAGGTTAACTGCAAGGGGAAAAGAACAGTCGGAGAAGCAAAGGAATAAATTTAGAAAAAATAATAATAGGTTTAAAAAATTACAAATGAAAAAAAAAATAAATAGGAAAACTCCACAGAACTGCAAAAACCAACATAGATGAAGAGGTTTATAACAACAATAAAATACATGACTGAGAAAAAAAAATAAGAAGCTCAAAAAGTTAATTGGGTTTCACTTCATGCATTGGAGAAGGAAATGGCAACCCATTCCAGTGTTCTTTTTTCTTTTTAAATTATATTTTAAATTATTTTTTTACTTTACAATATTGTATTGGTTTTGTCATACACCAATATGCATCCGCCATGGGTGTACACGTGTTCCCAATACTGAACCCCCCTCCCACCTCCCTCCTCATACCATCTGGGTCATCCCAGTGCACCAGCCCCAAGCTTCCTGTATCCTGCATTGAACCTGGACTGGCGATTCGTTTCTTATATGATATTATACATTTTTCAATGCCATTCTCCAAATCAAACCCCTCCCTCCTACAGAGTCCAAAAGACTGTTCTATACATCTGTGTCTCTTTTGCTGTCTTGCATACAGGTTATCATTACCATCTTTCTAAATTCCATATATATGCGATAGTATACTGTATTGGTGTTTTTTTTTTTTTCTGGCTTACTTCACTCTGTATAATAGGCTCCAGTTTCATCTACCTCATTAGAACTGATTCAAATGTATTCTTTTTAATGGCTGAGTAATACTCCATTGTGTATGTACCACAGCTTTCTTATCCATTCATCTGCTGATGGACATATAGGTTGCTTCCATGTCCTGGCTATTATAAACAGTGCTGTGATGAACACTGGGATACACATGTCTCTTTCAATTCTGGTTTCTTCGGTGTGTATGCCCAGCAGTTGGATTGCTGGGTCATAAGGCAGTTCTATTTCCAGTTTCATAAGGAATCTCCACACTGTTCTCCATAGTGGCTGTACTAGTTTGCATTCCCACCAACACTGTATGAGGGTTCCTTTTTCTCCACATCCTCTCCAGCATTTATTGCTTGTAGACTGTTGGATCTCAGTCATTCTGACTGGCGTGAAATGGTACCTCATTGTGAATTTGATTTGCATTTCTCTGATAATGAGTGATGTTGAGCATCTTTTCATGTGTTTGTTAGCCATCTGTATGTCTTCTTTGGAGAAATGTCTATTTAGTTCTTTGGTCCATTTTTTTAATCAGGTCGTTTATTTTTCTGGAATTGAGCTGCAGGAGTTGCTTGTATATTTTTGAGATTAGTTGTTTGTCAGTTGCTTCATTTGCTATTATTTTCTCCCATTCTGAAGGCTGTCTTTTCACCTTGCTTATAGTCTCTTTTGTTGTGCAGAAGCTTTTAATCTTAATTAAATCCCATTTGTTTATTTTTGCTTTTATTTCCAGTATTCTGGGAGGTGGGTCATGGAGGATCCTGCTGTGATGTATGTTGGAGAGTGTTTTGCCTATGTTCTCCTCTAAGAGTTTTATAGTTTCTGGTCTTATGTTTAGATCTTTAATCCATATTCAGTTTATTTTTGTGTATGATGTTAGAAAGTGTTCTAGTTTCATTCTTTAACAAGTGGTTGACCAGTTTTTCCAGCACCACTTGTTAAAGAGATTGTCTTTTCTCCGTTGTATATTCTTGCCTCCTTTGTCAAAGATAAGATGTTCGTAGGTGCGTGGGTTTATCTCTGGGCTTTCTATTTTGTTCCATTGATCTATATTTCTGTCTTTGTGCCAGTACCATACTGTCTTGATGACTGTTGCTTTTTAATAGAGCCTGAAGTCAGGCAGGTTGATTCCTCCAGTTCCATTCTTCTTTCCCAAGATTGCTTTGGCTACTCGAGGTTTTTTGTATTTCCATACAAATTGTGAAATTATTTGTTCTAGCTCTGTGAAGAATACCATTGGTAGCTTGATAGGGATTGCGTTGAATCTATAAATTGCTTTGGGTAGTATACTCATTTTCACTATATTGATTCTTCCAATCCATGAACATGGTATATTTCTCCATCTATTAGTGTCCTCTTTGATTTCTTTCACCAGTGTTTTATAGTTTTCTATATATAGGTCTTTAGTTTCTTTAGGTAGATATATTCCTAAGTATTTTATTCTTTCCGTTGCAATGGTGAATGGGATTGTTTCCTTAATTTTTCTTTCTATTTTCTCATTATTAGTGTATAGAATTGCAAGGGACTTCTGTGTGTTGATTTTATATCCTGCAACTTTATGATATTCATTCATTAGCTCTAGTAATTTTCCGGTGAAGTCTTTAGGGTTTTCTATGTAGAGGATCATGTCATCTGCAAACAGTGAGAGTTTTACTTCTTCTTTTCCAGTTTGGATTCCTTTTATTTCTTTTTATGCTCTAATTGCTGTGGCCAAAACTTCCAAAACTATGTTGAATAGTAGTGGTGAGAGTGGGCACCATTGTCTTGTTCTTGACTTTAGGGGAAATGCTTTCAATTTTTCACCATTGAGGATAATGTTTTCTGTGAGTTTGTCATACATAGCTTTTATTATGTTGAGGTATAGTCCTTCTATTCCTGCTTTTTGGAGAGTTTTTACTATAAATGGATATTGAGTTTTATCAGAGGCTTTCTCTGCATCTATTGAGATAATCATATTGCTTTTATTTTGCAATTTGTTAATGTGGAGTATTACATCGATTGATTTGTGGATATTGAAGATCCTTGCATCCCTGGGATAAAACACACTTGGTCATGGTGTATGATCTTTTTAATGTGTTGTTGGATTCTGATTGCTAGAATTTTATTAAGGATTTTTGCATCTATGTTCATCAGTGATATTGGCCTGTAGTTTGCTTTTTTTGTGGGATCTTTGTCAGGTTTTGGTATTAGGGTGATGGTGGCCTCATAGAATGAGTTTGGAAGTTTACCTTCCTCTGCAATTTTCTAGAAGAGTTCGAGTAGGATAGGTGTCAGCTCTTCTCTAAATTTTTGGTAGAATTCAGCTGTGAAGCCATCTGGACCTGGGCTTTTGTTTGCTGGAAGATTTCTGATTACAGTTTCAATTTCTGTGCTTATGATGGGTCTGTTAAGATTTTCTATTTCTTCCTGGTTCAGTTTTGGAAGGTTATACTTTTCTAAGAATTTGTCCATTTCTTCTACATTGTCCATTTTATTGGCATATAATTGCTGACAGTTGTCTTTTATGATCCTTTGTATTTGTGTGTTGTCTGTTGTGATCTCTCCATTTTCATTTCTAATTTTATTGATTTGATTTTTCTCCTTTTGTTTCTTGATGAGTCTGGCTAATGGTTTGTCAATTTTATTTATCCTTTCAAAGAACTAGCATTTTTGGCTTTGTTGATTTTTGCTATGATCTCCTTTGTTTCTTTTGCATTTATTTCTGCCCTAATTTTTAAGATTTCTTCCCTTCTACTAACGCTGGGGTTCTTCATTTCTTCCTTTTCTAGTTGCTTTAGGTTATTTACTTGACTTTTTTCTTGTTTCTTGAGGTATGCTTGTATTGCTATGAACATTCCCCTTAGCACTGCTTTTACAGTGTCCAATAGGTTTTGGGTTGTTGTGTTTTCATTTTCATTTGTTTCTATGCATATTTTGATTTCTTTTTTTATTTCTTCTGTGATTTGTTGGTTATTCAGCAGCGTGTTGTTTAGCCTCCATTTGTTGGAATTTTTAACATTTTTTTCTCCGTAATTGAGATCTAATCTTACTGCATTGTGGTCAGAAAAGATGCTTGGAATGATTTCAATTTTTTTTAATTTACCAAGGCCAGATTTATGGCCCAGGATGTGATCTATCCTGGAGAATGTTCCATGTGCACTTGAGAAAAAGGTGAAATTCATTGTTTTGGGGTGAAATTTCTTATAGGTATCTATTGTATCATTTAAAGTTTGTGTTTCTTTGTTAATTTTCTGTTGAGTTGATCTATCCATAGGTGTGAGTGGGGTATTAAAGTCTCCCACTATTATTGTGTTATTGTTAATTTCCCCTTTCATACTTGTTAGCATTTGTTTTACATATTACGGTGCTCCTATGCTGGGTGCATATATATTTATAATTGTTATATCTTCTTCTTGGATTGATTCTTTGGTCATTATGTAGTGACCTTCTTGGTCTCTTTTCACAGCCTTTGTTTTAAAGTCTATTTTATCTGATATGAGTATTGCTACTCCTGCTTTCTTTTGATCTCTATTTGTATGGAATATCTTTTCCAGCCCTTCACTTTCAGTCTGTATGTGTCCCCTGTTTTGAGGTGGGTCTCTTGTATACAATACATATAAGGGTCTTGTTTTTGTATCCAGTCTTTGTCTTTTAGTTGGAGCATTCAACCCATTTATGTTTAAGGTAATTATTGATAAGTATGATCCCATTGCCATTTACTTTATTGTTTTGGGTTCAAGTTTATACACCGTTTTTGTGTCTCCTGTCTAGAGAATATCCTTTAGCATTTGTTGGAGAGCTGGTTTGGTGGTGCTGAATTCTCTCAGCTTTTGCTTGTCTGTAAAGCTTTTGATTTCTCCTTCATATTGAATGAGATCCTTGCTGGGTACAGTAATCTGGGCTGTAGGTTATTTTCATCACTTTAAGTATGTCTTGCCATTCCTCCTGGCTTGAAGAGTTTCTATTGAAAGATCAGCTGTTATCCTTATGGGAATCCCCTTGTGTGTTATTTGTTGATTTTCCCTTGCTGCTTTTAATATTTGTTCTTTGTGTTTGATCTTTGTTAATTTGATTAATATGTGTCTTGGGGTGTTCATCTTGGGTTTATCCTGTTTGGGACTCACTGGGTTTCTTGGACTTGGGTGATTATTTCCTTCCCCATTTTAGGGAAGTTTTCAACTATTATCTCCTCAAGTATTTTCTCATGGTCTTTATTTTTGTCTTCTTCTTCTGGGACTTCTATGATTCGAATATTGGGGCGTTTAATATTGTCCTGGAGGTCTCTGAGATTATCCTTATTTCTTTTAATTCGTTTTTCTTTTTTCCTCTCTGATTCATTTATTTCTACCATTCTATTTCACTCATCCTATCTTCTGTCTCCGTTATTCAACTATTTGTTGCCTCCAGAGTGTTTTTGATCTCATTTATTGCATTATTCATTATATATTGACTGTTTTTTATTTCTTCTAGGTCCTTGTTAAACTTTTCTTGCATTTTCTCAATCCTTGCCTCGAGGCTATTTATCCGTGATTCCATTTTTATTTCAAGATTTTGGATCATTTTCACTATCATTATTCAGCGTTCTTTATCAGGTAGATTCCCTATTTCTTCCTCTTTTGTTTGGTTTGGTGGGCATTTATCCCGTTCCTTTACCTGCTGGGTATTCCTCTGTGTCTTCATTTTGTTTATATTGCTGAGTTTGGGGTGGCCTTTCTGTTGTCTGGCAGTTTGTGGAGTTCTCTTTATTATGGAGTTTCCTGGCTGTGGGTGGGGCTGTATTGGTGGCTTGTCAACGTTTCTTGGTTAGAGAAGCTTGTGTCTGTGTTCTGGTAGGTGGAGCTGGATTTCTTCTCTTTGGAGTGCAATGAAGTGTCTAGTAACGAGTTATGATATGTCAATAGATTAGGAGTAACTTTGGCCAGCCTGTATATTGAAGCTCAGGGCTGTGTTTCTGTGTTTCTGGAGAATTTTCATGGTATGTCTTGCTCTGGAACTTGTTGGCCCTTGGTTGGTGCTTGGTTTCAGTGTAGGTATGGAGGCGTTTTATGAGCTCCTATCGCTTAATGTTCCCTGGAGTCAGGTGTTCTATGATGTTCTCAGGATTTGGACTTAAGCCTCCTGCTTCTGGTTTTCAGTCTTATTTTTACAGTAGTCTCAAGACTTCTCCTTCTATACAGCACCATTGATAAAACATCTAAGTTAAAGATGAAAAATTTCTCCACAGTGAGGAACACCCAGAGAGGTTCACAGAGTTACATGGAGAAGAGCAGAGGGAGGAGGGAGTTAGAGGTGACCCGAATGAGATGAGGTGGAATCAAAAGAGGAGAGAGCAAGCTAGCCAGTAATCACTTCCTTATGTGCGCTCCACAGTCTGGACTGCTCAGAGATGTTCATGGAGTTATACAGAGAAGAGAAGAGGGAGGAAGGAGACAGAGGTGGCCAGGAGGATAAAAGAGGGGAATGAAAAGGAGAGAGACAGATCCAGCCAGTAATCAGTTCCCTAAGTGTCCTCCACCATCTGGAATACACAGAGATTCAGAGAGTTGGGTAGAGAAGAGAAGGGGGAGGGAGGAGACAGAAGCGACCTAGTGGAGAGAAAGGAGAGTCCAAAGAGGGAGAGAGCAGTTAAGCCAGTAATTTTGCTACCAAGTAAAAATAGGTACTGAAGATTGGGTTCTTAAAGGTACAAAATTGATAACAAATCCCCAAAAGCAAATATTAAAATTCTAGAGTAGAGGTTGGATTTTCAAAAATACAATATTGAAGGAAAGAAGAAGAAGAAGAAGAAGAAAACAAATTCACAAAAGTTATTAAAATATATATATATATATGAAGTTTGATTTAAAAAATAATCTTTTTGAAAAGTAATAGTAGGTTATAAAAATGAAAATTAAAGGAGTAATAGAGGACTTAAAATTTTAAAAAAAAAGTTAAAAAAAGAAAAAAAGAAAGAAAAGAAGAAGAAGAAGAAGAAAAAAAGAAAAGAATGATCATAAAAATAGTAAAAATATATCTAAGACTTTCTCTGGTGTTGTTGTGGGCAGTGTGCGGTCAGTTCCTTTTCAGATAGTTTCTTGGTCCAGCTTATATTTCTCAAGATCTATAGGCCCCTTCCTATGTAGTCCATACTAACTACAGGGTTTTAATCTATTGTACCTGTCACTTCCAAGGTGGTTCCCTTGGTTTTAGCTTCTGTTTGCTGGTCTCTTCAGTTCAACTTCAGCTTCTTCAGCATTACTGGTTGGGGCATAGACTTGGATTACTGTGATATTGAATGGTTTGCCTTGGAAACGAACAGAGATCATTCTGTCGTTTTTGAGATTGCATCCAAGTACTGCATTTCAGACTCTTTTGTTGACCATGATGGCCACTCCATTTCTTCTGAGGGATTCCTGCCCACAGTAGTAGATATAATGGTCATCTGAGTTAAATTCACCCATTTCAGTCCATTTCATTCCATTTCAGTTTGCTGATTCTTAGCATGTCGACATCTAGGAATCTTGCCATCTCTTGTTTGACCACTTCCAATTTGCCTTGATTCATGGACCTAACATTTCAGGTTCCTATGCAATATTGCTTAAAAAAAATTTTTTTTTATTTTTTATTTTTTTAAATTTTATTTTATTTTTAAACTTTACAATATTCTATTAGTTTTACCAAATATCGAAATGAACCCACCACAGGTATACCTGTGTTCCCCATCCTGAACCCCCCTCCCTCCTCCCTCCTCCCTACCCATACCCTCCCTCTGGGTCGTCCCAGTGTACCAGCCCCAAGCATCCAGTATTGCTTTTTACAGCATCGGACCTTGCTTCTATTACCAGTCACATCCACAGCTGGGTATTCTTTTTGCTTTGGCTCCATCCCTTCATTCTTTCTGGAGTTATTTCTCCACTGATCTCCAGTAGCATATTGGGCACCTACTGACCTGGGGAGTTCCTCTTTCAGTATCCTATCATTTTGCCTTTTCATACTGTTCATGGGGTTTTCAAGGCAAGAATACTGAAGTGGTTTGCCATTCCCTTCTCCAGTGGACCACACTCTGCCAGATCTCTCCACCATGACCCGCCCATCTTGGGTTGCCCCACAGGCATGGCTTAGTTTCATTAAGTTAGACAAGGCTGTGGTCCTAGTGTGATTAGATTGACTAGTTTTCTGTGAGTATGGTTTCAGTGTGTTTGCCCTCTGATGCCCTCTTGCAACACCTACCATCTTACTTGGGTTTCTCTTACCTTGAGCGTAGGGTATCTCTTCACGGCTGCTCCAGCAAAGCGTAGCCATTGCTCCTTACCTTGGACGAGGGGTATCTCCTCACTGTCACCCTTCCTGACCTTCAGCGTGGGATAGCTCCTCTAGGCCCTCCTGCGTCCACTCAGCCACGGCTCCTTGGACGTGGGGTTGGTCCTCTTGGTCACCGCACCTGGCCTCGGGGGTGGGTTTGCTCCTCCTGGCTGCTGCCCTTGGCCTTGGGCTTAGGGGTGTGGGGTATTTCCTCCCGGCCACCGCCCCTGACCTCGGACGTGGGGTAATTCCTCTTGTCGCCACCCCTGACCTTGGATGTGGGGTAACTCCTCTCGTCATCACCCCTGACCTCAGACACGGGGTAACTCCTCTCATCGCCACCCTGACCTCAGACGCTGGGTATCTCCTCTCGGCTGCCCCCTGATCTCGGACGCGGGGTAGCTCCTCTCGGCTGTTCAATATGTGAACCGTGAACTTCCTGATGTTCAAGATGGTTTTAGAAAAGGCAGAGGAACCAGAGATCAAATTGCCAACATTTGCTGGATCATGGAAAAAGCAAGAGAGTTCCAGAAAAGAATATATTTCTGCTTTATTGACTATGCCAAAGCTTTTGACTGTGTGGATCACAATAAACTGTGGAAAATTCTGAAAGAGATGGGAATATCAGACCACCTGATCTGCCTCTTGAGAAATTTGTATGCATGTCAGGAAGCAACAGTTAGAACTGGACTTGGAACAACAGACTGGTTCCAAATAGGAAAAGGAGTACGTCAAGGCTGTATATTATCACCCTGTTTATTTAACTTATATTCAGAGTACATCATGAGAAACGCTGGACTGGAGGAAACACAAGCTGGAATCAAGATTTCCGGGAGAAATATCAATAACCTCAGATATGCAGATGACACCACCTTTATGGCAGAAAGTGAAGAGGAACTCAAAAGCCTCTTGATGAAAGTGAAAGTGGAGAGTGAAAAAGTGGGCTTAAAACTCAACATTCAGAAAACGAAGATCATGGCATCTGGTTCCATCACTTCATGGGAAATAGATGGGGAAACAGTGGAAACAGTGTCAGACTTTATTTTTCTGGGCTCCAAAATCACTGCAGATGGTGACTGTAGCCAGGAAATTAAAAGACGCTTACTCCTTGGAAGGAAATTTATGACCAACCTAGATAGCATATTCAAAAGCAGAGACATTACTTTGCCAACAAAGGTTCGTCTAGTCAAGGTTATGGTTTTTCCAGTGGTCATGTATGGATGTGAGATTTGGACTGTGAAGAAGGCTGAGCGCTGAAGAATTGATGCTTTTGAACTGTGGTGTTGGAGAAGACTCTTGAGAGTCCCTTGAAGTGCAAGGAGATCCAACCAGTCCATTCTGAAGGCGATCAGCCCTGGGATATCTTTGGAAGGAATGATGCTAAAGCTGAAACTCCAGTACTTTGGCCACCTCATGCGAAGAGTTGACTCATTAGAAAAGACTCTGACCCTGGGAGGGATTGGGGCCAAGAGGAGAAGGGGACGACAGAGGATGAGATGGCTCGATGGCATCACTGACTCGATTGACGTGAGTCTCAGTGAACTCCAGGAGTTGGTGATGGACAGGGAGGCCTGGCGTGCTGCAATTCATGGGGTCGCAAAGAGTCGGACACAACTGAGCGACTGATCTGATCTGATCTGATCAGTGTCTGATTTCTGCTCTGACACAAGGGGGCAATTGTGGACACTTTTTTAGGCTCACTTGTTCAGTCGCACTGTGGGGCGGGAGGGACGCTGCAAACAAATAACACTGGCGTGTGCTTGTAGTGTCTCAGCCACACTGGGCCTGCCCCCGCTCACACCACGTGCACCCTCCCTGCCCACACAGCTCAGGCTCTAGGTTGCTCCACCGGGAACCGTCCAAGGCCGGCCCTGGGCTGCATGCACCTCCCAGGTCTAAGCCGCTCAGGTTCAGGTACTCGGGTAGTCCTCAGAGGCACAGACACTATTGGGCCTGTGTTTTGTGCCCTTCCCAGCTCTGAGCAGCTTGAGTGATGAGGTGTTTGTTGAGTGTGCTCCCTGTGACTTATCGCCTCTCCTGTCCCTGCCGCTCAGTTTTCTGGGTGTACAACTGGTGCACCTTCTCTGGCGGATGACTGTCCAGAACCCCAAGAAGTCTCAGTTAGCAAAGAAGCCCGCTTGCAGTTTGGTAGATAATGTCTCTCTGGGGCTGCGATTGCCCCCTTCCGGCTCTGGCTGCCTGTCACCGGAGGGGGATGGTCTGCAGCCGGCTAATTCTCTTCGGCCCTTTGTTCTGTGAGTGGGCCTGGCGGTGTCTTAGGGCTTTTTGTGTGGTAGCTATCCCACAGTCTGGTTTGCTAGCCCAAATTAGTTTGCTCTGATTACCCTCGGGGCTTTCAGGCCTGATCCTTACTCTAAGCAATGCAGCCCGCGCCTCCCTGCCCAGCCCCTGCTTGCTAGTGGCAGGCGGCAAGCATCTGTGCTGCTTCTCCACTGTGGGAGTTACCGTTGGGGGCTCGTAATCTGTGGGTTTTAATTATTTACTTATTTTTCCTCCCTATTATGTTGCCCTCTGTGCTTCCAAGGCTCAGCACAAACTCAGCAGTGAGAGTGTTTCCTGGTGTTTGGAAACTTCTCTCTTTTAAGACTCCCTTCCCAGGATGGAGCTCCATCCCTACTTTTGTCTCTTTTTTTGTCTTTTATATTTTTCCTACCTCCTTTCGAAGACCATGGGCTGCTTTTCTGGGTGCCTGATGTCCTCTGCCGGCATTCAGAAGTTGTTTTGTGGATTTTACTCAGCATTTAAATGTTCTTTTGATGAATTTGTGGGGGAGAAAGTGGTCTCCCCATCCTATTCCTCTGCCATCTTAAGACCGCCTCCCACTCCAGTGTTCTTGCCTGGAGAATCCCAGGGACGGGGGAGCCCGGTGGGCTGCCATCTATGGGGTCGCACAGAGTCAGACATGACTGAAGTGACTTAGCAGCAGCAGCAGCAGCAGTGTCAATGAAATCGATAACTACAACAGATGGGGGAAAATGGGGGGGGAAAGTCCAAAAGAATCTACAGAACAAGTCAAAAAATAAGTATAATATGTTTTTCTTGAGTCACTGCTGTCAGGGTCCTTTCCCTCACTGGGAGTCACAGTCCACCTTACCTTCCTAGGATGCCCTCCAACACTATGCTGACCTCTGAATCTGCTATGGGGGCAGCTCAAATTCTAATCTGGTCCTACTCCTGTGTATTCTTGCCTCCAATGTCCACAGCTATCAGAACTAGTGTGTTCTCTTTTGTGGGAGCTGTCAGTGACCTTTAATATATTCCATAGTCACAGTCTGCCTAGTTGATTGTGTGGATATAATCTGCAGCTTGTACAGCTGGTGGGGAGGTTTTGAGTCTTCTTTCTTAGCCACACTGTCTTGGGTTTCAATTATGGTTTTATTTCCACCTCTGCATGTGGGCCGTCCACTGGGGTTTGCTCCTGTGAGGGCCAGGTGTGGAGGTGGTGCAGCTGCTTGGGTTGCAGGGGTTCTGGCAGCACCAGGTACTCAGGGGAGTTGGCGGCTAGGGAAGGAGGGAATATAGTGCTCTAGAAGGGTATGGCAAACAGTATTGGCCAATACACTCCAGTGTTCTTGCCTGGAGAACTCCCCTCCTCCCTGACAGAGAAGCCTGGCAGGCCACAGTGTACAAGGTCGCAAAGAGTTGGACATGACCAAAGCAACCTTGCGCACATAGATGCAAGACATTTTTTTTGCCTATGGCAGCTCTGCCCTGGTGAGAATTGAGCATGAAGGTGGTGCAGTTGCTTGGTTGTGGGGACCCTGCTAGCCCAAGTGTGTAGGGACATGGACTGCCTCCAACACAGGAGTAGGGCCCTATCAGAATCTTTTTTTTAGCTTCTTGTAGCTGGTAATCAGAAGGCCTCTTTGGCCAGTCTTTCTCCATAGCTGTGTCTGTTCAGGCACTTAGAGGGCTCCCTTGTCTGGAGAAGGCAATGACACCCACTCCAGTACTCTTGCCTGGAAAATCCCATGGATGTAGGAGCCTGGCGGGCTAGTCCATGGGGTCGCTGGGGGTCAGACACGACTGAGCGACTTCACTTTCACTTTTCACTTTCATGCATTGGAGAAGGCAATGGCAACCCACTCCAGTGTTCTTGCCTGGAGAATCTCAGGGACAGGGGAGCCTGGTGGGCTGCCGTCTATGGGGTTGCACAGAGTCGGACATGACTGAAGTGACTTAGCAGCAGCTTAGCAGCTTGTCTGGTGTGCTTCTCTGTTGTTCAGAGTTAGGCACATAGAGGGGCCACCCTGGCTGGGGTCCTACTCTGTAGATTCACGCATCAGTCACTTAACGGAGGACCCTGGGTGGGTGCTTCAGTTCAGTGCTTCAGGCGTTTGATGGGCCAACCACTCTATTGTTCAGCTGCAGATACTGGCATGTGGAGACAGAGAGGCTTTGGTGATGGCTCCACTTAGCTGTATCACCTTGCTACTATGACTGCGTGGTTTTCCTCCACCAGCATTTCCCACCTTGATCTCCTCCCTCACATCCCCTCAATCCATCTCTCTGCAGTCAACAGCAGCTTTCACCCTGAAATTGCACCACAATCCCTAAACTCAAGCTCCCAGCTGCTGTGCCTTCCAGGGGACCAGCATTCCTGTCCAGGGTATGTAGGGCTGCAGCAAAGACTTTCAGATTCTCATTCTATTTATGCTGCCACAGATCAGCTGTTTCACTCTCAGCCTTAAATGTTTCTCCTCTGACTCAGACAATTGCCCCGATGTGGGGATTGGACCCCATGCCTCAGTTCCCCCACCCTCCAAGGGCAGGTCCAGTCTACTAACACTCCTGTTTCCCCTCCTAGTACCTTCATCCTACCAAGTTTTGCATGATTCTATATATTCTTTTCCACTGGTCAGGTAATCCTGTGTGCTCTCAGCACACAGGTGTTTTGCATGCACTTCTGTTTCTGAAAGTGTATTCCTGATGTATCCATGGAGACAGATGTACTCCTCTGCCATCTTGTTCTCCCCTTGTTTGCTTAATATATATATATATTAAGCATATATATATATTTACTTATTTGGCTCTGTTGGGTCTTAGTCGCAGAATGTGGGATCTTTGGTTGTGGTGAGTGGGTTCTCTTTATTTGTGGTGCCCAGGTTTAGTTGCCCTGTGGCATGTGGGATCTTAGTTCCCCTACCAGGGATTGAAACCACCTCCTCTGCATTTGAAGGTGGATTCTTAACTACTTGACAATCAGGGAAGTTCCTTGGATCCTTTTAATGAGAGAAAACCAAAGCTTGGTGAAGCTCAGGGCTGGGCTCCAGGTGGGAGAGAGGTCTGGCCAGAGAGCCTCATGCCCCTCTCACGGGCTCCTTGCTGACAAGCCTCCACATTCAGGGGACTTCCCAGTGCTTTCCCCCTTGTACCAGAGGCTGTACTGTCTCCTTCCAGGTTGTACTTTTTATTTATTTATTTTTTTCAATTTTATTTTATTTTTAAACTTTACATAATTGTATTAGTTTTGCCAAATATCAAAATGAATCCACCACAGGTATACATGTGTTCCCCATCCTGAACTCTCCTCCATCCTCCCTCCCCATACCATCCCTCTGGGTCGTCCCAGTGCTCTAGCCCCAAGCATCCAGTATCGTACATCGAACCTGGACTGGCATCTCGTTTCATACACGATATTTCACATGTTTTAATGCCGTTCTCCCAAATCTTCCCACCCTCTCCCTCTCCCACAGAGTCCATAAGAATGTTCTATACATCAATGTCTCTTTTGCTGTCTCGTGCACCAGGTTATTTGTTACCATCTTTCTAAATTCCATATATATGCGTTAGTATACTGTAATGGTGTTTTTCCTTCTGGCTTACTTCACTCTGTATAATAGGCTCCAGTTTCATCCACCTCATTAGAACTGATTCAAATGTATTCTTTTTCATGGCCAAGTAATACTCCATTGTGTATATGTACCACTGCTTTCTTATCCATTCATCTGCTGATGGACATCTAGGTTGCTTCCATGTCCTGGCTATTATAAACAGTGCTGCGATGAACATTGGGGTACACGTGTCTCTTTCCCTTCTGGTTTCCTCAGTGTGTATGCCCTGCAGTGGGATTGCTGGGTCATAAGGCAGTTCTATTTCCAGTTTTTTAAGGAATCTCCACACTGTTCTCCATAGTGGCTGTACTAGTTTGCATTCCCACCAACAGTGTAAGAGGGTTCCCTTTTCTCCACACCCTCTCCAGCATTTATTGCTTGTAGACTTTTGGATCGCAGCCATTCTGACTGGTGTGAAATGGTACCTCCTAGTGGTTTTGATTTGCATTTCTCTGATAATGAGTGATGTTGAGCATCTTTTCATGTGTTTGTTAGCCATCTGTATGTCTTCTTTGGAGAAATGTCTATTTAGTTCTTTGGCCCATTTTTTGATTGGGTCATTTATTTTTCTGGAGTTGAGCTGTAGTAGTTGCTTGTATATTTTTGAGATTAGTTGTTTGTCAGTTGCTTCATTTGCTATTATTTTCTCCCATTCTGAAGGCTGTCTTTTCACCTTGCTAATAGTTTCCTTTGATGTGCAGAAGCTTTTAAGGTTAATTAGGTCCCATTTGTTTATTTTTGCTTTTATTTCCAATATTCTGGGAGGTGGGTCATAGAGGATCCTGCTGTGATGTATGTCAGAGACTGTTTTGCCTATGTTCTTCTCTAGGAGTTTTATAGTTTCTGGTCTTACGTTGAGATCTTTAATCCACTTTGAGTTTATTTTTGTGTATGGTGTTAGAAAGTGTTCTAGTTTCATTCTTTTACAAGTGGTTGACCAGTTTTCCCAGCACCACTTGTTAAAGAGATTGTCTTTAATCCATTGCATATTCTTGCCTCCTTTGTCAAAGATAAGGTGTCCATATGTGCGTGGATTCTTCTCTGGGCTTTCTATTTTGTTCCACTGATCAATATTTCTGTCTTTGTGCCAGTACCATACTGTCTTGATAACTGTGGCTTTGTAGTAGAGCCTGAAGTCAGGTAGGTTGATTCCTCCAGTTCCATTCTTCTTTCTTAAGATCGCTTCGGCTATTCGAGGTTTTTTGTATTTCCATACAAATTGTGAAATTATTTGTTCTAGCTCTGTGAAGAATACCATTGGTAGCTTGATAGGGATTGCGTTGAATCTATAAATTGCTTTGGGTAGTATACTCATTTTCACTATATTGATTCTTCCAATCCATGAACATGGTATATTTCTCCATCTATTAGTGTCCTCTTTGATTTCTTTCATCAGTGTTTTATAGTTTTCTATATATAGGTCTTTAGTTTCTTTAGGTAGATATATTCCTAAGTATTTCATTCTTTCCGTTGCAATGGTGAATGGAATTGTTTAAAGAAAACTACAGGCCAATATCACTGATGAACATAGATGCAAAAATCCTTAACAAAATTCTAGCAATCAGAATCCAACAACACATTAAAAAGATCATACACCATAATCAAGTGGGCTTTATCCCAGGGATGCAAGGATTCTTCAATATCTGCAAATCAATCAATGTAATACACCACATTAACAAATTGAAAAATAACCATATGATTATCTCAATAGATGCAGAGAAAGCCTTTGACAAAATTCAACATCCATTTATGATAAGAACTCTCCAGAAAGCAGGAATAGAAGGAACATACCTCAACATAATAAAAACTATATATGACAAACCCACAGCAAACATTATCCTCAATGGTGAAAAATTGAAAGCGTTTCCTCTAAAGTCAGGAACAAGACAAGGGTGCCCACTTTCACCATTACTATTCAACATAGTTTTGGAAGTTTTGGCCACAGCAATCAGAGCAGAAAAAGAAATGAAAGGAATCCAAATTGGAAAAGAAGAAGTAAAACTCTCACTATTTGCAGATGACATGATCCTCTACATAGAAAACCCTAAAGACTCCACCAGAAAATTACTAGAGCTAATCAATGACTATAGTAAAGTTGCAGGTTGTACTTTTTAAATGAAGCAAAGTAAGCGTGGAGTTCTTCTCCTATGAAGCCTTGCTTCCCCCTCCTTCCTTCCCTTTCTTTTCTTTCTTCCTTCCCTGTTGCCTCCCTCCATTTTTATTTCCATTCTTTTATTCCTTCCTTTCTTCCCTTGTCTCTCTGCCCTCCCCATTCTACTTTATCTCCAACTTTTATCCCTTTTGACTTCTATTTATTTTTTTATTAATTATTTATCAGATATCATATCAAAATGCCTCATCTTCTTCATCACTGGAGGGTGAGGTGGATATAAAGGTGAGAAAATTTTAAATGTTCAACAAGGTTTTATATAAAGTAGTGAGAAAAACAAGTATTCAAACCACTAAGTTGGTTCTTTGGTTCTTGTTTTCATGCCAAGATGAGTTATTATCTAGGTGTATTTTGCTAATGCTCTCCACTCTATTATTTAGCAAAACCAGGGAAAATATAAGCCAACTTTAACTTTTTCCCCGCTGGATTTGTGGGAAAAAAAAAAAGTTCAAAGATTCTAATATCCTCCCCATCCCTTTATGGTGGGAAAAAGAAGTTCCTTCTTCACCCCAGATTTCAAACACTGCTGCCTCTTTACATGCCCAGTGAAGTGCAAGTTGCTCAGTCCTGTCTGACACTTTGTGACACCATGGACTACACAGTCCATGAATTCTCTAGGCCAGAATACTGGAGTGGGTAGCCTTTCCTTTCTCCAGTGGACCTTCCCAACCCAGGAGCTGAGCCAAGGTCTCTTGCATTGCAGGTGGATTCTTTATCAACTGAGCTATCAGGGAAGCCCCTTACATGCCAAAGTATGCTCTTCTTTTCAGTTTATGCTTCAACAAATGCAAAGTTTTCTGGAATTGAGATGTGAGTGTAATACTAGAAGTTCTTAGTGCCACTAATCTTTGCCCCATGGCACAGCTATAATTACCCCACAAAGAAACATAGTAGGAAAATGCCATGTAATGACAGAGTATTTATAGAGGTTTGAGGATTATTGTATAATTACACTGAAGAGGTCCAAAAGTAATTACTACATGCTTCTCTTGGGGTTTAGAGGAAAAGGATTATCATACACACAGAACCCCTTCCCTCAAAGCAAATCTCTCTTGTAAGGATTTCCCAATAGGAAGGGAGAAAAAGAGCCTTAATAATTCTTTATGGTCAAGCACTTTGCCTAAAAGCACTGCTATAAACCCCATTGCTCTGGCCTGACTTCAGTTCAGAAAACTATATTTTGCCGTCCTGTTTCTCCCATTTCACTTTTACCCCAAGAAATTTCAGTCCAACTGTATCTGTGTTCATTGCTCTTATTCATAAACCCAGCATGGCCTGGGCTCATTCCATTTCATTCTGTCCACTCTGGTTGAAATCCTGGTGACTGATAGGCATTCATGGTACAAATTGCCTACTCTGGTAGAGAAATGAGATGTACAAATCAGAAGTATGAGGCAGAATATGGTGAGTTCCTTAAGAAAGTTAAGGTAACATAAAAAAGTGGTTAGTTTCAATAGAGGTTTCCAACAAAAGAGATCATAGATGGTTCCATGGAGAAAGGCAATTTATGCTCATATTGGAAGATGGGCAAAAACTCTCAGTAAGGGAGGGACAATTAAAGAGAAGGAAATGACAAAGAGAAAAAAATATCATGAGCAAGTTAATGGAAGCATGAGAGGGAAGGGAAAACTTGGAAAAGGATAAGAAATCATGCTTATTTGGAAAGTTTGGTAACATGAAAAGGACTTGTCAGTCAGAAGGGTTGAAAAGTAAAGTGAGTTCATACTGAGGAGGGCTTTGGATACCAAATTATGATGTTTTAATTTTATACTTAAGTGAATAGAGATCACTGAGTGGAGAAATATGATTAAGGGCTGACTTTACAAAAATTAATATGGCAACACCAGGAAAGATAGGTTAGGTTTGGACAGGAGGGCAGGAAAAATTTTGAGGTTGAATGTTCTGAAAATAGATAGTCAATGGGAATTTGCTGCATGTCTCAGGAAACTCAAACAGGGGCTCTGTATCAACCTAGAGGGGTGGGGTGGGGAGGGAGATGGGAGGGAGGTCCAAAAGGAAGGGAGTATATATATATATATATATATATACATACATACCTATGGCTCATTCATGTGGAGGTTAGACAGAAAATAACAAAATTCTGTAAAGCAATTATCCTTCAATTAAACAGTAAATAAAATAAAAATAAAACAACAATTATGTAATATCAAGTTGAAAAGCAATTGGGATCACTAGATAAACAATTCAGGAAAGGGAAAGGAGAGGATGTTTAAAAAGAAACATTACCTAAATTCAGTGAGCAGATTAGAGTTAGAATTTGAAGTGAGGAATAAGAAAGGGGTGATAGGAAAGGGACATAATTATATGTCAGAGTATGACACTGTTATTGCTGAGGATAGCAGACACAGAGGAGAAACCACAGCAGGAAGGTGAGCTCAGCTCTGAGGGGTGGCATTTCAGAAAAGATTTGCAATCCTTTTCAGAAACAGAAAGGAGAATTTTCCATAAACTAGTGGCACTCCCAAGAAGCAGAAAATGTACTGCCTTTCTCTTGCCTTTCATTTCCTCTTCCAAAGAATGAGGGCATCAAACAAGAACATGGCAAGAGTTTCAGCTAATACTTGCATCCTACCTTCTAGGAAGAGTTCAGCAGAGCAAGGAGAGATGAGCCCCTGTCTGTCTACAACAGGCTTATAATGTATAAAACCAAGCAAATCAAAATTTGGCTATCTGTATATTCTTTGTAAGATCACATTTATAGAGTAACAGTGATGATTATTGGTACCAAATTACCTCCTTAAAATGTGCTGCCTGTAATTACTGTCATTCTATTGACTGACTTACATAATCATAAATTCAAGAAACATGAAACTATCCTCCTCAACTCTCACTCAGGTCACCCACCTTAGCATTATATGGCGATTCATAGGTGCAATAAGAAAAAAAAATTGTATTTAAAAACAACTTTGAAGAAAAAAGTCCTAGCAAATACTAATAACTCATTTAAGTACTTACGAAATGATCTCAGCATATGGAGTATGCCACAAGTATACAATAAGTCTATAAATTGGTGAGGTCTTTTGGGTTGAATCCTTTTTCGTGTTTGTGATTTTTCTACCTTCAAAAGCAATGTGATGCCCCTGTTTCTAACTTTCTTGCCTTTTATTAAATAGTATCTGTTAAACAAATCAAAGAAGAAACAATTTACTCTGTACACCATCTGAACTGCGTTCTGAAAAGATTTAGCAGGGAGTGGAGAAAAGAAATCTCCTTCTTTAGTATTTACATGGAAAGCTTTTCCAAAATAATGAATAAGCAGATAAATTTCATAGAAATCTTAATTTTGAATACATGCTGGCCTATATCTTTTTTCACTAATGTTGGAGATAAAATATTAGGTTGGCAGTGAGATAATCTGAGCACACAGCACTGAAGCTGTTGGGAGTCATTTCCTGGATGTATACACTTTCTCTTTTTCTCTTTAGGATGCTCATGGATCTTGAACTAGTGAAGAGGTGACAAGCTTAGGATTCCTATGTCCTATAGAATGACATAGCCTAAGATTGCACTGTCCAATAGAAATTTAATGAGAGTTACAAGTCAAATTTAAAATTTCAAGAAGCCACATTAACAAAAATAAAAAGGTGAAATTAACTTTGATATACTATTACAGTTAATGCAATATGGTGAAAGTATCATATTTCAATAAATGTATTAGTTGCCAGGGGCTGCTGTAATGAGTTATTGCATACCTAGAGGATTAAAATAAGACAGATTTATTCTCTTACAGTTCTGGAGTTCAGAGTCTGAAATCAGTTTCATTGGGACAAACTCAAGGTTTCAATAGGACCATATTCCCTCCAAAGGTGCTAAGGGAGAAACGTTCTTTTGCTTTGTCCACTCTCTGGTGACTGCTGGCGTTCTTTGGCTGGTAGTGCATCCTTTCAGTCTTTGCCTTCATGGTTAGACACACATACTTTGTGTATGTCCAAATATCCTTATACCTTTCACTCATGAGAAAGTATGTGACTAAATTTAAGGCAGACCTGGATAATTCCAGATAATCTTCTCATCTCAAAGTCTTTAACCACTTCTGTAAAGACCCCTTACCCAAATAAGGTGCAAGTTGCAGGGATTAGTACCTGATATCTTTTGTTGACAATTTTTTCAGATATTGGCATTCAGATTATGACATAATGTAATGAATAAAAAAATTTTTAATGAGAATCTTTATTTTTTGTACTCTTTTTGACCTCTAACATACATTCCCCATTTTTAGCACATCTTAATTTGGATGTTAAGTCTTCAGTGGCTTAAATGAAACATAGTCTTACTTTACAAAAGAAGTTGTGTTAAACAGAAAAATATTAAACACTGCTTCAGGTTTTTAAATTTAAATTAAAATGAAAGACACTGAAGATTCAGTTCTTCAGCAGCATTAGCTGTGTTGCAGGTGCTACATAGCAGTATGTGGCTATTCGATGCCATTTTGGACTGTGTAGGTCTAAAGGGTGCCTAGTTGTCCTACTCTTTTCTCAAGCCAATAAATACATGTAGTTGTATTCTGTGTACAATGATGCAAATATACAACATTTTCCCATAAATAATTTGGTTTTGAGACTAATAGTCATTTTAATGATAGCTTCTCCATCTCCCCATATACTTTACAAATAAACAACCTAGAGAGAAAACATGGGTTTACAAAGAACTCACTGGTCCTTAGTGATGCATGTGTGTTTGAATCCAGCAGTATTTTCATGGCATCCTAGTGTATTTTTCCAATAGTGTATCTTAAGATGAAAACATGAGAATTTTCCTCCCATTCAGAAGTTTAGCTTAGTTTAGTAATAACCTTCCAGAGGTTGAATCCTGCCTGAAAACATTGCTAAATAAGATACAGGCATGGAAACAGTGACATCTAGTTCTCTCAGTTAAGAGTTATAATGTTTGATGAAATTGAAAGAAAACCATTTGCTAAGAAAACATATGAAATGTGCATATGACATATCTAATTTGTTATAAAATTACAATTCAGTTCAGTCACTCAGTCGTGTCCGACTCTTTGCGACCCCATGAATTGCAGCATGCCAGGCCTTCCGGTCCATCACCATCTCCCAAAGTTCACTCAGTGATGCTATATTACCATCTGTTTTATTGACTATGCCAAAGCCTTTGACTGTATGGATCACAATAAACTGTGGAAAATTCTGAAAGAGATGGGAATACCAGACCACCTGACCTGCCTCTTGAGAAACCTATATGCAGGTCAGGAAGCAACAGTTACAACTGGACATGAAACAACAGACTGGTTCCAAATAGGAAAAGGAGTACGTCAAGGCTGTATATTGTCACCCTGCTTATTTAACTTCTATGCAGAGTACATCATGAGAAACACTGGGCTGGAAGAAGCACAAGCTGGAACCCAGATTGCCGGGAGAAATATCAATAACCTTAGATATGCAGATGACACCAACCTTATGGCAGAAAGTGAAGAGGAACTAAAAAGCTTCTTGATGAAAGTGAAAGAGGAGAGTGAAAAAGTTGGCTTAAAGCTCAACATTCAGAAAACGAAGATCATGGCATCTGTTCCCATCACTTCATGGGAAATAGATGAGGAAAGAATGAAGACAGTGTCAGACTTTATTTTTCTGGGCTCCAAAATCACTGCAGACGGTGATTGCAGCCATAAAATTAAAAGACGCTTCTCCTTGAAAGGAAAGTTACGACCAATCTAGAGAACATATTCAAAAGCAGAGATATTACTTTGCCAACAAACGTCCATCGAGTCAGATCAGATCAGATGAGATCAGTCGCTCAGTCATGTCCGACTCTTTGCCACCCCATGAATCGCAGCACGCCAGGCCTCCCTGTCCATCACCAACTCCCGGAGTTCACTCAAACTCATGTCCATCGAGTCAGTGATGCCATCCAGTCATTTCATCTTCTGTCGTCCCCTTCTCCTCTTTCCCCCAATCCCTTCCAGCATCAGAGTCTTTTCCAATGAGTCAACTCTTTGCATGAAGTAGCCAAAGTACTGGAGTTTTAGCTTTAGCATCATTCCTTCCAAAGAAATCCCAGGGCTGATCTCCTTCAGAATGGACTGGTTGGATCTCCTTGCACTCCAAGGGACTCTCAAGAGTCTTCTCCAACACCACAGTTCAAAAGCATCAATTCTTCGGCTCTTAGCCTTCTTCACAGTCCAACTCTCACATCCATACATGACCACAGGAAAAACCATAGCCCTGACTAGACGAACCTTTGTTGGCAAAGTAATGTCTCTGTTTTGAATATGCTATCTATTTTGGTCATAACTTTCCTTCCAAGGAGTAAGCGTTTTTTAATTTCATGGCTGCAGTCACCATCTGCAGGGATTTTGGAGCCCAGAAAAATAAAGTCTGACACTGTTTGCACTGTTTCCCAATCTAGTTCCCATGAAGTGATGGGAACAGATGCCATGATCTTCGTTTTCTGAATGTTGAGCTTTAAGCCCACTTTTTCACTCTCCACTTTCACTTTCATCAAGAGGCTTTTGAGTTCCTCTTCACTTTCTGCCATAAGGGTGGTGTCATCTGCATATCTGAGGTTATTGAGATTTCTCCTGGCAATCTGGGTTCCAGCTTGTGTTTCTTCCAGTCCAGCGTTTCTCATGATGTACTCTGCATAGAAGTTAAATAAGCAGGGTGATAATATACAGCCTTGACGTACTCCTTTTCCTATTTGGAACCAGTCTGTTGTTCCATGTCCAGTTCTAACTGTTGCTTCCTGACCTGCATACAGATTTCTCAAGAGGCAGACCAGGTGGTCTGGTATTCCCATCTCTTTCAGTATTTTCCACAGTTTATTGTGATCCACACAGTCAAAGGCTTTGGCATAGTCAATAAAGCAGAAACTGATGTTTTTCTGGAACTCTCTTGCTTTTTCCATGGTCCAGCGGATGTTGGCAATTTGATCTCCGGTTTCTCTGCCTTTTCTAAAACCAGCCTGAACATCAGGAAGTTCATGGTTCACATATTGCTGAAGCCTGGCTTGGAGAATTTTGAGCATTACTTTACTAGCGTGTGAGATGAGTGCAATTGTGCGGTAGTTTGAGCATTCTTTGACATTGCCTTTCTTTGGGATTAGAATGAAAACTGACCGTTTCCAGTCCTGTGGCCACTGCTGAGTTTTCCAAATTTGCTGGCATATTGAGTGCAGCACTTTCACAGCATCATCTTTCAGGATTTGGAATAGCTCAACTGGAATTTTATCACCTCCACTAGCTTTGTTTGTAGTGATGCTTTCTAAGGCCCACTTGACTTCACATTCCAGGATGTCAGGCTCTAGATGAGTGATCACACCATCGTGATTATCTGGGTCGTAAAGATCTTTTTTGTACAGTTCTCCTGTGTATTCTTGCCACCTCTTAATATCTTCTGCTTCTGTTAGGTCCATACAATTTCCGTCCTTTATCGAGCCCATCTTTGCATGAAATGTTCCTTTGGTAGCTCTAATTTTCTTGACGAGATCTCTAGTCTTTCCCATTCTGTTGTTTTCCTTCATTTCTTTGCATTGATCGCTGAGGAAGGCTTTCTTATCTCTCCTTGCTATTCTTTGGAACTCTGCATTCAGATGCTTATATCTTTCCTTTTCTCCTTTGCTTTTCGCTTCTTTTCTTTTCACAGCTATTTGTAAGGCCTCCCCAGACAGCCGTTTTGCTTTTTTGCATTTCTTTTCCATGGGGATGGTCTTGATCCCTGTCTCCTGTACAATGTCACAAACCTCATTCCATAGTTCATCAGGTACTCTATTTATCAGATCTAGGCCTTAAATTTATTTCTCACTTCCACTGTATAATCATCAGGGATTTGATTTAGGTCATACATGAATGGTCTAGTGGTTTTCCCTACTTTCTTCAATTTAAGTCTGAATTTGGCAATAAGGAGGTCATGGTCTGAGTCACAGTCAGCTCAGGGTCTTGTTTTTGTTGACTGTATAAAGCTTCTCCATCTTTGGCTGCAAAGAATATAATCAATTTGGTTTCGGTGTTGACCATATGGTGATGTCCATGTGTAGAGTCTTCTCTTGTGTTTTTGGAAGAGGGTGTTTGTTATGACCAGTGCATTTTCTTGGCAAAACTCTGTTAGTTTTTGCCCTGCTTCATTCCGTATTCCAAGGCCAAATTTGCCTGTTACTCCAGGTGTTTCTTGACTTTCTACTTTTGCATTCCAGTCCCCTATAATGAAAAGGACATCTTTTTTGTGTGTTAGTTCTAAAAGGTCTTGTAGGTCTTCACAGAATCGTTCAACTTCAGCTTCTTCAGCGTTACTGGTTGGGGCATAGACTTAGCGCTTTGACTGGCGTGCTAAGCGCAGGCGACTGTGACCAGCACGCTAAGTGCGGCTGAGAGGAGCCACCCCACATCCGAAGTCAGGGGCAGAAGCCGGGAGGACCCCATGCCCGAAGGGTAGCGGCCAAGAGGTGTTACCCCACGTCCGAGGTCAGGGGCGGCGGCCAAGAGTACCAGGCTGCGATGGCACAGGAACGGCTGAGAGGAGCTACCCAGCATCCGAGGTCAGGGGTGGCGGCCGAGAGGAGATACCCAGTGTCCGAGGTCAGGGGTGGCGACCGAGAGGAGCTACCCCATGTCCGAGGTCAAGGGTGGAGGCCGACAGGAGCTACCCCAGGTCCAAGGTCAGGGACAGCAGCCGGGAGGAACTACCCGACGCCCCATGCCCGAGACCAGGGGTGGTGGCCAGGAGGACCAACCCCACGTCCAAAGAGCTGTGGCTGCACAGGTGCAGGAGGGCCTAGAGAAGCTATCCCATGTTGAAGGTCAGGAAGGGTGACGGTGAGGAGATACTCCTCTTCCAAGGAGCAATAGCTGTGCTTTGCTGGAGCAGTCCTGAAGAGATACCCCATGCCCAAGGTAAGAGAAACCCAAGTAAGATGGTAGGTGTTGCAAGAGGGCATCAGAGGGCAAACGCACTGAAACCATACTCACAGAAAACTAGCCAATCTAATCACACTAGGACTACAGCCTTGTCTAACTCAATGAAACTAAGCCATGCCCATGGGGCAACCCAAGATGGGTGGGTCATGGTGGAGAGATCTGACAGAATGTTGTCCACTGGAGAAGGGAATGGCAAACCACTTCAGTATTCTTGCCTTGAGAACCCAATGAACAGTATGAAAAGGCAAATGATAGGATACTGAAAGAGAAACTCCCCAGGGCAGTAGGTGCCCAATATGCTACTGGAGATCAGTGGAGAAATAACTCCAGAAAGAATGAAGGGATGGAGTCAAAGCAAAAAGAATACCCAGCTGTGGATGTGACTGGTGATAGAAGCAACGTCCGATGCTGTAAAGAGCAAAATTGCATAGGAACCTGGAATGTCAGGTCCACGAATCAAGGCAAATTGGAAGTGGTCAAACAAGAGATGGCAAGAGTGAATGTTGACATTCTAGGAATCAACCAACTGAAATGGTCTGGAATGGGTGAATTTAACTCAGATGACCATTATATCTACTACTGCGGGCAGGGATCCCTCAGAAGAAATGGAGTGGCCATCATGGTCAACAAAAGAGTCTGAAATGCAGTACTTGGACGCAATCTCAAAAACGACAGAATGATCTCTGTTCGTTTCCAAGGCAAACCATTCAATATCACAGTAATCCAAGTCTATGCCCCAACCATCTAGTCAAGGTTATTGTTTTTCCAGTGGTCATGTAGGAATGTGAGAGTTGGACTCTGAAGAAATCTGAGTGCCGAAGAATTGATGCTTTTGAACTGTGGTGTTGGAGAAGACTCTTGAGTCTCCCTTGGACTGCAAGGAGAAACAACTAGTCCATTCTAAAGAAATCAGTCCTGGGTGTTCATTGGAAGGACTGATGCTAAAGCTAAAACTCCAATACTTTGGCCACCTCATGCGAAGTGTTGACTCATTGGAAAAGACTCTGATGCTGGGAGGCATTGGGGGCAAGAGGAGAAGGGGACGACAGAGGATAAGATGGCATTAATAACTTGATGGACATGAGTTTGAGTGAACTCTGGGGGTTGGTGATGGACAGGGAGGCCTGGCGTGCTGCAATTCATGGGGTCTCAAACAGTCGGACACGACTGAGCCACTGAACTGAACTGAACTCATATTAGCATCTGCACTATATATTGCATTGTATCAATTTTATATATTTTGTTAAAAGAAATGACATGTATTTTGTATTATTTTCTACTTTTCACAGTATATTTTATGCATTGTTTCATTTGATCTCCTGAAATCATCCTCCAAATTTGACGAGAAAAAAATTACTTATAAGTATGTCAAGATACACAGTTTTACAGACATAAAACATATCAGTATGTATTGTTAAATAAATTGAATAAAGGAAAATAGAGTAGGAAAATATAAAAAATAAATTTACCAAAGATAGAAACAGAAAATATCTCAGCCCATGGTATAACAGTTGGTGGGTATTAAAAGTCACACATATTGTCTGTAGTATAGGCTTGTCAATGTCAAAATTCTGATGACTCAGTTCTTTTTCAGTGGCTGCTTTTGACATTTCAGCTATGCAGAGTTCTGAGGACCCTCTTCTGTGTCAAATAGACATTCCATCTTTTCAGCTGAGATTCCCCTATCACCTCACTCCTCCCCTCCCCATCCTCTCTTCATGTGGTGCTGTTGCTTGTGATATTGACAGACTAAAGGATTGCTCATTCCCCATAGCCACACAAGGTAAATTAAAAAAAGGAAAAGTCAGAGCTATTTCTGGACCCTCTCACACGTAGGGACTCCCAACACAATACATCTTGGTTGCTTGAAAATGATGCTTATTAATAAGTGAGGAAGGCACAGTTAGTTCATGAGGCTTCAGGGTCACCTATTTAGGGGATAGTTCACTTCCCAAACATACTTTTGCTTTCGATTCTTATAAATTGTTGAGCACAAGATATTTTACTTTAAAGCAATTGCTGTTATCTGATCTGTAACTACAGCAAATAATCAGAGGAGCTGGGGAAATTTTCCAAAATCTTTCTAAATTCCATCAACTGAAAATTCTTAGCAATTAACCCACCAGTGGTTACAGTCATTCAGAGAATCAAAATATGTCCACATAAAATCAGATTAAACTTGAATTCCTTTCCAGAAAGAAAAAGAATGGCAAGAAATAGAAAATAGTATAAGTTAAAAATATGTGATTTAGTTTATAAAATATACAATTGAGTAGGTAACTTTCAGATATGTGACACTTTGAGCTTTGATGTCTAATCTTTAATCTGACACTGAGCTCTTGAAATGACTACAAAAATATAATGTTAGCAAAAAGCCTGTGTTAGAGTTGGAAGGTAGGAAGGAAGAGACCTTCTACATGTAAACCCTTCAAAAATTTTCTGATACATATGACATTAAAAATTGATGGATATCAATTAGCTGAGAAGACAAGTCAAAACCTGGAAGAAAATATTTGCAAAAGACACATCTGATAAAAGGATGTTATCTAAAATATATAAACAATTCTGAAAACTGAATAATAAGAAAATAAACACACAATAAAAATGGGCCAAATATTTTAATGGGAATTTCACTAAAGAAGGTATACAGATGGCAAATAAGCATACAAAAGATAATCCACAGCATATGTCACCAGGGAAATGCAAATTAAAACAATAATCACATACTGCTGCTGCTAAGTCACTTCAGTTGTGTCCAACTCTGTGCGACCCCATAGATGGCAGCCCACCAGGCTCCCCTGTCCCTGGGATTCTCCAGGCAAGAACGCTGGAGTGGGTTGCCATTTCCTTCTCCAATGCATGAAAGTGAAAAGTGAAAGTGAAGTCACTCAGTCGTGTCCGACTCTTCACAACCCCACGGAATGCAGCCCACCAGGCTCCTCCGCCAATGGGATTTTCCAGGCAAGAGTACTGGAGTGGGGTGCCATTGCCTTCTCCAATCACATACTACTACACACCTATTAAAATGGTCAAATTCCAGAACTCTGATAACACCAAATGCTGATGAGAATATAGAGCCACAGGAACATATATTCAGATGTTGGCAAGTATGTAAAATAGTATACCAATTTGAAGGGAAGATATGACCTAAATCAAATCCCTTATGATTATACAGTGGAAGTGAGAAATAGATTTAAGGGTCTAGATCTGATATATAGAGTGCCGGATGAACTATGGAATGAGGTTCGTGACATTGTACAGGAGACAGGGATCAAGACCATCCCCATGGAAAAGAAATGCAAAAAAGCAAAATGGCTGTCTGGGGAGGCCTTACAAATAGCTGTGAAAAGAAGAGAAGTGAAAAGCAAAGGAGAAAAGGAAAGATATAAGCATCTGAATGCAGAGTTCCAAAGAATAGCAAGGAGAGATAAGAAAGCCTTCCTCAGCGATCAATGCAAAGAAATGAAGGAAAACAACAGAATGGGAAAGACTAGAGATCTCGTCAAGAAAATTAGAGATACCCAGGGAACATTTCACGCAAAGATGGGCTCGATAAAGGACAGAAATTGTATGGACCTAACAGAAGCAGAAGATATTAAGAATAAGTGGCAAGAATACACAGGAGAACTGTACAAAAAAGATCTTTACGACCCAGATAATCACGATGGTGTGATCACTCATCTAGAGCCAGACATCCTGGAATGTGTAGTCAAGTGGGTGTTAGAAAGCATCACTACAAACAAAGCTAGTGGAGGTGATGGAATTCCAGTGGAGCTATTCCAAATCCTGAAAGATGATGCTGTGAAAGTGCTGCACTCAATATGCCAGCAAATTTGGAAAACTCAGCAGTGGCCACAGGACTGGAAATGGTAAGTTTTCATTCCAATCCCAAAGAAAGGCAATGCCAAAGAATGCTCAAACTACTGCACAATTGCACTTATCTCCCATGCTAGTAAAGTAATGCTCAAAATTCTCCAAGCCAGGCTTCAGCAATACGTGAACTATGAATTTCCTGATGTTCAAGCTGGCTTTAGAAAAGGCAGAGGAACTAGAGATCAAATTGTCAACATCTGCTGGATCATGGAAAAAGCAAGAGGGTTCCAGGAAAACATCTATTTCTGCTTTATTGACTATGCCAAAGCCTTTGACTGTGTGGATCACAATAAACTGTGGAAAATACTGAAAGAGATGGGAATACCAGACCATCTGATCTGCCTCTTGAGAAATCTGTATGCAGGTCAGGATGCAACAGTTAGAACTGGACTTGGAACAACAGACTGGTTCCAAGTAGGAAAAGGAGTACGTCAAGGCTGTATATTATCACCCTGTTTATTTAACTTATATTCAGAGTACATCATGAGAAACGCTGGACTGGAAGAAACACAAGCTGGAATCAAGATTGCCGGGAGAAATCTCAATAACCTCAGACATGCAGATGACACCACCCTTATGGCAGAAAGTGAAGAGGAACTCAAAAGCCTCTTGATGAAAGTGAAAGTGGAGAGTGAAAAAGTGGGCTTAAAGCTCAACATTCAGAAAATGAAGATCATGGCATGTGGTCCCATCACTTCATGGGAAATAGATGGGGAAACAGTGGAAACAGTGTCAGACTTTATTTTTTTGGGTTCCAAAATCACTGCAGATGGTGTCTGCAGCCATGAAATTAAAAGATGCTTACTCCTTGGAAGGAAAGTTATGACCAACCTAGACAGCATATTGAAAAGCAGAGGCATTACTTTGCCAACAAAGGTTCATCTAGTCAAGGCTATGTTTTTTCCTGTGGTCATGTATGGATGTGAGATTTGGACTATGAAGAAGGCTGAGGGCCAAAGAATTTATGCTTTTGAACTGTGGTGTTGGAGAAGACTCTTGAGAGTCCCTTGGACTGCAAGGAGTTCCAACCAGTCCATTCTGAAGGAGATCAGCCCTGGGATTTCTTTGGAGGGAATGATGCTAAAGCTGAAACTCCAGTACTTTGGCCACCTCATGCGAAGAATTGACTCATTGGAAAAGACTCTGATGCTGGGAGGGATTGGGGGCAGAAGGAGAAGGGGACGACAGAGGATGAGATGGCTGGATGGCATCAGTGACTCCATGGACGTGAGTCTGAGTGAACTCCGGAAGTTGGTAATGGACAGGGAGGCCTTGCGTACTGCGATTCATGGGGTCGCAAAAGTCGGACACGACTGAGCCGACTGAACTGATGGCTGTTTATTGGGGTCTTCCCTGGTGGCTCAAATGGTAAAGAATCTCCCTGCAATGCAGGAGAACTGAGTTCTATCACTGGGTCAGAAAGATCCCCCGGAGAAGGGAATGACAATTCACCCCAGTATTCTTGTCTGGAGAATTCCATGGACAGAGGAACCTGGAGGTCTACAGTCTATGAGGTCACAAAGACTTGCTCATGACTGAGTCTAACACTACCTACGCTACACTATGGCAGTTTCTCACACAATTAAAGATATAGTTACTATACAAGATAGCAATTGCACTCGTTCATATTTACCAAAAGTTGTTGAAAACTTTGTGGCCACACAAAAGGCTGCACATAGATGTTTATAGAACATTATTTTTATAATTTCCAAAACCTGGAAGCAATCCATATATCTTTCAGTAAATGAATGAATAAACACCTGTGGTGTGGTGTGGCTCAGTCATGCCCAACTCTTCATGACCACATGGACATGGAGCCCACCAGGCTCCTCTGTTCATGAAATTCTCCAGGCAAGGATACTGGAGTGGTTTGCCATTTCCTCCTTCAGGGGATCTTCCTGAACCAGTGACTGAACCTGAGTCTCCTGCTTTGCAAGCAGATTCATCACCATCTGAGCCACCAGGGAAGCCCAAATACCTTTGGTAGATCCAGACAATGGAATATTATTTGATACTAGGAATGAGCTCACTTGGGACTTCCTGGCTATCTACTGGAAAAGACTTGAACTTCAAATGCAGACGTTGTGGATTCGATTCCTGGTCAGATCCCATTTGCCCCATAGTGTGACCAAAAAACAGAAAAAAGAAAATAAATGGGTTCTCCAGCCATGAAAAGACATGGAAGAATCGTACGTGCATGCTACAAAGTAAAAGAAGCCCATCTGAAAAGGTTGCATACAGTATGACTCCAACTATGTGACATGCTGGTAAAGTCAAATTGGAGATGGAGGAGGGAGTGAGGAATAGGGTGAGCACAGAGAATTTTTAAGGCAGTGAAAATACTCTGTACAAACATTAATGATAGATATATGTGTTATATGTTTGTCCAAACTCATAGAGTGTACAAACCAAGAGTGAATGGTAAGGTAAACTATAACCTGTGGATGATAATGATGTGTCAATGTAGGTTCATCCTTGATTAAAAATGTACCACTCTGGTGGGGCATAATGATGGGATGGGGAAGGCTTTGGCTGGGCAGGGCATATATGGGAAATCTTGGTACTTTCAACTTTGCTGTGAATCTAAAACTAAGACTTTTTTTTTTAAACACCCTCTCCCCCCTTTTAAAAATGTATTTATTTTTGACTGAGCTGGGTCTTTGTTGCTTTGCACAAGCTTCCTCTCGTTGTAGAGACCAGGGGATACTTCATTGCAGTACAAAGGTTTCTCATTGCACTGGCTTCTCTTGCTGGGGAGCACAGGCTCTAGGTGCATGGGCTTCAGTAATCACAGCATCCAGGCTCATTAGTTGAGGCTCATGTGCTCTAGAGTGCAGGCTCAGTAGTTGTACCACATGGGCTTAGTTATTCCACAGCATGTGGAATCTTCCTGGACCAGGGATCAAACCCTTGTTCCCTGGATTGGCAAGTGGATTGTTATCTACACCTCCAATTGTTCAGTTATGACCAACTCTTCATAACCTCATGGACTGCAGGATTCCCTGTCCTTCACTGTCTCCCAGAGTTTGCTGAAATTCATGTCCACTGAGTCAGTGATTCTACCATCTCATCCTCTGCCTCCCCCTTGTCCTTTGGCCTTCAGTATTTCCCAACATTGGGGTCTTTTCCAATGAGTTGGCTCTTCGAATCAGGTGGCCATAGTATTGGACCTTCAGCTTCAGTATTAGTCCTTCCAATGAATATTTAGAGTTGGTTTCCTTTAGGATTGATTGTTTTCATCTCCGTGCAGTCCAAGGGACTCTTAAGATTATTCTCCAGCACAATTTGAAAGCATCAATTATTCAGTCCTCAGCTTCTTTATGGTCCCACTCTCACATCTGCACGTGACTATTGGAAAAAACATAGCTTTGACTATATGGACCTTTGTTGACAAAGTGATGTCTCTGCTTTTTAATATGCTGTCTAAGTTTATCATAGCTTTCTTTCCAAACAAACAAACAAACACACAAGTGTCTTTTAATTTTGTGGCTGCAGTCACCATCTGCAGTGATTTTGGAGCCCAAGAAAATAAAATCTGCCATTGTTTCCACTTTATCCCCTTCTATTTGCCATGAAGTAGTGGGGCACGATGCCATGATCTTACTTTTTTTAATGTTGATTTTTAAGCAAGCTTTTTCATTTTCCTCTTCTATCTGATGATGTTGATGTGCAGAGTCCTGTTTTGTGTTGTTGGAAGAGGGTGTTTACTATGACCAGTGTGTTTTCTTGACAAAACTCTGTTAGCTTTTCATTTTGTTCTCCAAGGCCAAACTTGCCTGTTACTCCAGATATCTCTTGACTTTCTACATTTGCATTCCAATTTCCTATGATGAAAAGGACATCTTTTTTTTTTTTTTTGGTGTTAGTTCTAGGTCTTGTATGTCTTCATAGAACCAGTCAACTTCAGCTTCTTTAGCATTAGTGGTTGGATGGGGGATAGATTTGGATTACTGTGATGTTGAATGGCTTGCCTTGGAAATGAACTGAGATCATTCCGCTGTTTTTGAGATTGTATCCAAGTACTGCATTTTGGACTCTTTTGTTGATTATGAGGGCTACTCCATTTCTTTTAAGGTAGTCTTGCCCATAGTAGTAGATATAATGGTCATCTGAATTAAATTCACCCATTCCTATCCATTCCTTTGGAGAAGGAAGTGGCAACCCACTCCAGTACTCTTGCCTGGAAAATCCTATGGACAGAGAAGCCTGGTAAGCTACAGTCCATGGGGTCACAAAGAGTCAGACCCGACTGAACAACTTCACTTTTACTATTCCTATCCATATTAGTTCACTGATTCCTAAGATGTTGATGTTCACTCTTGCCATCTCCTGCTTGACCACATCCAATTTACCTTGATTCACAGATTTAACATTCCAGGTTCTTATGCAATATTGTTCCTATGCAATATTGTTAAAGTCAACATCGGACTTTACTTTCATCCCCAGACATATTCACAACTGAGTGTCATTTCCGCTTTGGGCCAGCCCTTCATTCTTACTGGAACTACTAGTAATTGCCCTCTGCTTTTCCCCCATAGCACACTGGATGCCTTCTGACTTGGGGGGCTCATCTTTTGATGTCATAATTTTTTTTTTTTGCCTCTTTAATACTGATCATGGGTTCTTGTAGCAAGAACACTGGAGTGGTTTGCCATTCCCTCTTCCAGTGGACCACATTTTGTCAGAACTTGCAACTATGACCCGTCTGTCTTGGTGGCCCTGCACAGCATAGCTTATAGCTTCGCTGAGTTATGCAAGACCCTTCACCATAACAAGGCTGTGATCTATGAAAGGGCACAACCAGGGGAAGTCTTTAAATTTTTTTCTTTATTAAATAAAATGGTTGTGTTTGGTTAAAATGGTGAGTTAAAGGCAACTTTGTCTTGCACTTCCTTAATTAACTGAAACAACAGCAACAAAAATTAATGAAAGCAGAAAATTCCATCTTCAACCAAGCTAGAAAACAATCACAATCTCAAGGCTGTGAGGAATGGCACACAAGACCTACACAGAAATAATATATACTTAGTCAGAGGAGAAAAGTGAGAACAAATTGATCCTTTAAAGAACTTGAGCCCTGTGTGAAATCCTCCAAAAATTTTTTAGATATACTAAAAATCAAAATTCTATGACCTTTAGCTTTCAATGTAAGCCTCATTTTGTGGAGAGCTTCTAGAACAACGTGGTCTGACACTACAGACAGAGAAGAGATGGGCCTGATTGAAAAAAAAAAAAAAATGACAGGACACTTTTTCTTTTGCAAGAAAACAACTATTGGGTCTGTGATAAACAGAATAATGGCCTTGCAAAGTTGTCCATTTCCTAATCCTTGGAACCCACGGATTACATGGCAAGAAGAAATTAAGTTTTAAAATGCAATTAAGTGTCTAATCAGTGACTTTATATGGAAGATTACCTTGCACTAAGATTACCTTGCACTACACTGGCAGAACCAGTATAATCACAAGCATCCTTAAATGGAAAAGTGGGAGACAGAAATTCAGAACCAGCTAGAAAGCATTGAAAGACTCAACCAGTTATTGATAACTTTGAAGCTGGAAGGCAGCCACAAGTCAAGGAATGTAGGCAGCTTCTAAAAGTCAGAAAGATGAAACAGATTCTTCCCCAGAGGTCCCAGAAAGGAGCAGAGCCCTAACAATACCTTAATTTTAGCCCAGTGAAAGCCATTTTGGACTCTGACCTCCAGAACTGTAAGATAATAAATTTCTGTTGCTCTAAGCCACGAAATTTGTGGTAATTTGGTATAGCAGCCATAAGATACTGATACATGATATGACAAAACAAAGGGAAATAGTGGATGGCAGCCAATTTTGCAGTTGACAAATTTAGTCTACTATATAGATGTAATATTAAGTTAAATCTTTGCAATAAAGACTGCTAAATGAGTTTCTTCTCTGATCATAATTACTATAAGCACTTATTATGTACCAGGCACTGTACTAAGTGCATTACATGAATTATCTGATTCAGTCTTGAACATAACCCTGTGAAGTAGGTGTTATTGTTACACAATTTAAAAAATGCAGAATATAAGACTCAGAGAATTGAATAAACCTGCCAAGGTTACAAAGCTAAGAACAGTTGGCTTTAGAATTCAGACCTGTGTGCTCTAATTTTAAATCCAGAGCATTTTGCCAGCCCAGACTAAAGAGACACTTATTAAGCATAGTACTGGAAAGAAAGTGACTAAAGACTAAAACAAAAGCTGTCTGTTAATCCACCTGAGTCCTCCTTCCTTCTCTTCCATGATACATCAAACGATAGCTTATCATATGAATAAACAGTCAACATCCAAATTAATAAAAAGAAAAATATATAGATATAGTCCCTGCTAGTCTACAAAGAGAAAGAAAAATAAAAACAAAACCAAGATGCAGACTATGAAGTACACAAATTGCATCATAAAGCAGATTACAACTATGGATCAACATAATTCCAGGATATCAAAGAAATGAAGGAAAAATGACCTCCTGACACAAGAGTTCAAAAAGTGAATACACAGGCTAATGGAAGAAATAAGACAACAGAATGTGATGAAAATTGAGCTGACAGAGTTCAGAAATTAAATATAAGGAGAAATTTCATAAATGAAAATTCTGTTAATAGCAGCAAAGAAGGACAACAGATACTCCTGAAACCACAGGAAAGGACATGGAGGACAGAATTGAGAAAAGAAATGCAATAAAAGGGAAATGAGTTAAAGGAAAATAATAAGTATGGAATTTATATGAAAATCTAACAGGCACATCATTGTTATCAATTAGGAATATAACTGAACATATGAAATGTTAAAAATTCAAAGTTATAAAGAAAAAAATTAATGAAGTAGATTAAATTCTGGAACTTCTGTGTATCTAAAGATATACATTAATAAACATCAAACCATGGTCTGGTAGAGTTATAGTGCTTCAGTGATAAACAGAGAACCCGTTGGTATAGACAATCCCTCCTACTCAAAAAATGAAACCACTTATTAAGAATCAGACTATCAAGAGAATAAGATGGCGGAGGAGTTGGTGGACATGGAGTACATCTCTCTCCATGGATATACCAGGAATACACCATCAGATACAGAAGTGCATGCAGAAAACCAGCTGAGAGTGGACAGGAGTACCTGACCAGTGGAAAAGACTATATAGACCCACACAAAACTCCATAGGACAAAGGGTCAGGGGGAAAAACAGGAGTGTTAGTAGGACTGGGCATATTCTTAGCAGGTGGGGGACCTGAAGCAGGTGTCTGATCCCCACATCAGGGCAATGGTCTGAGTCAGAGGAGAAACATTTAAGGCTGAGAATGAAACAGTTGATCTATGGCAGCCTAAATGGAATGAAAATCAGACAGTACTTGCCGCAGCCATACATATTATGGACAGGAATGCTGGTCCCCTGGAAGGTGCAGCAGCTGGGAGCTGGAGTTTAGGGATTGTGGGGCAAACCCAGGACGAGGGCTGCTGTTGACTGTGGAGATACAGATCGAGGGAATGTGAGGGAGGAGATCATGGTGGGAAATGCCCATGGAGAAAAGCCAGGGAGCCATGGAAGCAAGATGATACAGCTGAGTCATGTTAAGCGGGTGGAACCATCACCAGAGTCTCTCTCTCCCCACATGCCAGCATCTTCAGCTGAACAATAGAGAGGCTGGCCCATCAAACACCAGACACACTGAACTACAGAGTAGGATCCCACCCGGGGTGCCTCTAAGCAACTGATGCACCAATATACAGAGTAGTGCTCCAGCCAGAGTATGCCCTCTATGTGCCTGACGCTCTGAACAGCAGAAAAGGCCCCCAGGAAAAGAAGCCCTCTAAGTGCCTGACTGCACAGAACTATGGAGAAAGACGTCAAAGAGGTCTTCGAACTGCCAATTACAAGAGGCTCAAAAATAATAATAATAATAATAAATAAAATAAATAAAAATAAAAAAACCCACACTCTGATAGGGCCCTAACTCCTGCATCTGAGGCAGTCTGTATCCCTGCACACTTGGCACTGCCAGGGTCTTGCTGCAAGCCAAACAGCTGCACCACATTCATGCTCAATTCTCACCAGGGTAGAGCTGCCACAGGCAAAAAAAGTCTTGCATCTATGTGCGCAGGGTTGCTTTGGTCATGTCCAACTCTTTGCAACCTTGAAGACTATGGTCTGCCAGGGTTCTCTGTCAGGGAGGAGGGTTCTCCAGGAAAGAATACTGGAGTGTATTGGCCAATACTGCTTGCTATACCCTCCTAGAGCACTATATTTCCTGCTGTCCTAGCAGCCAACTCCCCTGAGTACCTGGTGCTGCCAGAACCCTTGCGACCTAAGCAGCTGCACCACCTCCACACCTGGCCCTCATAAGGGCAAACCCAGGTCCTTCAGGGCAGCCTCAGGAGCAAACCCCAGTGGACAATCCACATATAGAGGTGGAAATAAAAACCACAATTGAAACCCAGGACAGTGTGACTAAGGAAGAAGACCTAAAACCTTCCCACCAGCTGTACAAGCTGTAGATTAAATCCACACAGTCAACTAGACAGACTGTGTCTATGGAATATGTTAAATGTCACTGAAAGCTCCCACAAAACACAGCACACTAGTTCTGATCAGATCAGATCAGATCAGATCAGTCGCTCAGTTGTGTCCGACTCTTTGTGACCCCATGAATCGCAGCACGCCAGGCCTCCCTGTCCATCACCAACTCCCAGAGTTCACTCAGACTCACGTCCATCGAGTCAGTGATGCCATCCAGCCATCTCATCCTCTGTCGTCCCCTTCTCCTCCTGTCCCCAATCCCTCCCAGCATCCGAGTCTTTTCCAATGAGTCAACTCTTCGCATGAGGTGGCCAAAGTACTGGAGTCTCAGCCTCAGCATCATTCCCTCCAAAGAAATCCCAGGGCTGATCTCCTTCAGAATGGACTGGTTGGATCTCCTTGCACTCCAAGGGACTCTCAAGAGTCTTCTCCAACACCACAGTTCAAAAGCATCAATTCTTCGGCGCTCAGCCTTCTTCACAGTCCAACTCTCATATCCATACATGACCACAGGAAAAACCATAACTTTGACTAGACGAACCTTTGTTGGCAAAGTAATGTCTCTGCTTTTGAATATGCTATCTAGGTTGGTCATAACTTTCCTTCCAAGGAGTAAGTGTCTTTGAATTTCATGGCTGCAGTCACCATCTGTAGTGATTTTGGAGCCCAGAAAAATAAAGTCTGACACTGTTTCCACTGCTTCCCCATCTATTTCCCATGAAGTGGTGGTTCTTATAGCTGTGGACATTGGAGGCAAGAATACACCAGAGTAGGACCAGATTAGAAGCTGAGGTGCCCCCACAGCAGGTCCAGAGATCAGCACAGTGTTGGAGGGCATCCTAAGAAGGTAAGGTGGACTGTGACTCCCAGTGAGGGAAAGGACTCTCACTGCAATGACTCAAGAAAAACATTTTTTATTCTTATTTTTGGACTTCTCCTATAGATTCTTTGGATTTTTTAAACTTCCCCATTTCCCTCCCCTCTCTGTTGTAGGTGTCAATTTTATTGGCACTAAGAAATCCTCAGCTTTTGAGTCACCACCCCCCCCCCCAGTCACATTTTTTTATTGTGGTAACCCTCTGCATCTACATTGGGCTTTTGTAGTTCTGTGGAGTTTTCCACTTTTTTTTCCCCCTTTTAATTTCTTCTATTTTTTTCTTTCTATTTTTCATAATTGTAATTAAAAAAAATTTAAACCTATTATATTTTTTCTACATTTACTTCTTTGTTTGCTTTTCCTACTGTTCTTTTCTGCTTGCAGTTAATCTTTAATGTATATAAATCTGATTCATCTGTCTCTATCTCACTTTGCATATCTATTCTTTCTTTCTTTCACTCAGCATATTTGTTAGTTTTGTTCTTTTTGCTTTATTCCCCACTTAGCATTTGCTTTAGGTTTGTTTCCAGATTGTGCTTTAGTTAGTTTTGTTCTTAACTGGTAAACATATTTTTTGATTTCCATTGTTTGCAGAGTCAGTCTACTGTGTTTTATTTTTGTTGGAATGTTTTGACTTTGCTCACAGGTATATATGTATATGTGTATATTCCAATATTTTAATTATTATTTTCCTGATTCTATAAGTGCCATTTGTCTGGGATTCATCTTGGTTTCTCATTTTTGGATATTTGTTTTAATCTCACTTAATGCCATAATAAGCTACTTGTGGAATCTTTGTTCCTGACCAGAGATCAAGCCCTGAGCCTTTGCGGTGGGAGCACTGACTCCAAGACCCTAGACTGCCAGAGAACTAACCCTAGGGAGTATCAAATAGTAAGAACTCACACAAACGAAACCAGTTGAATACAAGACCTGGCATCACCCAACCACCAGTATCACCCTGTGAAGGATGCCTCATCTAAACAACAAACAAAACAAAAATACAAACCCAGTCATCAGCAGACCTGTTTACCACCTCACTCAGCCTTGCCCAACAGAGAAAAAACAAACAAAAACTCAGCACAAATCTCACCCCATAGGAAGCTTACACAAACCACTGGACCAAGCTTAGGAGAGCAGAAACCAAAAGAAAGACAGAATTCAACCTTCTTCAAGGGAAGAATTCAATTTTCCTTGAAGCCTGGGAAAAAGAGACTTCAAACACAATAAGTTAAAAAAAAAAAAAAAGAAAAGGCAGAGAAATACTATGCTAATGAAAGAACAATCTAGAAAGAGGCCCAAATAAATGAAGAGGAAATAAGGAAACTACCTCATAAAGAATTCAGAATAATGATGGTAATGGTGATGAAAAACCTTGGAAACAAAATGGAGAAAATGCAAGAATCAATTAATGAAGACCTAGAAGAATTAAAGAATAAACATGTAGAGACAAACAACACAATTACTGAAATTAAAACTACTCTAGAAGGAATCAATAGCAGAATGTCTGAAACAGAAGAATGAATCAGTGAGCTGGAAGATAAAATGGTGGAAATAACTTCTAAACAGCAGAATAAAGTAAAAAAAGAAAAAGAATAGTACTGAGGACAGTCTCAGAGGCCTCTGAGACAATATCAAATGCACCAACATTCAAAGTATAGGGGTTCCAGAAGAAGAAGAGTAAAAGAAAATGTATGAGAAAAATTTCAAAGAGATTATAGCTGAAAACTTCCCAACATGGAAAAAGAAATAGTCAATCAAGTCCCAGAGGCACAAAGAGTCCCATACAGGATAAATCCAAGATGAAACACACCAAGACACATACAAATCAAACTAACAAAGACTAAACACAAAGAAAGAATATTAAAAGCAGCAAGGGAGAAGCAACAAGTAACATATAAGGGAAATCCCATATGCTTAACACCTGATCTTTTAGCAGAAACTCTGCAGGCCAGAAGGGATTGGCAGGATATATTTAAAGTGTTGAAAGGGAAAAATCTACAACCAAGATTACTGTACCCAGGAAGGATTTCATTCAAAATTGATGGAGAAATCAAAAGCTTTTCAGACAAGCAAAAGTTAAGAGAATTCAGTATCACCAAGCCAGCTTTACCATAAGGTTAAAGGGACTTACATAGCCAAGAAATACAAGAGAGGAAAGAAGATCTGCAAAATCAACTCCAAACAATTAAGAAAATGGCAATAGGGACATATATATCATTGATTACTTTAAATGTAAATGGATTAAATGCTTCAACCAAAAGACACAGACTGGCTGAATGGATACAAAAACAGGACCATATATATGCTATCTACAAGAAACGCAATACAGACCTAAAGACACATATAGACTGAAAGTGAGAGGATGGAAAAATATATTCCATGCGAATGGGAAGCAAAAGAAAGCTGGAGTAGCAATCTTCATATTAGACAAAATAGATCTTAAAATAAAGAAGATTACCAGAGATAAGGAAAGATACTACATAATGATCAAGGGATCAATCCAAGAGGAAGACATAGCAATTGTAATATCTATGCACCCAACAGAGGAGCACCTCAATTCATAAAACAAACACTAACAGACATAAAAGGAGAAATTGATAGTAACACAAAAATAGTAAGAGACTTTAACTCCCCACTCACACCAATGGACAGATCATCAAAACAGAAAATTAATAAGGAAACACAAGTCTTAAATGATACATTAGATGAGATGATTCTCTTTGATATCTTCAGGACATTCCATCCAAATGCAGAAACCTTCTTTTCAAGTGCACATGGAATATCCTCTAGGATAGACCACGTCTTAGGTCACAAATCAAACCTCAATAAATTTAAGAAAATGGAAATTGTATCAAGCATCTTCTCTGACCACAATGTTATGAGACTAGATATAAATCACACACACACACACACACACACACACACCCTTAAGAAACACAAAGACATGGAGATTAAACAACACATTTCTAAATAATCAACAGGTTACTGAAGAAATCAAAAGGGAAATAAAAAAAAATTCTAGAAACAAATGGCAATGAAAACGCGACAGCTCAAAACCTATGGGATGCAGCAAAAGCAGTAATAAATGGGAAGTTTATAGCAATACAATCCTACCTCAAGAAACAAGAAAAGCATCCAATAGATCTCCTAACTTTACACCTAAAACAACTGGAAAAAGAAGAAGAACAACAACAACCACCACCACCACAACAACAAAAAACAAAATTAGTAGAAGGAAAGAAATCATAAAGATCTGAATAGAAATAAATGAAAAAGAAATGAAAGAAAAAATAGTAAAGGTTAATAAAAATAAAAGCTGGTTCTTTGAGAAGATAAACAAAATTGACTGAACTTTAGACAGACTCCTGAAGGAAAAAAGATAGAAGAATCAAATCAACAAAATCAAGAAATGAAAATCAAGAAATGAAAAAGGAGCAGTTACAACAGATAATGCAGAAATGCAAAGGATTATGAGACTATTATGAACAACTATATAACAGTAAAATAAGTAACCTGGAAGAAATGGATAGATTCTTAGAAAAGTTAAATCTTCCAAGACTGAACCAAGAAGAAACAGAAATTATGAACAACCCAATTACAAGTCCTGAAATTGACACTGTGATCCAAAATCTCACAAAAAGCAAAAGCCAAGGACCAGACGGCTTCATTGGAAAATTCTATTAAACATTTAGAGAAAAGTTTATTCCTAGCCTTCTAAAAGTCTTTCAAAAAATTACAGAGGAAGGAACACTTCCAAACTCATTCTATGAGACCACCATCAGACACCAAAACCAGACATAGACAGCACAAAGAAAGAAAACTACAGGCCGATATCACTGATGAACATAGATGCAAAAATCCTCAACAAAATTTTCGCTAAGAGAATTCAGCACCACATCAAAAAGCTCATACACCATGATCAAGTTGGGTTTCTTTCAGCAATGCCAGGATTCTTCAATATATGCAAATCAATGTGACACCCCATATTAACATGTGCAAAGATGATATCCATATGATCATCTCAATAGATGGAGAAACAGCCTGTGACAAAATTCAGCACACATTTATGATTAAAACTCTTCAAAGAATGGGCATAGAAGGAACCTACCTCAACACAATAAAGGCCATATATGATAAGCCTACAGAAAACACTATTCTCAATGGCGAAAAACTGAAAGCATTCCCTCTAAGATCAGGAACAAGATAAGGGTGTCCACTTTCACCACAATTATTCAACAGAGTCCAGTATGTCCTAGCTACGGCATTCAGAGAAGAAAAAGAAATAAAAGGAATCCAGATTGGAATAGAAGAAGCAAACCTCTCATTGTTTGCAGATGACCTGATACTGTACATAGAAAACCCTAAAGATAGTATCAGAAAATTACTAGAGCTATTCAGTGAATTTACCAAAGTTGCAGGATACAAAATCAATACACACAAGTCACTTGCATTTCTATATATTAACAATAGAAAATCAGAAATATAAATTAAGGAATAAATCCCATTCACCATTGCAACAGAAAGAATTAAATATCTAGGAATAAACTTACCCAAGGAGACAAAAGAACTGTACACAGAAAATTATGACACTAATGAAAGAAGTCAAAGATGACATACACATATGGAGAGATATTCCATGTTCCTGGGTAGGAAGAATCAATATTGTGAAAATTACTATACTACCAGACACAGTCTACAGATTCAGTGCAATCCCTATCAAATAACCAATGACATTTTTTCACAGAATTAGAACCAAAACACTGCACAATTCATATGGAAACACAAAAGACTTCGAATAGCCAAAGTAGTCTTGAGAAAGAAGAATGGAGCTGGAGGAATCTACCTTCCTGACTTCAGATTATACTACAAAGCTACAATAATCAAAATGGCATGGTACCAGCACAGGAACAGAAATATAGACCAATGGAACACAATAGAAAGCCCAGAGATAAGCTTACTAACCTACGTGCACCTTACTTTTGACAAAGGAGGCAAGAATATACAATGGGGCAAAGACAGCCTCTTCAATAAATGGTGCTGGGAAAAGTGGACAGCTACATGTAAGAGTGAAATTAGAATACTTCCTAATGCCATACACAAAGATAAACTCAAAATGGATTAAAGACCTAAATGTAAGACCGGAAACTAAAACTCTTAGAGGAAAACATAGGCAGAACACTCGATGACATAAATCAAAGCAAGATCCTCTATGACCTACCTCCTAGAGTAATGGAAATAAAAACAAAAGTAAACAAGTGGGTCATGAGAAACGCTGGGCTGAAAGAAGCACAGGCTGGAATCAAGATTGCTGGGAGAAATATCAATAACCTCAGGTATGCAGATGACACCACCCTTATAGCAGAAAGTGAAGAAGAACTCAAAAGCCTCTTGATGAAAGTGAAAGTGGAGAGTGAAAAAGTTGGCTTAAAGCTCAACATTCAGAAAACAAAGATCATGACATCCGGTCCCATCACTTCATGGGAAATAGATGGGGAAACAGTGGAAACAGTGTCAGACTTAATTTTTGGGGCTCCAAAATCACTGCAGATAGTGATTGCAACCATGAAATTAAAAGACGCATACTCCTTGGAAGGAAGGTTATGACCAAACTAGATAGCGTATTCAAAAGCAGAGACCTTATTTTGCCAGTAACTCTGCCATCTAGTCAAGGCTATGGTTTTTCCAGTGGTCATGTATGGATGTGAGATTTGGACTGTGAAGAAGGCTGAGCGCCAAAGAATTGATGCTTTTGAGCTGTGGTGTTGGAGAAGACTCTTGAGAGTCCCTTGAACTGCAAGGAGATCCAACCAGTCCATTCTAAAGGAGATCAGCTCTGGGTGTTCTTTGGAAGGACTGATGCTAAAGCTGAAATTCTAATACTTTGGCCACCTCATGTGAAGAGTTGACTCATTGAAAAAGACTCTGATGCTGGGAGGGACTGGGGGCAAGAGAAGGGGATGACAGAGGATTAGATGGCTGGGTGATATCACCAACTCAATGGACATGAGTTTGAGTGAACTCCGGGAGTTGGTGATGTACAAGGAGGCCTGGAGTACTGCGATTCATGGGGTTGCAAATAGTCGGACATGACTGAGCGACTGAACTGAACTGAAGTGAAACAAGTAGGACCTGATTAAACTTAACTTTTGCACATCAAAGGAAATTTTAAGCAAGGTGAGAAAACAACCCTCAGAATGGGAGAAAATAATAGGAAATAAAACAATGGACAAAGGAGTTATTTCCAACATATACAAGCAGCTCAAGCAACTCAATACCAGAGAAACAAACAACCCAATCAAAAAGTGGGAAAAATACCTAAACAGACATTTCTCCGAAGAAGACATACAGATGGCTAGCAAACACATGAAATGATGCCCATCATTGCTAATTATTAGAGAAATGCAATTCAAGGCTACAATGAGATATCACCTCACACTTGTCAGAATGGCCATCATCAAAAAGTCTACAAGCATGTGTTCCCCATCCTGAACCCCTCTCCCACCTCGTGTACACCTATGGCTAATTCATGTCAATGTATGGCAAAAACTACTACAATATTGTAAAGTAATTAGCCTCCATGAAAATAAATGAATTAATTAAAAAAAAGTCTACAAACAGTAAATGCTGGAAAGGGTGTGGATTAAAGGGTATGCTCTTGCACTGTTGGGAATGTAAGTTGATACAGCCACTGTGGGAGATGTTATGGAGATTCCTTTAAAAACTAGGAATAAAACCACCATATGACCCAGCATTCCCACTCCTAGGCACATACCCTGAGGAAACCAAAACTGAAAGTGACACATGTATCCCATTGTTGATTGCTGCACTATTTACAACAGGTAGAACATGGAAGCAACCTAGATGTCCATCGACAGGTGAATGGATAAAGAAGTTGTTGTACATATGCACAATAGAACATTACTCAGCCATAAAAAGGAACACATTTGAGTCAGTTCCAATGAGATTGATGAACCTAGAACCTATTATACAGAGGGACGTAAGTCAGAAGGAGAACAGTAAATATATTCTAATGCATACATATGGAATCTAGAAAAATGGTACTGAATAATTTATTTACAGGGCAACAATGGAGAAAGAGACATACAGAATAGACTTATGGACAAGGGGAGAGGGGAGGAGAGGGTGAGACATGGAAAGAATAACATGGAAACTTAAACTGCCATGTGTAAAAAAGATAGCCAATGGGAATTTGCTGTATGGCTCAGGAAACTCAAATAATATTAAAAATAAGTTAGTTTAGGGTTTAATAGTAAAGCAAAATAAAATGATATGCTTATTTTTAAAACGAACATTTTATGTTTAAAATGAAAAAGACACATCTGAAACAGTAATCTTGACTAAATCAGGTTAATCCTAGGGGAATACGGTTAGGTCAATGTTAGCAAATCTAACAATGAAACATGTTATTAAATATATGATCAATCCCCATAGACAACAAAAAATGTAGTTGGTGAAATACTTCATTAAACTATGGCTGATTCATGTTGATGTTTGACAGAAAACAACAGAATTCTTTAAAGCAATTATCTTTCAATTAAAAAATAAATAAATCTAAAAAAAGACAATTATTTTAAAAAGCACTCTCTCCTTTTCCTTGTCTCTCTCTAATCTCTCTCATTCATAAAATTATATATCTTAATTAAAATCTAGCATTAGTTTTAATGAAAAAATAGTAGTCATATTTTCTTTAAAATTAGTAATCAATGACTCAATGCTAAAAAATCTGCCTATGAATGTAGGAGCCATAGGAGATGTGGATTTGATCCCTGAGTTGGAAAGATTCTCAGGAGAAGGGAATGGCAATCCACTCCAATATTCTTGCCTGGAAAATCCCATAGACAAAGGAACTTGGCAGGTTCCCAGAGTCAAATACGACTGAGCATGCATACACAGAAGATGCAGCACAAGCCAACTTTGCCTACCATGCTTACTATAATTAAGCAATGTCCTAGAATGTAGATGCACTTGCTAATAAGACAAGAGAAAGAAATAAAAGGTATAAAACTTGAAGGAAATAAAATTTTTATGACATAGAGATAAGATCCTATATATGAAAGACATAAGGAAAATAAATGAATTTATAAGAAAGTTTAAAAAGCAGCAAATTACCAAATTAAGACTTGAAAAAAAACTGTCTTGCATACTAAGCGTCAATTGAAAGAAAAGACAGCATCATCAATAACAGTAAAATGATAATATATTGAAAGTTAAGCTTGTCAAGGAATATTCAAAATCTATTAGAAGTATATCCCTCCACCCTTGGAACATAAACAAATCTTGCATAAACAGAAAGATATACTTTATTCTAAAAGGAGACTTATTGGGGAAAGTTCATAGCAATACAGGCATACTTCAAGAAACAAGAAAAAAGTCAAATAAATAACCTAACCCTACACCTAAAGCAACTAGAAAAGGAAGAAATGAAGAACCCCAGGGTTAGTAGAAGGAAAGAAATCTTAAAAATTAGGGCAGAAATAAATGCAAAAGAAACAAAAGAGACCATAGCAAAAATCAACAAAGCCAAAAGCTGGTTCTTTGAAAGGATAAATAAAATTGACAAACCATTAGCCAGACTTATCAAGAAACAAAGGGAGAAAAATCAAATCAATAAAATTAGAAATGAAAATGGAGAGATCACAACAGACAACACAGAAATACAAAGGATCATAAGAGACTACTATCAGCAATTATATGCCAATAAAATGGACACCATGGAAGAAATGGACAAATTCTTAGAAAAGTACAACTTTCCAAAACTGGACCAGGAAGAAATAGAAAATCTTAACAGACCCATCACAAGCACGGAAATTGAAACTGTAATCAGAAATCTTCCAGCAAACAAAAGCCCAGGTCCAGACAGCTTCACAGCTGAATTCTACCAAAAATTTAGAGAAGAGCTAACACCTATCCTGCTCAAACTCTTCCAGAAAATTGCAGAGGAAGGTAAACTTCCAAACTCATTCTATGAGGCCACCATCACCCTAATACCAAAACCTGACAAAGATCCCACAAAAAAAGAAAACTACAGGCCAATATCACTGATGAACATAGATGCAAAAATCCTTAACAAAATTCTAGCAATCAGTATCCAACAACACATTAAAAAGATCATACACCATGACCAAGTGGGCTTTATCCCAGGGATGCAAGGATTCTTCAATATCCACAAATCAATCAATGTAATACACCACATTAACAAATTGAAAAATAAAAACCATATGATTATCTCAATAGATGCAGAGAAAGCCTTTGACAAAATTCAACATCCATTTATGATAAGAACTCTCCAGAAAGCAGGAATAGAAGGAACATACCTCAACATAATAAAAGCTATATATGACAAACCCACAGCAAACATTATCCTCAATGGTGAAAAATTGAAAGCATTTCTTCTAAAGTCAGGAACAAGACAAGGGTGCCCACTTTCACCATTACTATTCATCATAGTTTGGAAGTTTTGGCCACAGCAATCAGAGCAGAAAAAGAAATAAAAGGAATCCAAATTGGAAAAGAAGAAGTAAAACTCTCACTGTTTGAAGATGACATGATCCTCTACATAGAAAACCCTAAAGATTCCACCAGAAAATTACTAGAACTAATCAATGATTATAGTAAAGTTTCAGGATATAAAATCAAAACACAGAAATCCCTTGCATTCCTATACACAAATAATGAGAAAACAGAAAGAGAAATTAAGGAAACAATCCCATTCACCATTGCAACGGAAAGAATAAAATACTTAGGAATATATCTACCTAAAGAAACTAAAGACCTATATATAGAAAACTATAAAACACTGGTGAAAGAAATCAAAGAGGACACTAATAGATGGAGAAATATACCATGTTCATGGATTGGAAGAATCAATGAAAATGAATATACTACCCAAAGCAATTTACAGATTCAATGCAATACCTATCAAGCTACCAATGGTATTCTTCACAGAGCTAGAACAAATAATTTCACAATTTGTATGGAAATACAAAAAACCTCGAATAGCCAAAGCTATCTTGAGAAAGAAGAATGGAACTGGAGGAATCAACCTACCTGACTTCAGGCTCTATTACAAAGCCACAGTTATCAAGACAGTATGGTACTTGCACAAAGACAGAAATATAGATCAATGGAACAAAATAGAAAGCCCAGAGATAAATCCACGCACATATGGACACCTTATCTTTGACAAAGGAGGCAAGAATATACAATGGATTAAAGACAATCTCTTTAACAAGTGGTGCTGGGAAAACTGGTCAACCACTTGTAAAAGAATGAAACTAGAACACTTTCTAACACCATACACAAAAATAAACTCAAAATGGATTAAAGATCTCAATGTAAGACCAGAAACTGTAAAACTCCTAGAGGAGAACATAGGCAAAACACTCTCCGACATACATCACAGCAGGATCCTCTATGACCCACCTCCCAGAATATTGGAAATAAAAGCAAAAATAAGCAAATGGGACCTAATTAAACTTAAAAGCTTCTGCACAACAAAGGAAACTATTAGCAAGGTGAAAAGACAGCCTTCAGAATGGGAGAAAATAATAGCAAATGAAGCAACTGACAAACAACTAATCTCAAAAATATACAAGCAACTCCTACAGCTCAACTCCAGAAAAATAAATGACCCAATCAAAAAATGGGCCAAAGGACTAAATAGACATTTCTCCAAAGAAGACATACAGATGGCTAACAAACACATGAAAAGATGCTCAACATCACTTATTATCAGAGAAATGCAAATCAAAACCACTAGGAGGTACCATTACATGCCAGTCAGAATGGCTGCGATCCAAAAGTCTACAAGCAATAAATGCTGGAGAGGGTGTGGAGAAAAGGGAACCCTCTTACACTGTTGGTGGGAATGCAAACTAGTACAGCCACTATGGAGAACAGTGTGGAGATTCCTTAAAAAACTGGAAATAGAACTGCCTTATGACCCAGCAATCCCACTGCAGGGCATACACACTGAGGAAACCAGAAGGGAAAGAGACACGTGTACCCCAATGTTCACCGCAGCACTGTTTATAATAGCCAGGACATGGAAGCAACCTAGATGCCCATCAGCAGATGAATGGATAAAGAAAGCAGTGGTACATATACACAATGGAGTATTACTCAGCCATTAAAAAGAATACATTTGAATCAGTTCTAATGAGGTGGATGAAACTGGAACCTATTATACAGAGAGAAGTAAGCCAGAAAGAAAAACACCAATACAGTATACTAACCCATATATATGGAATTTAGAAAGATGGTAACAATAACCCTGTGTACGAGACAGCAAAAGAGACACTGATGTATAGATCAGTCTTATGGACTTTGTGGGAGAAGGAGAGGGTGGGAAGATTTGGGAGAATGGCATTGAAACATGTATAATATCATGTATGAAACGAGTCGCCAGTCCAAGTTCGATGCATGATACTGGATGCTTGGGGCTGGTGCACTGGGACGACCCAGAGGGAGGGGAGGGGAGGTAGGAGGGAGGAGGGTTCAGGATGGGGAACACAGGTATACCTGTGGCAGATTAATTTCGATATTTGGCAAAACTAATACAATATTGTAAAGTTTAAAAATAAAATAAAATTAAAAAAAAAACCATATCTAACATTGTGAACCAAAAAAAATAAAAAAATAAAAGGAGACTTATTGTAAATATATCAAGAAGAACTATAGAATTAATGTAATGAAAGTTAGGAAAAGAGACCTTTTTCCCCCACAAATAAAGAATGATCAAATACTGATGAAGGATAAAATAAGATAAAGAGTTCAAAAGATTTATTCGATTTGAAAATTAAGTGGTTATTGGTGAAGTTAACTTCAGTGAGAACAATGTAGAAATGGGAAAGATCAATTTTAGCATAGAGAGAGGAAGGATAACTGAGGAAACTTGCTCCATTTCTGGTGGAAGGAGGAGGGAATCGAGTCAAGGTGGGCAGGTGTCTTGTTATGTGAACTAAAGGAAAAAAAATGGAAGAATGAAAATATGAAAGCTCTCAATAGGTAGAGCTGAGGCATGGAAACCAACAAAATAAAAATTTTAGCAGGGATAAGGTCTCCATTTGGGATAAAAAACTAAATTGTCTAAAAAAGAGAGAGCTAAATGAGAAATTTATTGCTTTTACTTAATTGGAAACTCAATGTGTGTTAGTTACTGGGAATAATTTTTCAGTTGCATTTGTAAATAAAAATCCATATCCCAATCAAATGTTAGGATGGATGGATTCCCTGTAATCTAACAAGTCATGCCACACTTGAACATCTGGATCTAGCCTTAAAGCACAGCCCTTTACAAGGCTAAAAGTGGATAAACCTAATCATCGGTAGTAAAGGCTGAATGTTAGGCAAACCATGATTTGGGAACTTTGATTTGGAGAAGGGAACGTTTCGAAAGAGATGCCCAGGAAGTTGGTTTTAATATTTGAAGAGTTGCACTGATTTCGTATATACCCTTTACCTTTATTTTTTAAAGATTGAAGATATGCATATATTCATATGGATAAACAATGCAACTGTGGCCATGAAGTGGTGAGCTCCTGTCCACTGGGGGACTACTCCCAATTATCCTATATTTTCAAGAAAAATAAGAAATAGACTATCATCCTGAAGTGAGCAGATTCTCACCATGCCCCTCCCAATGTGGGGAACAACAACAACAACAAAGAGTGAATAAAGCAAAATAAATCACTGAGTGGATTCTATGTACCAGGCTTTGTGCTCAGTGTTGAGTTGACTATAATGTGGTAAATTTTAAGTCTTATAAAGAAGAAGCTTCTAATAATTATATCTGTAAATAATTGAGCTTCCTGTTTTAAAAAGTGACGTGATCTCTATCACTTGAAATATTCCAAAGGGGAGCTGCATCAACATTTTTCAGGTGTGCTTGAGAAATGATGTTTTAGGAAATGAATTATACCAAGTAGTATCTTAATTACCGTCTAGTGGGTTAAAGGACCCTATGCTTTGGATGCTATTATTGGGCAATGTACATGGACTGGGTCTCTATGAACTCTTCACGGACTTCTCCCTCCTGTCCCTCATTTCCTGTTATATTACATCAGAATATGAATTACTGCTCCCAATATTCATCTTTTTATGGTTAACTAGAAGTTGAATGGTCACTAATCCTTCCTTGTTCTCTTTAATCCCCACCCTTCTCAGCTAAATATTCGTCTTTTGGTTTCTTTTACTCCACTGGCACAGGCCTAGCATGTCTGTGCAATATTGAGAGATGAAGTGAGGAAGAAGTTACATGGTGTTGAGTTGTTAGCTTATAATTTATTTATTTAACATATACGTTTTGATCACCCTTGGCTGTACAGCCATCTTATTGGCAATTCTAGAGTTCAGTAACAATATTCACTCTGCCTCATACTTCCTCTGCTCTGGTATGCATAGATAGTTTTACTCACACTTTCCAAGTTATACCTTTTGTTTGTCCTCTAGATCATCACTAGCAACCAAAGCCTTTTATTTTGGGTTAAAAATGAAACCTTTTGCTATTTCAGGACAAAATAGTTCTATTGCTGTTAAGTGTGTGTGTAATTTTATGAAAACTACTTCTGGTATACTTAGCTTTCTCTCTTATTTTAGATAAAACCAAAATAATCCTCACAAGTTAACTTTGTTACTTGTCTTTTTTTTTTCCCTATCTGCTAACATATATAAGTTTTCACTCAATAAATGTTCAAGCAATGCCAGACTCTGTTCTAATTGTTATGGAAGCAATACTGAACAAAACACCTGCCCTCAAGGAACTTTTATTACAATAAAATTATATTTTATGGAAAAAATTCTGAGATCACATTTAAATTTAAAAGGCTAAAACATATGAAATATATATCTATATCTATGTTTATGTTTGTATATACATATATATGTATACCTATAGCCATCTATAGGGGAGGAGAGGGGTGTTTGTGTGTGTATGTGAGTGTGTGTGTTGCCTATAAAGTTTGAGAAATTAACTCTAGGTCAGTTGAAGAATGTGTTTTCTGTTAAAAATATATGAAAACAAAGAAGAGGAGAAATACAAGAAGGAAAGCATATTGAGTACTTTTTATATAACTCTTCCTCTTCACAAAGTAGTGAAAGATATTACTAAGTCTACCAGAGGGGTTTTTTTTCATTCAAACTCCACCTAGGCTTTGAGTCTTGAAATAGAGGAAGAGAGAGAGAGAGAATCAGAAAATATCTGTGGTGAAGACTGGGTAGTAGAAGAGAGAACTTGTACTATATAAAACATTTCCTAATTGGAAAAATCCATTTGCTTTCTCCTCGCCTAGTTTTGAAACTTTCATGTTTAGATATTCTTGAAATAAGACATGGAGAAAAGAAATGGCTGGTCCCCAAGAGCAACTGTACATCTGAGTTCTGCTTTAGGAGGAGGTAGAGGTCATGCAGGACAGAATGGTTAGCTTGGACCAAGTCTACTAAGATCTCTGTCAGAAATCACGCTGGAGTTCTGGGCTACAGAGGCTATGAAGTTCTCTAATAGAATTCACAGGGTCCCTGGATGTAAATGGGTTAACTATTATATCTTCATTTTTATTAACTTCTAACTAGAGTTTAGCACTTCCTTCTATTATGAATGTAGGAAAGAAATCACATTAGGATTAGCAGAATTTATGGACATCATCAATAGAAATCACATATATCCTTATACCACATCACAGTTGTTGCAAGTGTCTACAAATCATGTTTGTGCTCATCAGTACTTTGAGATTATGGTGGCTATTAGACCCACACTAGACCTTGTTATTGAATATGTCAATAAAAACATATATGATCTTATAGGACATTTTTTCCCTTAATTGACTAACTGTCTCAATAAAACAGGTTTCTTTTGAAATTTACCTATTTTGCTTTTGTATTTAAAAGCTTTATTCTAAGGAGGAATTTACAGGCTTCCTCAGACTTTCAAAGGAGTGTATGACACAGAAAAATTAAGATTTCTGGACTAGAGAGAAGAGGTTACTGTTAGAAACACCTGGATCAAAGAATGTTCTACACTCTGTTGGATGATATTATTATTTTGTTAAATTTTTTATTCGAAGTATTTCCTCTACAATATTGTGCTGGTTTCTGCCATACTTCAACATGGATCAGCCACAGATGTGCATATGTCCCCTCCCTCCTGAACCTCCCTCCTATTTTCCACCCTGTTCCACCCCTCTGCTGCTGCTGCTGCTGCTTAGTCGCTTCAGTCGTGTCCGACTCTGTGCGACCCCAGAGACTGCAGCCCATCAGGCTTCCCCGTCCCTGGGATTCTCCAGGCAAGAACACTGGAGTGGGTTGCCACCCCTCTAGGTTGTCACAAAGCACTGGGTTGAGCTTCCTGTGTCACACAGAGATTCCCACTGGCTATCTATTTTACATATGGTAATGTATGTGTTTCCGTGCCACTCTTTCAATTTGTCCTACCCTCTCCCTCCGAAGTAAGTCAGAAAGAGACAGGCAAATATTGTATATTAACAAGTGTATGGAATCTAGAAAGATGGTACTGATGAAACTATTTGCAGCAATAGAGACACAGACATGAGGGCTTCCCTGTTACCTCAGTTGATAAACAGTCTGCATGCAATGCAGGAAACCTGGGTTGGGAAGATCCCCTGGAGGAGGGCATGGAAACCCACTCCAGTATTCTTGCCTGGAGAATCCCATGGACAGAGGAGCCTGGTGTCACAGAGTTGGGCACGACTGAGTGACTAAGCACAGCATAGTGTCCAACATAGTGATTCATAATTTTAAAAGTTGTACATCATTTATAGTTATTATAAAATATTGATTATATTATCTGTGTTGTACAATGTATCCCTATAGCTTATCTATTTTTTACATAGTAGTTTGTATCTCTTAATTCCCTACCCCATTTGCCTTTTCCTTCTACATTCTCCCCATTGTTTGTTTTCTATATCTGTGAATCTATTTCTTTTTTGTTGTATTCACTAGTTTGTTTTATTTTTTAGATTTCTTATAGAGATGACATTGTATGGTGTTTGTCTTTCTCTGATGTCACTGCTATGTGAAATCTAAAAAAAGAAACTGTTGAACATAACGGAATTTCATAAGCATTTGTACATCATACAGTATGTGTCTGACATTTCATTTAGCATAATACCCTCCAAGTCCATCCATGTTTTTGCAAAGGGCAAAACTTCATTCTTTTACACATTCATTCTTAAGGGTTTCAAACTATTAAAAACTAGTTTGAGGGAAGGACGGAGGGAGGGGGGTTCAGGATGGGAAATACATGTAAACCTGTGGTGGATTCATGTTGATGTATGGCAAAACAAATATTGTAAAGTAATTAACCTCCAATTAAAATAAATAAATTTATATTAAAAAAAGAACTAAAGGTATACTTCTACTAAACACTTAGAGAAAAGGAGTAGCTTTCCAGAGCATCCTTGCTATAGGAACAATACAAGGTTGATCAAGATAAGACGTAAGATTAGGCCATGATGTTGAGTGGTAGTCAAAGGGTAGCGCAATATGAAAAGAGTTTGTGTCCTACCATCAAATAAAGTTAGTTTAGTATTTAAAGGTGAAGGAATAAAAACAGAAAAGAGGGCACTATAACTCAAAGGGTCTCTGAACTAAATTAATGTGTCAAGTGTATTTGATTCATTTTGAGGCACAGAGCTTGTCAGACAAAACTGGGAAGCCATACTAGCTTGTTTTAATAAGCTTTCCTTATTTGAAAAATGAAGGGAGTGGGACAGATAAGTTACTGAGGTCACTTCTGGTTCTAAGCTTTCTATGTTTAGAGCTTGTAAATTCTTTAAAAGGCAGATACAGGCCTCATAACTCCTATTCTCCAGCAACCCTCCAGTCCCTGCATGTAGTATAGTGTTCTAAACACATTTCTTAAGTTGGCGCTGAATGAGGGAGGTAGAAACACAGATTGTAATAGATAACATGCATTGAACTACTATGTGCCTGGCACTGTGTTCTCTGACTTTTCCACATGCTTCATTTAATCATCCTATGCTACCCCTAATTGTTGGATGCATTCATTTTACAAATGAAAAATAGGACTCAAAGACAGAGCTCTCAACAGCGTAACTAGGATTTAAACCTACATCAACCTGATTGCAGAGCCTGTCCTCTTCACCAGGTCCTCATATTGGAGATGCTGAGAAAGGGGTCACTACTGAGACCAAGAGAAAAGAGTGGTCTCACTTGGTCCTTGAAGACAGACATTTACGGCTTCAGACAGAGCAAGACTCAGCTCTTGCCTGAGCCATCTAGATAACCATCTAGTCCTCTATGTGGATGAGTATTGGTTCAAGGTGACATTTCTAATGACTGTTCTGTACCTGGGAAGGCATCTGTTTTCTTGGGGTGGAAAATAATTTTGCCCAATAGATTATGGAAGCCCTGAGAATGAGGAGCCTGATAGTAAGAATAGCCAGTTTCCTTGAAAAACTGCTCACATAAAGTAGATCTCTATTTATACGACAGCATGAATAAAATAAACTATTTTGCATTTATATAGTGCCTTTCCTCACATAAGAGCCCAGGGGCTTTGCTAATACAGCCTTACAATGAAACACAGCCACCTCTGGGAGACCACCAGACAGACAACCACAGCTGTGCAGACTGTAAGGCAGTGGGGGAGGCAAATGTGGAGCTGAGAACATCAGACACCTGTTCTGAACTGTGCTAAAGTGAATGCTTTGATAAAAACCTATGCTTTCAGAGCTCAATATAGACACACCATCAATTCTTAAACTTGCCAACAAGAAGTATAGAAGTAGTTACAAATATTCTGTTTCATAGATTACAAAACAAAGAAATTATTTTTTAAAATTGCACTTTCAATTTAATTTAAAATAGTATAATGTCATTTTTGAAATTATAGCTCCTATATATATATATCTATATGTGTGCTAAATTGTTTCAGTTGTGTCTGACTCTATGCGACGCTAATTACTTCAGCCTGCCAGGCTCCTCTGTCCAGGGAATTCTCCAGGCAAGAATACTGGGTTGGGTTGCTGTGCCCTCCTCCAGGGGATCTTCCTTACCCAGGGATCGAATCCATGTCTCTTACATCTGCCCTGCATTGACAGGCAGGTTCTTTACCACTAGACCACCTGGGAAGTCCACATATATATCTGTATAAGTAGTTGTATATCTCTGCTTAATGTCTCAGTGTGTGTGTGTGTGTGTGTGTGTGTGTTCTTTTATATGGTTGAGACTGTATTGTGCACTATACATAAAAGATCTTTTTTCACTTGGTAGTCCATGAGTATCTCTGTGTATTAGGGAAATATCATAACTATAATGTAATAGCACACATTGTATTTCATTTTCTATATGATAGTCCCATAATTCACCTAACTGTTCCTTTTATATTGTTTCTTTTCCCCTATTTATAAAACAGTTCAATGTATTTCTGTATAAAACTTTGTATTTATTTCAGACTTTTTTTCTTGGAAGTGAAATGACTTCATGATGTGATGAGCAAGTTTGAAGTTATTAGTACACACTGCCAAATTGACAACGTAATTTCCTGAAGCTTGTACAAAGTTCTATTATTAGGCACGATCTATGTGCCTATCTTAGTTCATCAATTCCGTTTATTATCACTGAAAATTTATTTTCAAATTTGAACAAATATATATTCATGTTAAAGCTGAGCACAATTTTTAATGATAATCACTTATTTATTCTCTGGCAAATTGTTCATGTTTTCATGGAATATGATGATCTCATACTGATTCAAAACAGCTTTTTCATATGTTAAGGATATATTAACTCTTTTACTCTCTTATTAGAAACATAGCTTGCTGTTTTAGAGTATTATCTTTGGAATTATTCAACCTTAAATTCCAAGCTCAGCTAGCAGTTTACATGCTACGTGATTATGGACAAGTTGCTTTCTCTTCCCATCTTCACTTTCCTAAAACTCAGGTGAGGATAAGCAGAGGTAGATTTTCCATGAAGACAAGAAAGCACGTTTAGAACTGTGTTGACAGGGTCTAACATTTGGTAAAAATTTGCAAAAGTGAAATATTTGAACCACACTTAATTTTAGACACCGATCTCCTTCTGTTCCAATTTTCCCTTTATCATTCTGCCCCTCTATAGTGCCTTTGCTTTCTTATATTTTCCCCTGTGACACATTGCATTGTAGTACCTGCAGGAATGTTAGGACCCAGCTAATAGGATATACAGAGTTTGGATGTGTGGTGCATTTTTATATGGCTTACCACTATGTGTATGTATGTATGAAAGAAACTTGATAGCGATTTCCCCAAAGTTGACAATAACCCCAAACACTTGCATGACATTATTAAAAAATGAGTTGAGAATATGAAGAAATTTCCTCAAGTTATCAATAAAAAATAAAATGACTGTTTTGATGGAAAACAGTATGCAGACAGAGCAAATACAGGGAAAGGTATTATAGATGTGAGAAAACTGGCTTAAAACTCAGCTTTGAAGAAACTAAGATCGTAGCATCTGGTCCTATCACTACATGGCAGATAGGGAAAATATGGAAACTGTCAGATTTCTTTTTCCTTGGTTCTAAAATCACTCTGGATGGTGACTGCAGCCATGAAACTGGAATAGTTATGACAAACTTAGACACTATATTAAAAAGCACAGACATAACTTTGCCATCAAAGGTCCATATTGTCAAAGCTATGGTTTTCCCAATATTCAAGTGTGACTGTGAGAATTGTTCTGTAAAGAAACCTGAGCACCGAAAAATTGATTCTTTCAAACTATGGTGTTGAAGAAGACTCTTGAGAGTCCCTTGGACTGCAAGGGGATCCAACCAGTCCATCCTAAAGGAGACCAGTCCTGGGTGTTCATTGGAAGGACAGATGCTGAAGCTGAAACTCCAATCCTTTGGCCACCTGATGTGAAGAGCCGACTCACTAGAAAAGACCCTGATCCTGGGAAAGACTGAGGGCAAGAGGAGAAGAGGGCGACAGAGCATGAGATGGTTGGATGGCATCACTGACTCAATGGACATGAGTTTGAGCAAACTCTGAGAGACAGTGAAGTTAATTTCTTTATTTTAATTGGAGGCTAAATAAACTACCACACAATTGAACCCATCTCACATGCTAGTAAAGTAATGCTCAAAATTCTCCAAGCCAGGCTTCAGCAATGTATGAACCATGAACTTCCTGATGTTCAAGCTGGTTTTAGAAAAGGCAGAGGAACCAGAGATCAAATTGCCAACATCTGCTGGATCATCGAAAAAGCAGGAGAGTTCCAGAAAAAACATCTATTTCTTCTTTATTGACTATGCCAAAGCCTTTGACTTCGTGGATCACAATAAACTGTGGGAAATTCTGAAAGAGACGGGAATAACAGACCACCTGACCTCCCTCTTGAGAAATCTGTTTGCAGGTTAGGAAGCAACAGTAAGAACTGGACATGAAACAACAGACTCATTCCAAATAGGAAAAGGAGTACATCAAGGCTGTATATTGTCACCCTGCTTATTTAACTTATATATACAGCACATCATGAGAAACACTGGACTGGAAGAAACACAAGCTGGAATCAAGATTGCTGGGAGAAATATCAATAACTTCAGATATGCAGATGACACTACCCTTATGGCAGAAAGTGAAGAGGAACTCAAAAGCCTCTTGATGAAAGTGAAAGTGGAGAGTGAAAAAGTTGGCTTTAAGTTCAACATTTAGAAAACGAAGATCATGGCATCTGGTCCCATCACTTCATGGGAAATAGATGGGGAAACAGTGGAAACAGTGTCAGACTTTATTTTTCTGGGCTCCAAAATCACTGCAGATGGTGACTGCAGCCATGAAATTAAAAGACGCTTACTCCTTGGAAGGAAAGTTATGACCAACCTATATAGCATATTCAAAAGCAGAGACATTACTTTGCCAACAAAGGTTCGTCTAGTCAAGGCTATGGTTTTTCCAGTGGTCATGTATAGATGTGAGAGTTGGACTGTGAAGAAGGCTGAGCACTGAAGAATTGATGCTTTTGAACTGTGGTGTTGGAGAAGACTCTTGAGAGTCCCTTGGACTGCAAGGAGATCCAACCAGTCCATTCGGAAGGAGATCAGCCCTGGGATTTCTTTGGAAGGAATGATGCTAAAGCTGAAACTCCAGTACTTTGGCCACCTCATGCGAAGAGTTGACTCATTGGAAAAGACTCTGATGCTGGGAGGGATTGGGGGCGGGAAGAAAAGGGGATAACAGAGGATGAGATGGCTGGATGGCATCACTGACTCGATGGATGTGAGTCTGAGTGAATTCTGGAAGTTGGTGATGGACAGGGAGGCCTGGCAGCTGCGAATCATGGGGTCACAGAGTTGGACACGACTGAGCGACTGAATTGAAATGAATTAAATTTCAATATTGTGGTGGTTTTTTGCCATATATTGATATGAATCAGCCACGGGTATACATGTGTCCCCCCATCCTGAAACGCTCTCCCACTTCCTTCCCTACCCCATCCCTCTGGATTGTCCCAGAGCACTGGCTTTAAGTGCCCTGTTTCATGCATTGAACTTGCACTGATCATCTGTTTTACATATGGCAATATACATGTTTCAGTGGTATTTTCTCAAATCATCCCACCCTCACCTTCTCCCACAGAGTCTAAAAGTCTATTCTTTACAGCTGTGTTTCTTGTGGTGTCTTGCATATAGGGTCATTGTTACCATGTTTCTAAATTATGTGTATATGCATTGATATACTGTATTGATGTTTCTCTTTCTGGCTTACTTCACTTTGTATAAAAGGCTCCAGTTTCATCCACTTCATTAGAACTGACTCAAATGCATTCTTTTTCATAGCTGAGTAACATTCCATTGTGTATATGTACCACAACTTCCTTATCCATTAGCCTGCTGATGGACATTTAGGTTGCTTCCATGTCCCAGTTATTGTAAAAAGTGTGGCAATGAACATTGGGGTACATGTGTCTCTTTCAGTCTGTTTTCCTCAGTGTGTATGCCCAGCAGTCGGATTGCTGTTCTATTTCCAGTTTTTTAAGGAATCTCCACTGTTTTGTATATGGTGCCTGTATTAGTTTGCATTCCCACCAACAGTGTAAGAGGGTTCCTTTTCCTCCGCACCCTCTTCAGCATTTATTGTTTGTAGACTTTTGGATCGAAGAAGACAATGGAAACACACCCCAGTACTCTTGCCTGGAAAATCCCATGGATGGAGGAGCCTGGTAGGCTGCAGTCCATGGGGTGGCTAAGAGTCAGACACGACTGAGTGACTTCACTTTCACTTTCTTGCTTTGGAGAAGGAAATGACAACCCACTCCAGTGTTCTTGCCTTGAGAATCCCAGGGACAGGGGAGCCTGGTGGGCTGCCTTCTATGGGATTGCACAGAGTTGGATATGACTGGAGCGACTTAGCAGCAGCAGCAGCAGCAGCAGACTTTTCGGTGGCAGCCATTCTGACCAGCATGAGATGGTACCTCACTGTTGTTTTGACTTGCCTTTCTCTGATAATGAGTGATGTTGAACACTTTTTTATGTGTTTGTTAGCCATCTGTATGTCTTCTTTGGAAAAATGTCTGTTTATTTCTTTGGCCTGCTTTTTGATCAGGTCATTTATTTTTCTGGTATTGAGTTGCATGAGCTGCTTGTATATTTTTGAGATTAATTATTTGTCAGTTGTTCTATTTGCTATTATTTTCTCCCATTCTGAATGCTGCCTTTTCACCTTGCTTATAGTTTCCTTTGCTGTGCAAAAGCTTTTAAGTTTAATTAGGTCCCATTTGTTTGTTTTTATTTCCATTACTCTGGAAGGTGGGCCATAGAGGATCTTGCTTTGATTTATGTCTTTGAGTGTTCTGCCTATGTTTTCCTCTAAGAGTTTTACAGTTTCTGGTCTTACATTTAGATATTTAATCCATTTTGAGTTTATTTTTGTGTATGGTGTTAGAAAGTGTTCTAGTTTCATTCTTTTACAAATGGTTGACCAGTTTTTCCAGCACCATTTGTTAAAGAGATTGTCTTTTCTCCATTGTATATTATTGACCCCCTTTTCAAAGATAAGGTGTCCATAGGTGCATGGATTTATCTTTGGGCTTTCTACTTTGTTCCACAGATCTATATGTCTGTCTTTGTGCCAGTACCATACTGTCTTGATGACTGTAGCTTTGTAGTATAGTCTGAAGTCAGGCAAGTTGATTCCTCCAGGTCCATTCTTCTTTCTCAAGATTGTTTTGGCTATTTGAGGTTTTTTGTGTTTCCATACAAACTGTGAAATTACTTGTTCTAGTTCTGTGGAAAATGCCATTGGTAGCTTGATATGGATTGCATTGAATCTATAGACTGCTTTGGATAGCGTACTCATTTGTACTATATTGATTCCTCAATCCGTAAACATGGTATAGTTTCTCCATATTTGTGTCATCTTTGATTTCTTTCATCAGTGTTTTATAGTTTTCTACATATAGGTCTTTTATTTATTTCAGTAAATTTATTCTAAGTATTTTATTCTTTTCATTGTAATGGAGAATGGGATTGCTTCCTTAATTTCTCTTTCTGTTTTCTCATTGTTACTGTATGGGAATGAAAGGGATTTCTGTGTATTAATTTTATATCCTGAAAGTTTACTATATTCATTGATTAGCCCTACTAACTTTCTGGTGGTGTCTTTAGGGTTTTCTGTGTAGAGGACCATGTCCTCTGCAAACAGTGAGAGTTTTACTTCTAGTAATTTTCTGGTGGTGTCTTTAGGGTTTTCTGTGTAGAGGATCATGTCATCTGCAAACAGTGAGAGTTTTACTTCTTTTCCAATCTGGATTCCTTTCATTTCTTTTTTTTTTTTTTTTCTCTGATTGCTGTGGCTAGGACTTCCAAAACTATATTGAATAGTAGTGGTGAGAGTGGGCACCCTTGTCTTGTTCCTGATTTTAGAGGAAATGCTTTCTTTCTTTTTTTTTTTTTTTTGCCATTGAGGATAATGTTTGATGTGTGTTTGTTGTGAAGAAGGCAATGGCATCTCACTCCAGTACTCTTGCCTGGAAAATCCCATGGATGGAGGAGCCTGGTGGGCTGCAGTCCATGGGGTCACTAAGAGTCGGATATGACTGAGCAACTTCCTTTCACTTTTCACTTTCATGCATTGGAGAAGGAAATGTCAACGCACTCCAGTATTCTTGCCTGGAGAATCCCAGGGATGGGGGAGCCTGCTGGGCTGCCATCTATGCAGTCACATAGAGTTCAGACACGACTGAAGCGACTTAGCAGCAACAGCAGTGTTTGTTGTATATGGCTTTTATTATATTGAAGTATGTTCCTTCTATGCCTGTTTTCCTGTAGAGTTTTTATCATAAATGGGTGTTGAATTTTGTAAATGGTTTTCTCTACATCTATTCAGATGATATGTTTTTAATCTTTCAATTTGTTAACATGGTATATCACATTGGTTGATTTGTGAATACTGAAGAATACTTGCATCCTTGGGATAAAACCCATTTGGTCATGATGTATGATCTTTTTAATATACTGTTGGATTCTGTTTGCTAAAATTTTGTTGAATTATGTTCATCAGTGATATTGGCCTGTAGGTTTCTTTTTGTGTGTGTCATCTTTGATTTTGGTATTAGGGTAATTGTGGCCTCATAGAATGAGTTTGGGAGTTTATCTTCCTCTACAATTTTCTGGAAGATTTTGAGTAGGATAAGTGCTTCTTCTCTGGATTTTCAGCAGAATTCACCTGTGAAACCATCTGGTCCTGGGCTTTTGTTTGTTGGAAGATTTTGATTAGAATTTGAATTTCCATGCTTGTGATGGGTCTTTACGATTTTCTATTAAAAATTTTTTTAAATTAAAGTGGTGACATTTAACAAATATTTATTTATTTGGCTACTCTGGGTCTTAGTTGTGGCATACAAGATCTTTAGTTGTGGTTTGTGAACCCTTAGTTGCAGCATGTGGATCTATTTCCTTGACCAGGCACTGAACCCAGGCCCCCTGCATTGGGAGCATTAAGTCTTAGCCACTGGACCACCAGGAAAGTACCTCTCCAAAGAAAACCTTAATAAGACATATGTAAGACTATGAGGAAAAGTCAGAGAAATTTGAGTTTTAGGCCTGGGGAAAAAATAATTGAGGATTACTTACAAATTGCCTACACTATAATAATGATGGTAAATATAGGTACTATGCAATGATAAATAGGTTTAAAGTAATTTTAATACAGAATGATAACTAGCAGTTTTCTTAGAGGTTTTTAATCATAATCGTTTAGAAGGTAGCAACTGTGTCCTGTGTGCTTAGTCACTCAGTCGTGTCTGACTCCTTGGGACTCCATGGACTGTAGTCCACCAGGCCTTTCTGTCAGTGGAATTCTCCAGGCAAAAACACTGGAGTGGGTAGCCATTCCCTTCTCTAGTTTGGATCTTCCTGACCCAGGGAGATAGGTTCTTTACCTTCTGAGCTACCAAGGGAAAGAGAACTATGTCTTTGGTGGTATATTAAGTGTGATTTTTGGATTATCTTAATTATTTTTCATTATATCCCTAGGAAAATGGTATTATTATTCTCATTTTACAAGGAGGAACCTGAGGCTAGAGAGGAATATTACATTGTCTAAGACCAAACATCTGTAAGAAGAGGGCTAGAATTTTATCCCACTCAATCTGCCCACACTCCTAATTAGTAGAAACGTCTCACAAGTTATTGGGGGTTTTAACTGTATGTGTGGCTATGTGTTTTAATTAATAAAATGTACCTATATCATACCACAAAATAATCACATGCTCCTTCAATTGCTTTTTTCGTTTTATAGCCTCTTTGCTATAATAGCCTCTATTGATAATTTGCTTATTGCATCATGAGTTGTATCTACGCTTCTCTGGAAAAAAAATAACTCAATAAGTCACACTAATCCATTCTATCACAAAAGTAAGCATTATCTATTAAAATTTATTTCCTAAAGAGTAAAGATCTTTAAGTAGTGACTAGGACAGGGTAGAGAGGAGGAACTAGGATGGCTGAAGTCTTGGCCAGAGGTCTGTTATCAATGATGATAAAGCCATCACTTATAATGGATAACTCAGAGGTTGACATATATAGATAAGATGAACCAATTACAGCAGTTGAAGAACTAGGAGTGTGATGTGAAGGACTGTATACAAAGGTTGAGAATGGGGAGCTTGTGGACCATTGGATCAATAATTTAGATACTATGGTGGAGCTAAAGAGAAAAGATGATTAGTCAGATCAGGTTATATAGAAAGAAAGGTAGTAAAGATAAAATAGTGTACATTAGAGGATGCCAAAATAATTGAGATGAAAGTGGCTAAGTGGAACATGCCCATGTCAAATATTTTAAACAAGATTCTGTCAGACAAGGGAATGTTAATGCAATAGTTATGCTTGCCTCCAATATTTCCCAAGGTTAACATAAGTGGCTTCTGATTCCAGAGATCTCAAGGAATCTCTAGAGGGCTTCAGGGACCTGTGAAAGTTGTAATCTGGCTCTCAAGCATGTCAATGAACTCAATGGAAGAAATTTTGTGTCCCTTTCTACTTATGAGAGCCTGCATTTCCTTTATTAAGTCCATCCCAGAACTCTGCTGAAGTGGCAACCCAATGACAGGTAACACATAAACTCTTGGCTGGATAAATAGACAGATGATTCTTGGAACATGTTCTGTTCCACTGATTTCATTTCCCTCAGATGGAATGATACCTGGAGATTTAATCATTTTCACTGCTGAGTGGATGCACAAAAATACAAGACAAGGCAAGAAGAGAGTTGCAGCTTACAGGAAATGTTAATGTGTAAAATCTTTCTTCAAAAGCAGGTTTTTAAAAACAGCATTCTGGTAAATGAGAAAGCTTGAACCCATATGGATTTTTAAATTATTTTTATTTTAATCCAGAACATTTGCAAAAGGCAAAGGAGAAAAGGAAAGATATAGCCATCTGAATGCAGAGTTCTAAAGAATAGCAAGGAGAGATAAGAAAGCCTTCCTCAGTGATCAATGAAAAGGAATAAAGGAAAACAATAGAATGGGAAAAACTAGATATCTCTCCTAGAAAATTAGAGATATCAAAGGAATATGTCATGCAAAGGTGGGCACAATAAAGGACAGAAATAGTATGGACCTAACAGAAGCAGAAGATATTAGGAAGAGGTGGCAAGAATACATAAAAGAAATACATTTAAAAAAGATCCTAATGACCCAAATAGCCACGATGGTGTGATCACTCACCTAGAGCCAGACATCTTGGAATGTGAAGACAAGTGGGCCTTAGGAAGCATCACTATGAACAAAGCTAGTGGAGGTGATGAAATTCCAGTTAAGCCATTTCAAATCCTAAAAATGATACTGTGAAAGTACTGTACTCAATATGCCAGCAAAATTCAGCATTGGCACAGCACTGGAAAAGGTCAGTTTTTATTTTAATCCCAAAGAAGGGCTATGCCAAAGAATGTTCAAACTACTGCACAGTTGCACGCATCACACACATTAGTAAAGTAATGTTCAAAATTCTCCAACCTAGGGATCAACAGTACATGAATGGAGAACTTCCAGATGTTGAAGCTGGATTTAGGAAAGGTAGAGGAACCAGATCAAATTGCCAACATCCACTGAATCATTGAAAAAGCAAGAATTCCAGAAAAGCATCTACTACTGCTTCATTGACTACTCTAAAGCCTTTGCCTGTGCGGATCACAACAAACTGTGGAAAATTCCTCAAGAGATGGGACTACCCGACCACATTACCTGCTTCATGAGAAATCTATATGCAGATCAAGAAGCACAGTTAGAATCGGACATGGAACAATGGACTGATCCAAATTGGAAAAGAGTACATCAAGGCTGTATATTGTCACCTTGCTTATTTACCTTAAATGAAGAATACATAGTGAAAAATGCCAGACTGGATGAAGTAAAAGCTGAAATCAAGATTGCCAGGAGAAATATCAATAAACTCCGATTTGCAGATGACACCACCCTTATAGCAGAAAGGAAGAGGAACTAAAGAGCTTCTTGATGATAGTGAAAGAGGAGAATAAAAAAGCTGGCTTAAAACTCAACATTAAAAAAACTGAGATCATGGAATCTGGTCCCACCACTTCATGGCAAAGAGATGGGGAAACAATGGAAACAGTGAGAGACTTTATTTTCTTGGGCTCCAAAATCACCGTGGATGGTGACTGCAGCCATGAAATTAAAGGTTGCTTACTCCTTGGAAGAAAAGCTATACCAAACCTAGACACCATATTAAAAGTCAGAGACATTACTTTGCCACCAAATGTCCATCTAATCAAAGCTATGGTTTTTCCAGTAGTCATGTATGAATGTGAGAGTTGGACCATAAAGGAAGCTCAGCACTGAAGAATTGATTCTTTTGAACCATGGGGTTGGAAAAGACTCTTGAGAGTCCTTTGGACTGCAGGGAGATCGAACCAGTCAATCCTAAAGGGAGTCAGTCTTGAATATTCCTTGGAAGGCCTAATGTTGAAGTTGAAGCTCTAATACTTTGGCCACCTGATGCGAAGAACTGACTCACCAGATAAGACCTTGATGCTGGGAAAGATTGAGGGCAGGAGGAGAAGGGGATGACAGAGGATGAGATGGTTGGATGGCATCACCGTTTCAATAGACATGAGTTTGAGCCAGCTACAGGAGTTGGTGATTGATAGGGAAGCCTGGTGTTTTGCAGTCCATGGGGTCGCAAAGAGTCAGACATGACTGATTGACTCAACTGAAGTGAACTGAAAGCATTTGGGGTTGGAGTAATTCATTTTTGTTGTACTTTTATTGATACATTTTTTGCTAATAGTTAAAATGCAATAGTATCATTTTGGAAATTCAGCTATGTGAAATTTATGCTCTCTACTTAGAACATGGTTGGCACTTGTAATTTGTTCTCAAGACCAGAAACTTAGGGTTGCTTGATCTTCACTTTGTTTTCTTTGGTCCAAAGAAACTTGTAAAAATATCAGGAAATCAAAGAGCTCTCCAGCTGATTAGTTTTCATGTATTTTTTTTTAATTCTTTTCACATATGTGTTTGGGTTTAAAATGATGAGATAAAGCAGTGTATTATTAAAGTTTTTTGAGAGTATGTAGATTCTAAGTGACTCTTTACACATGAAGGTAAATGAATGGATTAAATTCTTTTAATTTTATGAATAATTGTATTTTTAAAACCTTGGTATATCCATTGGCATATTAATTTATTGTCTGAACACTCATTCATTCATGTATCCACTCCATGAATGTAATGGAAAGTTGGACTATAAAGAAGACTGAGCACTGAAGAATTGATACTTTTGAACAGTGCTGCTGAGAAGACTCTTGAGATCCCTTGCACAGCAGGGAGGTCAAAGCAGTCAATCCTAAAGGAAATCAGTCCTGAATATTCATTAGAAGGGCTGATGCTGAAGCTGAAACTTTGGTCACAATTATATGTGTGATGACTGTGTGATATACTGTGATGAGAATTATATTAAAGAACATATCCATTATTCCCAAAACATTCCTCTTGCCTCTTATAGGTCCCTTCCTCTCATCCATTCTTAAACCCTTCCCTTCCTCAAGTAACCACTGATCTGCTTGCTGTCACTATAGATTATCTCATGCTTTACAGAATTTTATATGGAGGAAATCATGCACTATATTCTCTTTTTTTTTTTTTTTGGCTGTTTTCACCCCTTGTGTCTATTTTGAGTTCATATATACTGCTGCATGTACCAATAGTTTATTTCTTTTTTATTGCTGGGTCACATTCTATTGTTTGGCTATGCAACAACTATTAATTTACCTGTTGATAAACATATTTTTCTAGTTTCAGGTTTTTAAAACTAAGCATTGCTACAAACACAGTGCTAAATCTTTATGGGCCTATGCTTTATTTTCTCTCTGGTAAACACCCAAGAGTGGAATGGTTAAATCATGTGGTGTAGATACTTACTTATCTATAAGTTTTTTTTTTTTTCCAAACTGCCAAACTGTGTCCCAAAGTTGTGGTTGTGTAATTTTAGATTCCCATCAACAGTGATGAGAGTTCCATTTCTTCTACTTCCTTGTCAGCTCTAATATTGACAAGTATTTTTAGTTCAAATTTTAATTTTAACAAATTTTATTTTTTACAGTAATTTTACATTTACAGCAAAATTGAAGGGAAAGATAGATATTTCCCAAATACTCTCTGCCATGAATCATGCATAGCCTCACTCATTATTCACATCCCCCACCACAGTGGTCCATTTTTTACAACTGATGAATCTACATAATCATCGTTATCCATCATTATCACTCTAGATCCATAGTTTGCATAGTTCACTCCTTGTGTTATGCATCCTGTGTGTTTGGACAAATGTGTAAGGACATGTATCCATCATGGTATCATAAAGAGTATTTTTACTGCTGTAAAAATCCTCTGCACTCTACCTAACTCATCCTTCCCTCCCTATCCCCAATCCCTGGCAACTATGGACCATTTTTCTGTCTCCATAGTTTTTCCTTTTCCAGAATGTCATATAGTTGGAATCATATAGTATGTAGTCTTTTCAGACAGGCTTCTTTCACTTAGTAATATGCATTTAAAGTTTTTCTATCCTTAGCTTTTCATTACTTGATAGTTTTGTTTTGTTTTTGCTGAATAATATTCTGATGTCTCGATGTACCACACTTTATTTTTTCATTCACCTATAAAGTTGAATGAAACGTGGTGAGTTGCCAAATTCTAGATTTGGGCAGTTATGAGTAAAACTGCTATAAACACTCGTGAAAGTTTTTATGTGGGCATAAGTTTTCATCTCCTTTGGTAAATGCCAAGGAGCATGATTGCTTGATTGTATGCTAAGAAACTGCCATTCTACCCTCCAAAGTTGCTGTAGCATTTTGCATTCTCACTAACAATGAATGAACATTCCTGTGGCTCAAGAATATTGCCATTTGACGCTGTCAGCATTCTGAATTTTGGTCACTCTAATTGGTGTGTAATAGCATTATTGTTTTAATTTGCATTTTCCTTATGTTGTATGATGTGGAGCATATTTTCATATGCTCAATTGTTATCTGTGTATCTTTCATGAAGTGTCTGTTATGATCTTTGGCCCATTTTTAAATTATATTATTTTCTTATTGTTGAGCTTTCAGAAAATTTTGCATGTTTTGGAGAGCAATCCTTTATCAAATGTGTCTTTTTCAAATGTTTTCTCCTGGTCTGTGGCTTAGCTTTTCATTCTTTTCATATTGTCTTTCACAGAGCAAAAGGTTTTTTTTTGTTTTAATAAAGTAGAGTTTATCCTTTGTTTCATTGATCTTGTTAATGTTTTATATAAAAAGTCATCATCCTACCCATCATCATCTAGGTTTTTTCTTATTTGCTTTCTAGGAGTTTTAAACTTGTATTTTACATTTAAGCCAGCAATTTATTTAGAGTTAATTTTGTAAAGTGTTTTTTTTTTTTTTTCTCCTGCATTTGGATGTCCAATCGTTCTAGGACCATTTTTTGAAAAGATTATCTTTGTTCCATTGCATTTCCTTTGTTCCTTTGTGAAAAGTCAGTTGACTATGTTTCAGTTCAGTCACTCAGTTGTGTCCGACTCTTTGCAACCCCATGGACTGAAGCTCGTCAGGACTCCCTGTCCATCACCGACTCCTGGAGTTTTCTTAAACTCATATCCATTGAGTCTGTGATGCCATCCGACCATCTCATCCTCTGTTCTCCCCTTCTCCTCCTGTCCTCAATCTTTTCCAGCATCAGGGTGTTTTCAAATGAGTTGGTTCTTCACATCAGGTGGCCAAAGTATTGGGGTTTCAGCTTCAGTATCTACTTCCTGAATATTCAGGACTGATTTCCTTTAGGATGGACTAGTTGGATCTCCTTGCTGTCTAAGGGACTCACAAGAGTCTTCAACACCACAGTTCAAAAGCATCAGTTCTTTGGTTCTCAGCTTTTTTTATAGTCCACCTCTTACATCCATACATGACTACTGTAAAAACCACAGCTTTAACTAGATGGACCTTTGTTGGCAAAGTAATGTCTCTGCTTTTTAATATGCTGTCTAGGTTGGTCATGACTTTCCTTCCAAGGAGCAAGCTTCTTTTAATTTCATGGCTGCAGTCACCATCTGCAGTGATTTTGAAGCCCCCAAAATAAAGTCTGTCACTATTTCCACTGTTTCCCCATCTATTTGCCATGAAGTGATGCCATGAAGTGACTATGTTTATGGGGGCCTATTTATGGGCATTAGTTGCTATTCATGTGTATGTGTGTGTGTGTGTGTGTGTGTGTGTTTTGAAAGTATCTTTCAACCTTCTGGTCCATTTTATTAGTTTTCAAGTTTTTCTTATTGCTGAGTTTGAGAGTACTTTTTGTGTTATCTTTATATCATTTTTTATCATGTGTAGTCTTTCACTTTTATGCATTGGAGAAGGAAATGGCAACCCACTCCAGTGTTCTTGCCTGGAGAATCCCAGGGACAGCAGAGCCTGGTGAGCTGCCGTATATGGGGTCACACAGAGTCGGACACGACTGAAGCGACTTAGCAGCAGCAGTAGCAGCAGTCTTTGCAAATAATTTCTCCCTGATTAAAACTTGTCTTTGAAAACTTTTATTCATTTTTATTAATTTTTAGGGTTTTTTTTTTTTTTGGATTATTCATTGCTACTATTTACCATTTATTTTTGTATGTTGAACTTGAAACTAGAATTTGCTTATCTTACTTACTAGTTCTAGTAGATTTTTGCTAATTCCCTATGTTTTCTATGTGAATAATCATAATGCCTGAGAATAAAGATTTCTTTCTTTCTGATATTGATGCACTTATTTATTTTATTTCCTTATTGTACTGAGTAGGGGCTTCCCTGGTAGCTCAGACAGTAAAGAATCTGCCTGAAATGCGGGAGACCTGGGTTGGGAAGATCCTCTGGAAAAGGGAATGGCTACCCACTCTGGTCTTTTTGCCTGGAGAATTCCATGGACAGAAGAGCCTGGCAATCTACAGTCCGTGGGGTTGCAAAGAGTCAGACACGACTCAGCGACTAACACACACACTGAGTAGAACCTATATGTTGCATAGACATTGTGAGATAGGAATCCTTATCTTTGGTATGATTTTATTTTTTTTAATTTACTTTTATTTATTTATTGGCCATGAGGCATATTAGGAACTTGGTTTCCCAACCAGGGATCAAACTCATGCGTCCTGCTTTGGGAACATGGAGTCTTAACCACTGGACCACTAGGGAAATCCCTGGCCTGATTTTATTGAGAAAATTTTGGATTTCACCATTAAGTATGACGGTAGCTGCAAGATTTTTATAAATGTCTATCATCAGGTTGAAAGAGTTCACTTTTCTCCCTAATTTGACAAGAGATTTTATCAGGAGTAGATGATAGATTTAGTCAAATACTTTTTATGTGTTTACTGAGATGATAATTACATTATTCTTTTAAGAGTATGAATATGATGAATTACATTATTTGATTTTTGAGTAGTCCTTTGCATTCCCAGGATAAACCCCACCTGGTTATGTAGTATTTTCTCTATACTGTTGGGTTTAACTTGCTAAAATTGTGTTAAAAATTTCTATTGGGACACTGGGCTATTGTTTTTGTATCTTTTTTAAAAATTTAAATTTATTTTAATTGGAGGCTAATTACTTTACAATATTATAGTGGTTTTGCTTCTTGTACTACTTTTGTCTTGTTTCAGTATCAGAGTAATGCTGACCTTATAAAATGGGTTGAGGACATATTCTCTTCAATTTTCTTGAAGAGTTTGTGTAGTGTTGCTAAACACTGTGAATTTTAGTTGTTGGATATATAGACAGATACATATAAATATATATATCATACAACTTTATTAATACTTGCTTTTGTTGTCTTCAGGTTTTTTTTTTTTTACATGAGAAGTTGAAAGTAGAAAAAGGTTAAGTAATTTGCTTGAAGCTATAAGCTGATAAATAATGAGGCCAGGATGTAAAATAGGTGGACTGATTTCAGAATTCATGCTCTTAACCATCACAGTATCTTCTCTTTTAATTACAGTAAGATTTCCTAGGTTTGTCTGATTCCTGAAGTTTTAAAAAGTAAAGCAATATTGTCTCTCCCAGAATAAAGCAATGCTTTAATGATGGGTCACAGAAATAGTCCTTTACTTCTTTTGGCTAACTTCTCACCCTTTTCTGCATATTTTTCCTTCACACTACTGAAATAAAAAATATCAGCTCTCAGCTTAACACATAAGCTTGAACATGACGTACTCTCTAGGCTTGCTGGGTCTGCTCATAAATTGTTGGCAGGAACATACTAAAGTAATTAAAGGCTTGGTTCCTATATGTTTTCTATTTGATGAGATACATTTTGGAGATGGAAGTAGCTGTTGAGCTTGGCTTCTGTTTGCTTCCTCTTCCCACAGCTGAAGACATTTTTTTACTTCTACCATTAGGCTCAGTCCCACTCTGGTCTTAGAAACACTTCTTGGAGTAGACAGATAGAACAGCTCAGTACTGTATCACTTTTCTTGTTATTCTGATGTATATTTCATAGTCCAGTTGTGGTGACTGAGCTCCTGCTATATTCCTTAATTTGATAAGAATCCTGTGGCCTATTCCTAAATGAATACCTGATTGTGCCAACCCCATTCCACCTTTCTCAGCCTTCTCTCTCCAGATCGCTCAATTCTAGAACCAGAAATATAAACGCAATTACCGAAGATCCCACCTGCCTGTTATAGGGATTGCACTTGGTAATGTTATTCAGAAAACGAAGATCATGGCATCTGGTCCCATCACTTCATGGGAAATAGATGGGGAAACAGTGGAAACAGTGTCAGACTTTATTTTATTGGGCTCAAAAATCACTGCAGATGGTGACTGCAGCCATGAAATTAAAAGACGCTTACTCCTTGCAAGGAAAGTTATGACCAACCTAGATAGCATATTCAAAAAGCAGAGACATTACTTTGCCAACAAAGGTCCGTCTAATCAAGGCTATGGTTTTTCCAGTGGTCATGTATGGATGTGAGACTTGGACTGTGAAGAAGGCTGAGCACCGAAGAATTGATGCTTTTGAGCTGTAGTGTTGGAGAAGACTCTTGAGAGTCCCTTGGACTGCAAGGAGATCCAACCAGTCCAGTCTGAAGGAGATCAGCCCTGGGATTTATTTGGAAGGAATGCTGCTGAAGCTGAAACTCCAGTACTTTGTCCACTTCATGCAAAGAGTTGAGTCATTGGAAAAGACTGTGATGCTGGGAGGGATTGGGGGCAGGAGGAGAAGGGGATGACAGAATGAGATGGCTGGATGGCATCACTGACTCGATGGACGTGAGTCTGAGTGAACTCCAGGAGTTGGTGATGGACAGGGAGGCCTGGCGTGCCTGATTCATGGGGTCACAAATAGTCGGACACGACTGAGCAACTGAACTGAACTGAACTGAATGTAATGAATTGAGTCACAGTTCTGCTGGTGACTCTCATCCCTTTATTGGTAATTCTTTCACCTGCTCAAATGTTTCCAGATGCCAAGTATTTTCTTGCTGCTTGACTCTGGCTTCATCAGCCCACCCCTCATGTAACTATATGTCTGAATTAATACCTACAGTCTTCTGCCAGGTTTTGTGAACATGGTACTCTGCTTGGAGGCTGTGTCTTCTTCAAACATGAGCAACTAAGTCTTTCTCTCTGGCACTTGTCTGGTCAAATGTGTTGGTATTTTTTTAATAATTGTTAATTTATTTAGCCATGTCAAGTCTCAGTTGTGGCATATCAATTCTTTGTTTCAGTGTTGAGGCTTCTCTATTTGTAGCACATGTGCTCCAGAACACATGGGCTTAGTAGTTACAGGGCTTAGTTGCCCAGAGCATGTGAAATCTTAGTACCCTGCCCAGAGATGAAACTGACACTCCCTGCATTGGAAGGCAGATTCTTAACCACTGGACCACCAGGGAAGTCCTGGGTTGGTAGTTTTGGACCTTGGATTCTTTGCTGCCCGGTTCTATTGTAGTCAGCATAGCCATATCAAGGCATTAATAGAATAACAAACTCTTAGAGCAAAAATAGCCCTTTTAAGTTCGTGTGTACCTAATTGATTTAGCTATGTCTCTTCTAACCCTTCCAACAAATCATTATCCTGCTTGAAGACCTCTGGGGATAGAAAGATAAATTAGGAGCCACTATTTTCTAGCAAGTCCATTTTGAAAATGTATGATAATATTGAGCCAAATTTTTTCCTTTAGATTTTTACATCTTATCCAAATTTCATTATCAGGCTTAAAGTCATTAGTTTTAACAACAACAAAAAAAACTAAAGTCAATACAATTTAATTTCACTACAATTAAAAGCAGAAGAGAGCAGAGCTGGCAATCTAGAAAACAACTTGCTAAACTTTAGGCATTAGTGCTGCTAACCAGGGGCAAGAGTCTTGGCTCCATTTCTTTATCTCATAAGGTGAGAAGCTGAGCTACATCATCCATTTCAAAATGTTTACTGGTTTTCTTACATTTTGATAGACTTTCCAAATACCTAAAAAGCATTCTGTCAAATAACCCAAATTGCTGGGTTAAAAAAATTAGTTTTTTTCACAGGAAGATTTCTTAAAACCTTTAATAAATCAATGTGTTTTAGAAGTCCAAGAAGAAAATAATATTTTCTAAATAAGAAAATAAAAGCAATAGAAAATAGTTTCTAAAAACCTCAATTTAGTTATTTTTTATTCTTTCATTGACTACCTAATTAACAGAATTCAACTGAACACTTCTGGAAATGCTGCAACTAATTTCTATGGCCAAAATATGTGATTCTGTGTTGAAAAGTGTTGCCTTTGAGGAGGAAGCTTAAAAAAGCATATATATATATATATATATATATATATATATATATATATATACTTCCCTGGTGGCTCAGACGGTAAAGCGTCTATCTACAACGCTGGAGACCTGGGTTCCATCCCTGGGTTGAGAAGATCCTCTGGAGAAGGAAATGGCAATCCACTCCAGGACTATTGCCTGGAAAATCCCATGGACAGAGGAGCCTGGTAGGCTATAGTCCATGGGGTCGCAAAGAGTCGGACACGACTGAGCGACTTCACTATACATCACTATATATATGTGTGTGCATATATATATATGATTTATACTTAAGATTTGAATATCAGTTAATGCATCTTTCAAATATATCCTTTAAATTATACTGTAAAACTTACATTTTTAAAAGCGGCTTCCTCAAGTAATATCTGTATTCTGATCACTCTTGAACTCTGTGTATTCAGCTGGTGAGAATCTGTCTGCGTTAATGACTCAGGTATATCCATGTATTACCCTGTCTCCTTAACTAAACCCTTCAATGGTATGGGTAACCTGCTCCGTTGTCTTCCTTTCAGAGTGTCTAGAATAGTGCTCTAAGTACAAGAGATCTGCACATACAAATGGACTTTCTCGTGATTTTTTTTTTTATTTCTCGGTTTATTGATAGACTGATGTTTCTTCTCCTCACAGCAGCTTCTTTCCCAGGACTCTATTTAGTCTCATGATTTTTAGGAACCGGCGTGTAGCAATTGCTTTTAAATAACTCCAGTCAACTGTTTAAGTTACTCAAAAGATGAGCTGAACTTTAAGCGATATTATTTTCTGAAGAGACTTTTAGTCTCATTTAATACCATACCCCAAGAAAAATATGCCATGCCATTTCAGACAGATTTCAAACTTCCTGTTCATCCCTCCTCCAGTGTGCCAGCTCCTCTGCAGAATGAAATGTCTCCAAATCGCTGAGACTGTAATTTCCATGACAGTGTCGTCCATCTCATTTCTCGCCTGTCCTTTCAGTTTTATGAAGGTTACAGACATTCTTCCTGGGTGTTTGCTAAATTGTTTATCTAGTCTGGAACCAGCTACCTATGCTCTGCTCAGAATATTTTATGCAGATTCTCCTATCCCTTGTTGCTGGACGCCTCTGAAAGCCGGCAGCCACCAAGCAGGAAGAGACATTTCTTTGATGGCTGTTTCATTTGCGTTTAACCATATTCATTCATGTCAGTTTCTCCTGCTTACTCGTTGGACTCAGAGTATATGCTGTGTCAACAGACTAGGGCATTTCCTGTTTGGTCACAAGTCTGCTGTATTTTTCTGTCTCACTCCAGTTCAGTGCACACAGCGGATCTTTGGTTCCACTTCATCAATATTCAAACCTGTTGTTCTGATCAGGAAAATAAACACACATTCTCTCTCTCTCCTCCCTCTTTCTCTCCTTTTTTTCTTCTTTTGCAAGACATTTTGTAAAAATGGCATACAGTTTCTCCTACTGAACTTCTCCATATATTTAATGGAAAATGCATTTATGTGGTCATTCACTGACTGATGCACTCCAATGCTATTGAACATGACCCAGGAATAAAAATAAAAATAAGACAAGATTCTTGCCTTTGAAGAGCTTGCAAAGTGTTTTGTTTGGGAAGGACCAATGTGGTAGCAAGAAAATGGGGTGGTTTAGTTACGAATGGAACTCAATATATTTTTTAAAGCATTATGGCTAAAAAAGATGAAATTATTTTCCAAAGCTGGTGGCAATTCTTCCATTTCTATAGAGAAGATATTTGACTTCTTTTTTAAGGTAAATTATCCTGTTGCATTTTAGGGAAAAATCATTTAACATTTTAATGTACAAAGGTGAATCTGTGCTACTATTCCAGAATGGCAAGGATTTATGCTATGAAAACCTAAAGCATTCTCATGGAAACATGAACAGTTATCTTCACTATGGATTGTTGTTGTTCAGCTACTCAGTTGTGTCCCACTCATTGCAACAACATGGACTGCAGCACATCCCCTTCATCTCCTGCCTTCAATCTTTCCCAGCATCAGTGTCTTTTTTAATGAACCAGTTCTTCATATCAGGTGGGTAAAGTATTGGAGTTTCAGCATCAGCATCAGTCCTTCCAATGAATATTTAGGACTGATTTCCCTTAGGATTGACTGGTTGGACCTCCTTGCAGTCCAAGGGACTTTCAAAAGTCTTTTATAACACCACAATTCAAAAGCATCAGTTCTTCAGTGCTCAGCCTTCCTTATGGTCCAACTCTCACATCTCTTCATGACTATGGGAAAAATCATAGCTTTGACTAGATGAAACTTTTTTGGCAAAGTAACCTCCACTTTTTAATATGCTGCTTAGTTTTGTCATAGCTTTCCTCTCAATAAGCAAGCATGTTTTAATTTCATGGCTGCAGTCATCATCAGCAGTGATTTTAGAGCCTGAGAAAATCTATCACTCTTCTCATTTTTTCCGCTTCTATTTGCCATGAAGTGATGGGACCAGATGCCATGATCTTAGGTTTTTGAATGTTGAGTTTTAAGCCAGATTTTTCACCCTCCTCATTCACCTTCATCAGGAAGTTGTTTATCACTATGGATAGCATCCCTGAAAATATACTGAAGAAGAGCCTGGCCTTAGACTTGGAATAAGAAGGAAACTGAGACTTTTCCCTTCTGCTGGGTATCAGAAATGAACTTCCTTGAAGGAGACCGTATATACAGACAGTCAGATTGGAGATCAAGATTGCTTTATTTTGTTTCATTTTCTTTTCCCCAAGAACTCTAATTCTTCTTTGTTGTCCCAGGCTATTGGTCAAGTTTTGATAAATGTTAAAAAGCCTGGCCTTGATAGTGCTTTGGTGAATTAAGGAGCAGAGATGTATTCTCATAGGGCAAAATGGAATAAGAAGAGCAGCAGCAACTCATTACACAGTGGGAAGCAGTGATTGTGGGAGCTGAACAGGGAGGGTTGTTGCCAGTCTGTCCTACAAGGTTACACATGAAAAGTAGCTAGGCCTGAGTAACATGAAAGCTTTCCTCACGGGTGTCCAGAGATGTCTGGGGAAAACTTGGTAAGGACTGAGCGTATTATAGCCACATTGCATTAGTCTTCAGACTCTTGCTGTTTGAAAAGTGAAAGATTACCATTTCTGATGAGGGGCCAAAAAATTACAGATATTTTGTTATGATGCACAGAAGGGCCTTCCAACTACATCCATAGCTATATTCTAAATATACTACAACAAAACTAATTTTTGACACACTTATCAACTCTAGCATAAATAAGGGGAATTCCTAAGGGCCAAACAACCAGTTTTGAAGCATGGTAGCTGAAACTACAGAAAGTAGTGATGAAGGGTGAGCAAGAACAAAAGCTAGGATTGCCCTGCAATCACTGAAATAGGGAAACTAAGTCTTAGACCCACCTCAACATGAGGGAATTGAACTTGACACTAAACTTGTTTCCAGATTATTAAGCTTTGTACTGCCAGGAAAAAGAAAAGCAATTCCTCTCTGTAAGAAACTATATCCAACTTACACCCTTAGAATTTTTCCAGACTGTATTCAGTGACATGTGAGGACATAGAACATTTCTCCAACAAAGAAAAAAATGAGATATCATAAGTAATAGTAAAAAAATGAGCAATAGATGTATACCCTCTAAAACTTAAGATATTGGGATTATCAGGCACTTATTATTTAATATATGTATGGAGTGCCTAAAGAAATAAAGAAGAAATTAAGAAAAGCAGAAAACATGAGACTATAAAACATATTTAAATACTATCATTTTTAGAAATAAAAATATAATTGTTAATATTACTACATGTTCTAAACAAGGATTCTAATTGGTTGAGTAAAATAGACTACAAAAGTGTAGAAAAAATATGAAAAGAATGTAAAAAATTTCTTAACTTTTTCTTTATGTGAAAGTACCAGGTGGATAATTTTCTAAACTGTTGTGGTAGGTTTGTTTCTTATTTACTTTTATACAGAGAAGCAAACAATGGAATCTTAATTTTATATGATGTGGAGGTTGAAATTATTTTTAGCCTCCTCACTTGAATAGATACTCAGATGGGGCTGGAAACTGGACATCTAAAGTCACCCAATTTGATAAAAAATCTTCACTATAAAACCAGGTTTGATTCTCTACTTTCTTCTTTAGATTCACTGTTTTTCGTCTACTTAGCTCTTTGTGGAAATATTTTTTTTTCTACTTTATCGCTAATTCAGTAATGCATTTAAAAAATGGCATTAAGTTATGTTGCTCAGCACTTTAGATTTTTTTAGATAGTCCTTTCAAAGCTCAGTTCAAAACAAGCAAAAAGAGAAAAATCAAGCAAGTGTGGTGAATAGAAAAATACAATAAAATAATTATAAAAAGAACAAAATAGTTTAACAGCCATAATATTAATATATATAATAGAATTGTTGAAAGACAGGGTCAAAAATCCACTTAAGAAAAAGTCTATATCTATTCTTTTCACTAGATACATATTTAAAGCCTGAGGATGAAAAAATAATGAGGTCAAATGTATGGCAAAACCACTACAATATTGTAAAGCAATTGGCCTCCGATTAAAATATTAAATTTATTAAAAAACCAAAGAATGGAATGTTGGATATGCCAGTTGAATTCTAAAATAATTTGAAGTGAGTGAAGTCGCTCAGTCGTGTCCGACTCGTTGCAACCCCATGGACTGTAGCCTACAAGGCTCCTCTGTCCATGAAAATTTCCAGGCAAGTGTACTGGAGTGGGTTGCCATTTCCTTCTCCAGGGGATCTTCCTGACCCAGGGATCAAACCCAGATCTCCTGCATTGCAGGCAGACACTTTACCGTCTGAGCCATCAGGAAAGTCAAAAAGTGCACATCAAAAGACAAAAATAAGACAAGCAACACTATTAAGGCTGTTAATTATTTAGAAAAGGCAGAAGAACCAGAGAACAAATTGCCGACATCCGTTGGATCATCAAAAAACAAGAAAGTTCCAGAGAAACATCTACTTCTGCTTTATTGACTATGCCAAAGCCTTTGACTGTGTGGATCACAATAAAATGTGGAAAATACTTAAAGTGATGGGAATACCAGACCACCTGACCTGCCTCCTGAGAAATCTGTATGCAGGTCAAAAAGCAACAGTTAGAACTGGACACGGAACAGAAGACTGGTTCCAAATTGGGAAAGGAGTACGTCAAGGCAGTATATTGCCACCCTGATTATTTAATTTACATGCAGAGTACATCATGCAAAATGCTGGGCTAGATGAAGCACAAACTGGAATCAAGATTCTTGGAAGAAATATCAATAACCTCAGATATGTAGATGACAGCACCCTTATGGCAGAAAGTGAAGAAGAACTAAAAAGCCTCTTGATGAAAGTGAAAGAGGAGAGTGAAAAAGTTGGCTTAAAATGCAGCATTCAAAAAACTAAGATCATGGCATCTCGTCCCATTACTTCATGGCAAATAGATGGGGAAACAATGGTAACTGTGAGAGACTTTATTTTGGGGGGCTCCAAAATAACTGCAGATAGTGACTGCAGCCATGACCTTAAAAGATGCTTGCTCAGTTCACTTCAGTCACTCAGTTGTGTTTGACTCTTTGCTATCCCATGGGCTGCAGCACGCCAGGCCTCCCTGTCCATCACCAACCTCCAGAGCTTATTGAAATTCATGTCCATTGCAACAGTGATGCCACCCAACCATCTCATCCTCTATTGTCCCCTTCTCCTCCGACTTTCAATCTTTCCCAGCATCAGGGTCTTTTCTAATGAGTCAGTTCTTCACATCAGGTGGCCAAAGTATTGGAGTTTCAGCTTCAGCATCAGTCCTTCCAATGAACACCCAGGACTGACTTCCTCTAGGATGGACTGGTTGGATCTCCTTGCAGTCCAATGGACTCACAAGAGTCTTCTCCAAACCACAGTTCAAAACCATCAATTCTTTGGTGCTCAGTTTTTTCTAGAGTCCAACTTTCACATCCATACATGACTACTGGAAAAACCATAGCCTTGACTAGATGGATCTATTGTTGGTTAAGTAATGACTGCTTTTAATATGTTTTCTAGGTTGGTAATAGCTTTTCTTCCAAGGAACAAGCATCTTTTAATATAATGGCTGCAATTGCCATGTTCAGTGATTTTGGAGCCCCCAAAATAAAGTCTGTCACTATTTCCATTGTTTCCCCATCTATTTCCCGTGAAGTGATGAAACTGGATGCCATGATCTTAGTTTTCTGAATGTTGAGCTTTAAGCGAACTTTTTCACTCTCCTCTTTCACCTTCATCAAGAGGCTTTTTAGCTCCTCTTCATTTTCTGCCATAAGGGTGCTGTCATCTGCATATCTGAGGTTACTGATATTTCTCCCGGCAATCTTGATTCCAGTTTGTGCCTCATCCAGCCCAGCATTTCGCATGATGTACTCTACATACAAGTTAAATAAGCAGGGTGACAATATACAGCCTTGACATACTCCTTTCCCTCTTTGGAACCAGTCTGCTCTTCCATGTCCAGTTCTAACTGTTGCTACTTGATTTGTATATAAATTTCTCAGGAGGCAGGTTAGGTGGTCTGGTACTCCCATCTCTTTAAGAATTTTCCCCAGCTTTTTTTGATCCACACATTCAAAGGCTTTGATGTAGTCAATAAAGCAAAACTAGATGTTTTTCTGGAACTCACTTGCATTTTTGATGATCCAGCCGATGTCAATTTGATCTCTGGTTCCTCTACCTTTTCTAAATCCAGCTTGAACATCTGGAAGTTCAAGGTTCATGTACTCTTGAAGCCTGTCTTGCTCCTTGAAAGAAAAACTATGACAAACGTAGACAGCATATTTAAAAGCAGAGACATTACTTTGCCAACAAAGGTCTGTCTAGTCAAAGCTATTGTTTATCCAGTAGTCATGTATGGATGTGAGAGTTGGACTATAAAGAAAGCTGAGTGCTGAAGAATCGATGCTTTTGAACTGTGTTGTTGGAGAAGACTCTTGAGAGTCCTTTAGATTGCAAGGAGATCAAACCAGTCAATCCTAAAGGAAATCAGTCCTGACTATCACTGGAAGGACTGAGGCTGAAGCTGAAAGTCCAATACTTTGGTCACCTGATGCTATGAACTGACTCACTGGGAAAAGACCCTTATGCTGGGAAAGGTTGAAGGCAAGAGGATAAGGGGATGACAGAGGATGAGATGGTTGGATAGCATCACTAACCCAAAGGACATGCATTTGAGCAAACTCTGGAAGTTGGTTATGGACAGGGAAGCCTGGCATGCTACAGTTCATGTGGTCACAAAAAGTCAGACACAACTGAGTGACTGAACTGAACATTATTAAGGATAAGCATAGTCACTACATAATGATAGAAAGAGGTTCAGTTCACTTAGAAAATATGATATATCTAAGTTGTATACTTTTAATAAAATAAGCTCAATATTTTCTCAAAAAATTGAGAAAAGTCTATAGGGAGAAGTTGAATAATTTACTAGACTTGAAGCTTTTGATACACTTGTCTTAGTATCAATGATATAAATTAGACAAAAGCTACCAAAATTAGTGAAAATTTAAATAATGACATTAACAAATCTAATTTAACGGGCCTCTGTAACAATGCAAAAAAACCACATTATTCTTAAAGTTTATAAAATGTGTACAATAAGTAACAAGATATTAGGCCATAAAGCAAAATTTTATAAATATAAAAGAAATCACCTTCTCTGAAAATAGTGCAATTAAGTTTGAAATTAGTAACAAAAAAGACAAGTGAAAACTCCAATTTGGGATATTACAAAATATTCCTAGTTAACTTGTGGTAACAGATGAAACCATATTAGATATAAAATTACAAAACTAAATATTAGTAAATTTTGTTGTATATAAGTGTAGGATGAAATAAAAGCGGCACTTCAAATTAAATTTATAAATTTCAATGCTTATTAGGAAGGAACAAGATAAAAAATGAATTGCTAAGTTTTTGATTGTAAGGTATTAGGAAAACCACAGAACAGAGGACAGGATAAAATGCAGAAATCAGTCAAACAGAAAAAAAAATATAATAGGAAAATAAATAATAAAATAAATTTCTGGCAAAATCAGTTATGGGAAAAATTATTTTACAAAAAGTTCCACCAAACTTTCAAGTTCTGGATAATTCCTGATTCATGAAGAGACTCTTCAGAGGCTGGAATGAAAGAAAATATTCCAGAACTCATTTTAGTGGGACCAGAATAACCCTGTTATAAAGGAGAGAGAGAACCACAGAAGCAGAGATAAGGAAAGGGGGAGAGGGAAGAGAGATTGATTTATTATGAAGATATTGTTTATGTGATTAAGGAGGCTGAGAAGTCCTACAATCTGCTGTCTGTAAGCTAGAGACCCAGGAAAACTTTGGGGATGTAACTCAATCTGAATCCAAAGGCCTGAGAACCAGGATGGTAATGGTACAAATCCCAGTCCCCAGGCAGAGGAGGTGACATGAGATGTTCTAGCTCAAACAGTGAAGCAAGAATACAGTGAGTGAATTTCTTGTTTCTCTGTCGTTTGTTCTGTGCGGTCCCTTAGTGGATTGCAGTTTGCCCATCCTTGCTGGGGAACACTACTACTTCACTGAGTCCACAGATTCAGATGATAATCTCATTCAGAAACACTTACAGAGCATCAGGAAATGGTGTTTAATCTGCAAAACCCATGGCCAAATTGACATATAGAATTCATTATTACACTGGCCAAGTATAATACGTCCAAAGTCTTTAGAGCAGATTGAAAGGAAGAGAAGAGCTCAAGCACGTGAGAACTCCATGGGCACAAACTCAAATTGCTCTCTCTAGTGAGAATTCCTTCTCTCTTTTGGGAAAGTCTCAGCCTTGTTTTTTAATTAATTAATTTTTATTGACGTGTATTTAACTTACAATGATTCAGGTATACAGCAAAGTGATTCAGTTATATCTATATATATGAATATGTATATATATATTCTTTTTCATTATAGATTATTATGTGCATTTGTTAGTTGATAAGTCGTGTCTGACTCTTTGTGTTCCTGTGAACTATAGCCTGTTAGCCTCCTCTATCCATGGAATTCTCCAGGCAAGAATACTGGAGTGGGTTACCATTTCCTTCTCCAGGGGATCTTCCCAACCCAGGGATCAAACCTAGGTCTCCTGCATTGCAGACAGATTCTTTACCATCTGAGCCACCAGAAAGACCCTAATAGATTATTACAAAATGTTGAACAGTCCAGATTTTTAAGATGTTTCAACTGATTCTTCAAACTCATCTGGGATAATCTTCCCTACTTGAAGTCAACTGAATAATTGACTTACATCTTACCCCAGAATTAATGTTTGATTTAATAGCTGGGGCCAGGAGCTGACTGTGGCTCAGACCATGAACTCCTTATTGCCAAATTCAGATTAAATTGAAGAAAGTAGGGTAAACCACTAGACCATTCAGGTATGACCTAAATCAAATCCCTTATGATTATACAGTGGAAGTGAGAAATAGATTTAAGGGCCTAGATCTGATAGAGTGCCTGATGAACAATGGAATGAGGTTTGTGACATTGTACAGGAGACAGGGATCAAGACCATCCCCATGGAAAAGAAATGCAAAAAAGCAAAATGGCTGTCTGGGGAGGCCTTACAAATAGCTGTGAAAAGGAGAGAAGTGAAAAGCAAAGGAGAAAAGGAAAGATATAAACATCTGAATGCACAGTTCCAAAGAATAGCAAGAAGAGATAAGAAAGCCTTCCCAGGGATCAATGCAAGGCAATAGAGGAAAACAACAGAATGGGAAAGACTAGGGATCTCTTCAAGAAAATCAGAGATACCAAAGGAACATTTCATGCAAAGATGGGCTCGATAAAGGACAGAAATGGTATGGACCTAACAGATATTAAGAAGAGACGGCAAGAATACAAGGAAGAGCTGTACAAAAAAGATTTCACGACCCAGATAATCACGATGGTGTGATCACTGACCTAGAGCCAGACATCCTGGAATGTGAAGTGAAATGGGCCTTAGAAAGCATCACTACAAACAAAGCTAGTGGAGGTGGTGGAATTCCAGTTGACCTATTCCAAATCCTGAAAGATGATGCTGTGAAAGTGCTGCACTCAATATGCCAGCAAATTTGGAAAACTCAGCAGTGGCCACAGGACTGGAAATGGTCAGTTTTCATTCTAATCCCAGAGAAAGGCAATGTCAAAGAATGCTCAAACTACTGCACAATTGCACTCATCTCACACACTAGTAAAGTAGTGCTCAAAATTCTCCAAGCCAGACTGCAGCAATACATGAACTGTGAACATCCAGATTTTCAGGCTGGTTTTAGAAAAGGCAGAGGAACCAGGGATCAAATTGCCAACATCCACTGGATCATGGAAAAAGCAAGAGAGTTCCAGAAAAGCATCTATTTCTGCTTTATTGACTATGCCAAAACCTTTGACTGTGTGGATCACAATAAACTGTGGAAAAGTCTGAAAGAGATGGGAATACCAGACCACCTGACCTGCCTCTTGAGAAACCTATATGCAGGTCAGGAAGCAACAGTTAGAACTGGACATGGAACAACAGACTGGTTCCAAATGGGAAAGGGAGTACGTCAAGGCTGTATATTGTCACCCTGCTTATTAAACTTATATGCAGAGTACATCATGAGAAACACTGGGCTGGAAGAAGCACAAGCTGGAATCAAGATTGCCAGGAGAAATACCAATAACCTCAGATATGCAGATGACAGCACCCTTATGGCAGAAAGTGAAGAGGAACTAAAAAGGCTCTTGAAGAAGGTGAAAGAGGAGAGTGAAAAAGTTGGCTTAAAGCTCAACATTCAGAAAACGAAGATTATGGCATCTGGTCCCATCACTTCATGGGAAATAATTGAAACAGTGGAAACAGTGTCAGACTTTATTTTTTGGGCTCCAAAATCAGTGCAGATGGTGACTGCCACCATGAAATTAAAAGACACTTACTCCTTGGAAGGAAAGTTATGGCCAACCTAGATAGCATATTGAAAAGCAGAGACAGTACTTTGCCAACAAAGGTCCATCTAGTCAAGGCTATGGTTTTTCCAGTGGTCATATATGGATGTGAGAGTTGGACTGTGAAGAAGGCTGAGTGCTGAAGAATTGATGCTTTTGAACAGTGGTGTTGGAGAAGACTCTTGAGAGTCCCTTGGACTGCACGGAGTTCCAACCAGTCCATTCTGAAGGAGATCAACCCTGGGATTTCTTTGGAAGGAATGATGCTAAAGCTGAAACTCCAATACTTTGGCCACCTCATGTGAAGAGTTGACTCATTGGGAAAGACTCTGATGCTGAGAGGGATTGGGGGCAAGAGGAGAAGGGGACGACAGAGGATGAGATGGCTGGATGGCATCACCGACTTGGTGGACTAGAGTCTGAGTGAACTCTGAGAGTTGGTGATGGATGGGGAGGCCTGGCGTGCTGTGATTCACGGGGTTGCAAAGAGTCAGACATGACTGAGTGACTGAACTGAACTGAATTATAGAACAAAGGAGAACTAAGAGAGATTCTAATTTATCGTCTGTAGTTCAGACATACTCCTCTCTATTTCCACTGTGTAATAACAGACCCCTTCCCTTTGCTAGTAGGGACCAATTGCCCCCAACAGTAACCACTTCTTTGCTTGGTGGTTGAGACACTTGGAACCCAAAGTGAGTTGGGTGGCAGTCTCACCTTTCAGTTCAGTGGAATTATTGCTATGTCCTCTGATGGAAGAATTCTCTTATTAAGAACTAGAAACACTCTTCCACAAAACTGCGGTTTATAGGAACAGGAAGCAAAACTTTTGCTAGTGTATCACTAGAGTTAATAGTGACAGGAGTCACTCCTATTTCTGTACTTTAATTCTCAGATCTGTGAGTCCTGGGTAAAAGAGAAACAGCACCATACCTTGGATGCTGATTCAGAGTATGTATCTCATCTGAGAGAAAACTGCCTCTGCTCTACAAATTATTGCCAGCTAGTCTTCATCATAGCTGAGTCTTCAAAAGACCATTACACAATTCTATCACATGAGCTTCTTCAGACTGATGAGAAAGATGCTAAGAACAGTGAATTCCATGAGCCTGAGTCAATTGCCATAGCTTATTTACCGTGAAATTCATGTCTTGATTAAAAGCAATCCTGTGTGGAATATCAAGATAAGATATTATGTAAGTCAACAGATGGTCATTTGGAAAGAAGAATTACAGGCAGCATAAAAGCAAGAGAGTTCTAGAAAAAATCTACTTCTGCTTTATTGACTACACCAAAGCCTTTGACTGTGTGGATCACAATAAACTGGCAAAATTCTAAAAGAGATGGGAATACCATATCACCTTACCCGCCTCCTGAAAAAATCTGTATGCAGGTCAGGAAGCTGCAGTTAGAACTGGACATGGAACAACAGGCTGTTTCCAAAGAGGGAAAGGAGTACATCAAGGCAGTATATTGTCACCCTGCTTATTTAACTTATATGCAGAGTACATCATGATAAACGCTGGCCTGGATGAAGCACAAACTGGAATCAAGATTTCCAGGAGAAATATTGATAGCCTCAGATATGTAGATGACACCACCTTTATGCCAGAAAGTGAAGAAGAACTAAAGAGCCACTTGATGAAAGTGAAAGAGGAGAGTGAAAAAGTTGGCTTAAAGCTCAACATTTAGAAAACTAAGATCATGGCATCTGGTCCCATAACTTCATGGCAAATAGATGGGGAAACAATGGAAATAGTAAGAGACTTTATCTTTGTTTTTTTTTTTTAATTTTATTTTATTTTTAAACTTTACATAATTGTATTAGTTTTGCCAAATATCAAAATGAATCCGCCACAGGTATACATGTGTTCCCCATCCTGAACCCTCCTCCCTCCTCCCTCCCCATACCATCCCTCTGGGTCGTCCCAATGCACTAGCCCCAAGCATCCAGTATCCCACTGCTGAGCATACACACTGAGGAAACCAGAAGGGAAAGAGACACGTGTACCCCAGTGTTCATCGCAGCACTGTTTATAATAGCCAGGACATGGAAGCAACCTAGATGTCCATCAGCAGATGAATGGATAAGAAAGCTGTGGTACATATACACAATGGAGTATTACTCAGCCATTAAAAAGAATACATTTGAATCAGTTCTAATGAGGTGGATGAAACTGGAGCCTATTATACAGAGTGAAGTAAGCCAGAAGGAAAAACATAAATACAGTATACTAATGCATATATATGGAATTTAGAAAGATGGTAACAATAACCCGGTGCACGGGACAGCAAAAGAGACACTGATGTATAGAACAGTCTTATGGACTCTGTGGGAGAGGGAGAGGGTGGGAAGATTTGGGAGAATGACATTGAAACATGTAAAATATCATGTATGAAACGAGTTGCCAGTCCAGGTTCGAGACTTTATCTTTGGGAGCTCCTAAATCACTGTAGATGGTGACTGTAGCCATGAAATTTAAAGACGCTTGTTCCTTGGAAGAAAAGTTATGACCAACCTAGATAGCTTATTAAAAAGCAGATACATTAATTTGCCAGCAAAGGTCCATCTAGTCAAAGCTATGGTTTTTCTAGTAGTCATGTGTGGAATGTGAGAGTTGGACTATAAGGAAATCTGAGTGCAGAAAATTGATGCTTTTGAACGGTGGTGTTGGAGAAGACCCTTAAGAGTCCATTGGACAGTAAGGAGATCCAACCAGTCCATCCTAAAGGAAATCAGTCCTGAATATGCATTGGAAGGACTGATGCTAAAGCTGAAACTCCAATACTTTGGCCACCTGATGCGAAGAACTGATTCACTTGAAGAGACCCTGATGCTGGGAAAGCTTGAAGGCGGAAGGAGAAGGGGATGACAGAGGTTGAGATGGTTGGATGGCATCACCAACTCAACAGACATGAGTTTGAGTAAACTCTGGGCATTGGTGATGGACAGGAAGGCCTGGTGTGCTGCAGTCCATGAGATCACAAAGAGTCAGACACGTCTGAGAGACTGAACTGCACTGTACAGGCAGGGACTACAAATTCATATCTAGAATATATGTCTATTCCAGTTAAAAAAAAATACTTCTCCTTCCATGGTGGAAGTGGCCAAGTGTAATCAAACTTCTATCAGGTAGCTTATCACCCTAAGGAATGCTGCCATGTTGGAAAAGCCATGTTTGTGATGATGCTGGTAGACTGGGCACTCATCATTAGCTCTAGTCAGGTAGCCTTGGTTAGTTAGAGTTCATGACTGTTGAGCTCAATCATAACCTCCATTGTTGCCACTGCGGCTATTTTGTCCATGAGCCCATTGGATAATTAGAGGGATAACTAGACAAAGAGACTGCTTGAAACCTATAGAACCGGTCATTCTCTTCACTTGGTTGTTAGAATCCATCTCTGATGAATTACTCTGGTGAATATTCACACGGGACACAAATATCTGCATGTCATTTGCTCATTTGGAGAGGTTTATCCACATAAGTCTTTTTCCAGACCTTCTCACTGCTAACTTTCCAATCACGTTCTTCCTAAAGCCTTGATCGATCAGCTAAACCACTGGCCACAGTCCATGAAATGGTATACACTCATGACTTTGGCCATTTCTTCTTCAAAGCAAAATGAACAATCAAGTGCTCTATATGAAGTTTTGCCCAAAGGAAGGAGTTCTCCTCTTTGCTGTCTTTCAGTGTTACCTTAGAAAAGGACTGTAGTTCTACTGCTATCCACTTGTGGGTGGCACTTGCAATATCATAAAGAACCAGCAATAAATCTGGATCAAATTATTTTTTTCTTTCTTACTCAACTTGTTGTAGGAAACTCTGCATGAGGACATAGGTATGGACTCACAGAGAAAAGGTAGTGTAGTAAGAGTCAGGTATGTGTATATGGGGCACTTCCACATGAATCTTACTTGTGTGCTCAAGGTTTGCTTCAGTCCAATCTCACATATATGAATTTCATTTAGTATTGGAGTCTGGAGGTGCACACCCAGATCTGTAGTTTGATGGATAACAACCAGTTCAGGTTGTATAGTTACTTATTGACCCATAGTAAAGTAGTCAGTCTCTACTAAGGGCCAGTAACATGCTAAAAACTGATTCTAAAAGGAGAGCTTTTCACAGATGACATGGCTTTGCTCCAAAATCTTAAGGGTCTGTGTTGTAATTTACTTATATGGAGCTGCCAAAATATCCAAACAGCATCTCTATCTGTTGCTGACATTGCAAGCACTGTTATCTGTTGGATCACATGGCTTAAGTGTCAGCACGGTTTGTAAGGCAGACTGGACCTGTTGAAGAATCTTCTCTTGTTCTGGAAGTCTCTCAGATCTATTAATAGCAACTTTCAGGTCACTTAATAAATGAGTCAGTGTAGTATATCCACATGAGGCATACATCAAAATGCAAAGAGGTCCATTTCAGGAGGCACCAGACCAGCAGTTTACCTTTTACCTTGGAAAGGATATTTTAATATCCCCAGATCACTAGACACCTAGAAATTGTACTGTGATTTTTTTGTGAAAGGACATTAACAGAATAGAATCAAGGTGATTTATTATGCAACAATAAAAAAACCAATATACCTAGGATAAGAACTTCAAAACCTGAGAAACTGACAAAAATAGGATTAAACCAAACTGGATATAAAAATTGAAGGAAAAAAAAAAAACAGGAAAAGTAGATGTTACATTTTTTACTTGGTTTTCCTGGAAATAATACAATGAAAGAAAACAAATATTTGGAGTTATCATCAAGGGAAACTTTCTTAAAATAAGGTAAAATCACCACATTCATATTAACAAGGGCCAATTAAGTTACATGAGAATGGTAAACTCTAGAACTTACTTTAGTAAACTATTAGAAAAACAAAAATACCTACAAGGTCTTCAGGAATAAAAGCTAAAAAAAAAAAAATACTTAAAAGGGTAAGAAAATGTGATTGGCATCAGATTTCTTAAGAGAATAGGGCAACTGTGCAAAATATTTACAAGAAATTTAAAAAAAAAGGAAAAATATGAGCCCAAAAGTTTATATCCAGAAAATTTACCCTTCATACATGAGGATAGATACTATTTTAAACTTAGAATAAATCAAGCAATACTTTGTTTACAAACACTTTGCCCAATCTTGCTATAAGAGGATGAGATTTATCCAATTAAGGAATTAATGGTAAAACGATGTGATGGTGAGCATTTATGCATATAATCAAACATTTAAAATAAAAATAAAAGTAAAGTGTTAAAGAATATTATGTAAACATTATATGTTCTGACAAAATAGAAATATTATGACTAGAAATGTGAGGTAAGGGGAAAGAAAGAGAGTAGAACAGAATCATTGCAGTAAGTGGGGTATTTATGGGAGTCAAAGGACACTTTGTAAACCTGAACAAACTAGTTAGTGAACAGTTACACAAGAAGACAAGGGGAGGTGGATTAAGAGTACTTTAGAATATACAGCTATACATGTTACCACCAGAATTTAAATGTAAAACACTCTCTGAATAAGGGGAAAAAAGAGAACAGTGAAGGTATACCATTTGTGACCAGAGCAAAATAATATATGCATAATTATGAAATAATATGATAAGAATACATTAGAGATATTAGAAGAATCAAATATATTTACCTTATCAAAAAATCTAACTAGTTAAACTGGCATAGTAGAAGGACAAAGATTTTTCATATTGGTCCATAGAGCAAAAACAAATTTATGTTGTATAGTTCAGTTCAGTTCAGTTCAGTCACTCAGTCGTGTCTGACTCTTTGCGACCCCGTGAATCACAGCACGCCAGGCCTCCCTGTCCATCACCAACTCCCAGAGTTCACTCAGACTCTAGTCCACCAAGTCGGTGATGCCATCCAGCCATCTCATCCTCTGGCGTCCCCTTCTCCTCCTGCCCCCAATCCCTCCCAGTATCAGAGTCTTTCCCAATGAGTCAACACTTCACATGAGGTGGCCAAAGTACTGGAGTTTCAGCTTTAGCATCATTCCTTCCAAAGAAATCCCAGGGCTGATCTCCTTCAGAATGGACTGGTTGGATCTCCTTGCAGTCCAAGGGGCTCTCAAGAGTCTTCTCCAACACCACAGTAAAGGCATCAATTCTTCGGTGCTCAGCTTTTTTCACAGTCCAACTCTCACATCCATACATGACCACTGGAAAAAACATAGCCTTGACTAGATGGATCTTTGTTGGCAAAATAATGTCTCTGCTTTTCAATATGCTATCTAGGTTGGTCATAACTTTTCTTCCAAGGAGTAAGTGTCTTTTAATTTCATGGCTGCAGTCACCATCTGCAGTGATTTTGGAGCCCAGAAAAATAAAATCTGACACTGTTTCCACTGTTTCCCCATCTATTTCCCATGAAGTGATAGGACCACATGCCATGATCTTCGTTTTCTGAATGTTGAGTTTTAAGCCCACTTTTTCACTCTCCTCCTTGACCTTCATCAAGAGCCTTTTTAGTTCCTCTTCACTTTCTGCCATAAGGGTGCTGTCATCAGCATATCTGAGGTTATTGATATTTCTCCTGGCAATCTTGATTCCAGCTTGTGCTTCTTCCAGCCCAGCGTTTCTCATGATGTACTCTGCATATAAGTTAAATAAGCAGGGTGACAATATACAGCCTTGACGTACTCCTTTTCCTATTTGGAACCAGTCTGTTGTTCCATGTCCAGTTCTGACTGTTGCTTCCTGACCTGCATACAAATTTCTCAAAAGGCAGGTCAGGTGGTCTGGCATTCCCATCTCTTTCAGAATTTTCCACAGTTTATTGTGATCCACACAGTCAAAGGCTTTGGTATAGTCAATAAAGCAGAAATATATGCTTTTCTGGAACTCTCTTCCTTTTTCCATGATCCAGCGGATGTTGGCAATTTGATCTCTGGTTCCTCTGCCTTTTCTAAAACCAGCTTGAACATCAGGAAGTTCACGGTTCATGTATTGCTGAAGCCTGGCTTGGAGAATTTTGAGCATTACTTTACTAGTGTGTGAGATGAGTGCAATTGTGCAGTAGATTGAGCACTCTTTGGCATTGCCTTTCTTTGGGATTGGAATGAAAACTGACTGTTTCCAGTCCTGTGGCCACTGCTGAGTTTTCCAAATTTGCTGGCAAATTGAGTGCAGCACTTTCACAGCATCATCTTTCAGTATTTGAAATAGCTCAACTGGAATTCCATCACCTCCACTAGCTTTGTTCGTAGTGACGCTTTCTAAGGCCCACTTGACTTCACATTCCAGGATGTCTGGCTCTAGGTCAGTGATCACACCATCGTGATTATCTGGGTTATGAAGCTCTTTTTTGTATAGTTCTTCTGTGTATTCTTGCCACCTCTTAATATCTTCTGCTTCTGTTAGGTCCATACCATTTCTGTCCTTTATCGAGCCCATCTTTGCATGAAATGTTCCCTTGGTATCTCTAATTTTCTTGAAGAGATGTTGTATAGAGACACATCTATATAAAGAGACTCAAAAAGGTTAAATTTAAAGCGATGAACAAAGATGTATCAGTCAAAGGAGGGGAAAAAAAGGAAAGAAAGTTTCATAATGCTATTACCAGGCAAATAGGCTACCAAACAAAAAGCATGAATTGAGATAAAATAGAACACTTTAAATGCTAAAACCCTTGACTCTAAATGAAGATATAATATTTATAAATGTTTCTACATAGTACAACATTGCTGTGACCTAAAGCAGAAACTGCTCAGCAGTAATTAAAGGAGAAAGTAGTAAACACATATTAATAAAAGGAAACAAACATTACTGTCTGTGTAACACAAGCCAAATGGACAAAAACTAAGGATACTGATGATATAAACCACATTGTCAACAGATAAACCATATAGAAAGTGAGTCAGCATGTGTGTGAAACACTGTGAAAGTAGAGAATACATATTCTCATTTACATACAGAACTATAACAAAAATTGATCACTAATAAAGCACCAAAAATTTTCATGAAATAAACATATTACAAATGACCATTCTTATTACAATGCAACAAAAATAGAAATTAAAGATATCAAGCTTAAGAGGACCCCTATCTGGAAAGTTAAAAATCTTTTAAAAACTTTTGGTTAAATGAAAAGTATAAACAGATGTTTGGGAAATAATGATAATAGAAACACTATAAATCAAAATTGAGATTTAAATGTGTGATCACAGAAAAATTTATAGGCCAAGAACCAACATCAGTGCAAAGAAAATAATAGAAATTAGAAATTAACTTGTGAACTTATAAATCTAGAAAAAAGAACAAAATAAACCAAGATAAAGTACAAAATGTGGAATAGCAATAATATACCAATTTATGAGAAAGCAGGAAAACAGTAGAGCAACTTAAATGAAATTAAAAATTTTGATTGGATTGCTCTATTGTTTTCCTATTTTCTCATCTGGAAAAAAAATGAACAAAATAGACAAACTACTAGTTAATGTAACTGAGGTATAAGAGAAAGCGCAAATATAGAAAATAAGAATTGACAAGAGAAATAACATGAGGTATTTATTTATGTATGGGTACACACACACACACACACACACACACACATACCTGCTTTATGCAAATTAAACACTGAGATAACTGGGGAATTATAGCATATCAAATGTAACAGCATTACTGATAAAAAAAAAAAAAAACTTAGAAGACCAAATTCCACAGAAGAAATAAGAAACATTATCAAGAAACTATCTACTAAAACATATAAATCAAAACCAAAACAAATAAACAAAATTACCAGATACAGATATTTTCAGAGGGAAAGTCTGTCTATTCAATCTTTAGAGATTGTCTCAATGCTACATAAATTGTTTCAAAGCATAGAAAATTAAGAAAAACTTCCAGACTCTTTTTATGAAGCAGATAAAACATTGATATACCCAACTGGATAAATGTGGCTAGGTAACGAACACGAAACAAAAGCACTTAGGAAAGTAATGCAAAAATCCTAAATAAAGTGTTAGTGAACAGACTCCAACATCAAATTAAGCAAATAATATACCATCACTAAGTAGAATTTATACTAGGAATGCAAACATGCATTAAGAACTCTATCATTTAAATATATCTAAGCAGAACAAAACAATCATAATTATCCCCATACATGTTGAAAAAGCCTTGGAATAAATCAACATATTCTTTATAAGAGGAATATTCCCAAGGATGACTTTAGTACAAAATCCAGTATTTACTAATGAGAAAACAATGGAAACATTCCCACTATAGTCAGGAAAGAGGTAATGTTCAGAATCTCCATTACAGTGTTATGGAGGAATTAACCAATCCAATAGGAAAAGAACCTTTAGAGGTGTAAGAATTGCAAAAGAAAGGAAACTATTTGTAGATAATTTCTTATGATATGGAAAAAAACTTGACCTTGAGAATCAAGACTATAACAAACAAATAATTCAGCAAGATATGAGGATATAAATTTATGCAGAGAAATCAATTGTCAGTTAGAAACTATAAAGGAAAAAAAATATCGATTTACAATAGCAACAGTAACACACAAGTTTAAATGCTTAAAAACATACTTTAAAAGTGTTCAAAGCCAGTATTAAGAAAACTTAAAATATTTCTGAACACAAAAAGGAGAAATTTCACTTATCCTTGGATGGAATGTCTAAGTAAGATGTCAGTTTCCCTTAGGTTAATTTATAAGCTTGAAATGATTCCAATACAAAACATTGCACGTTGTTTGTATGACTCTAGAACACTGATATTACAGTTCTTCTGGAAAAATAGGCACATAAAAATATATGGGAAAACACTAGAAAGGGAGTGGTATCAGATACTAAAATATTCTACAAAGTTTTAATACTTAAAACAGTATAATACTCAGCACATCAACAAACAACTAATGAAACAGAGTTCACTAATAGACCCAAATGCCTTAGGACCCTTTTGTGTATGATATATGTGGAGCGTCTAATCAGTGGGATAAAGTTGGAAGTGTCTGATAAGTGTTTGGGGACAAGTGAACAGGCATGTGTAAGAGGTAATATAGAACTATGTGTTATACTATCTACACGAATATGCTCTAAAGAGATCAGTGACCTTGATTTATAAAATGGAACTATAACTGTACTAAAAGATAATGTGGATTGATTCTTTTATAACTTAGGTGTATCTCTGTGTGTCTATTAATCTTTTAACCATATAGATCAGATTTCAGGGAGTACTTTTTGGTGCTATATATTTAACTCTGTTGAGTTCAGTTCAGTTCAGTTCACTCACTCAGTCATGTCTTTGTGACCCCATGAATTGCAGCACACCAGGCCTCCTTTTCCATCACTAACTCCCGGAGTTCACTCAAACTCATGTCCATAGAGTCGGTGATGCCATCCAGCCATCTCATCCTCTGTCATCTCCTTCTCCTCCTGCCCCCAATTCCTCCCAGCATCAGAGTCTTTTCCAATGACTCAACTCTTTGCATGAGGTGGCCAAAGTACTGGAGTTTCAGCCTCAGCATCAGTCCTTTCAATGAATACCCAGGACTGATCTCCTTTAGGATGGACTAGTTGGATCTCCTTGCAGTCCAAGGGACTCTCAAGAGTCTTCTCCAATACCACAGCTCAAAAGCATCAATTCTTCGGTGCTCAGCCTTCTTCACAGTCCAACTATCACATCCATACATGACCACTGGAAAAACCATAGCCTGGACTAGACAGCAAATTTGTTGGCAAAGTAATATCTCTGCTTTTGAATATGCTATCTAGTTTGGTCATAACTTTCATCCAAGGGGTAAGTGTCTTTTAATTTCATGACTGCAATCACCATCTACAGTGATTTTGGAGCCCGAAAAATAAAGTCTGACACTGTTTCCACTGTTTCCCCATCTATTTCCCATGAAGTGACGGGACCAGATGCCATCATCTTCGTTTTCTGAATGTTGAGCTTTAAGCCAACTTATTCACTCTCCTGTTTCACTTTCATCAAGAGGCTTTTTAGTTCCTCTACACTTTCTGCCATAAGGGTGGTGTCATCTGCGTATCTGAGGTTATTGATATTTCTCCCAGCAATCTTGATTCCATCTTGTGCTTCTTTCAGCCCAGTGTTTCTCATGATGTACTCTACATGTAAGTTAAATAATGTATATTAATCACTCATTCGTGTCCTACTCTTTGCGATCCCATGGACTGTAGCCTGCCAGGCTTCTCTTTCCATGGAATTCTCTGCCAAGAATACTGGAGTGGATTGCCATTCCCTCCTCCAGAGAAAATTCCCAACCCAGGGAATGAACTGTGGTCTCCTTCCTCACATATTATTTACTGTTTGAGCCAGAAAGGCAATGCCAAAGAATGCTCAAACTACCGCACAATTCCACTCATCTCACACGCTAGTAAACAGATGCTTAAAATTCTCCAATCCAGGCTTCAGCAATATGTGAACCGTGAACTTCCAGATGTTCAAGTTGGTTTTAGAAAAGGCAGAGGAACCACAGATCAAATTGCCAACATCTGCTGGATCATGGAAAAAGCAAGAAAGTTTCAGAAAAATATCTATTTCTGGTTTATTGACTATGCCAAAGGCTTTGACTCTGTGGATCACAATAAACTGTGGAAATTTGTGAAAGAGATGGGAATACCACACCACCTGACCTGCCTCTTGAGAAACCTATACGGAGGTCAGAAGGCAACAGTTTAAACTGGACATGGAATACCAGACTGGTTCCAAATAGGAAAAGGAGTACGTCAAGGCTGTATATTGTCACCCTGCTTATTTAACTTGTATGCAGAGTATATCATGAGAAACCCTGGGGGCTGGAAGAAGCACAAGCTGGAATCAAGATTGCTGGGAGAAATATCAATAACCTCAGATATGCAGATGACACCACCCTTATGGCAGAAAGTGAAGAGGAACTAAAAAGCCTCTTGATGAAAATGAAAGTGGAGAGTGAAAAAGTTGGCTTAAAGCTCAACATTCAGAAAACTAAGATCATGGCATTTGGTCCCTTCATTCATGGGAAATAGATGGGGAAACAATGGAAACAGTGTCAGACTTTATTTTTTTTTTTTTTGGAGGGGGGGCTCCAAAATCACTGCAGATGGTGACTGCAGCCATGAAATTAAAAGATGCTTTAGTATACTGTATTGGTGTTTTTCCTTCTGGCTTGCTTCACTCTGTATAATAGGTCAGGGAACTAGATCCCAGATGCAGCAACTAAGCACTAAGCATTCACAAACTGCAACTAAGACCTAATTCATTTGGTGCTGTCAAATGAATAAATAAAATAAAACATATTGTAAAATAAAAAAAAAAGATGCTTACTCCTTGGAAGGGAAGTTGTGACCAACCTAGCCAGCATATTAAAAAGCAGAGACATTATTCTGTTAACAAAGATCCATCTAGTCAAGGCTATGGTTTTTCCAGGGTTATGTATGGATGTGAGAGTTGGACTGTGAATAAAGCTGAGCGCCAAAGAATTGATGCTTTTGAGCTGTGGTGTTGGAGAAGACTCTTGAGAGTCCCTTGGACTGCAAGGAGATCCAGCCAGTCCATCCTAAAGGAGACCAGTCCTGGGTGCTCATTTGAAGGACTGATGCTGAGGCTGAAACTCCAATACTTGGCCACCTCATGCGAAGTGTTGACTCATTGGAAAAGACTCTGATGCTGGGAGGGATTAGGGGCAGGAGGAGAAGGGGATGACAGCAGATAAGAGGGCTGGATGGTATCACCGACTCAATGCACATGAGTTTAGGTGAACTCCGGGAGTTGGTGATGGACAGGGAGGCCAGGCCTGCTGCAATTCATGGGGTCACAAAGAGTCAGACACGACTGAGTGACTGAACTGAACTGATGAAAAATTCTGGACTATGTTTTGTTTTTCCCTAAAAAGCAAATGTTTTGGTTAAACATAGACCACTGCCTTGTCGTGGAGAAGGGGCTTGCATAACTCAATGATGCTATGAGCTGTGCCATGCAAGGCCACTCAAGATAGATGTGTCATAGTGGAGAGTTCTGACAGAATGTGGTCCCCTGGAAGAATGAATGGCAAACCACTCCAGTATTCTTGCCAAAAACCTGATGAACAGTATAAAAAGGCAAAAAGATATGCCACTGAAAGATGAGCCCCTCAAGTTGGAAGGTGTGCAGTATGCTACTGAGGAAGAGCAGAGGGCAATTACTAATACCTCTGGAAAGAAGAAGTGGATGGGCCAAAGCAGAAGCCATGCTCTGTTGTGGATATGTCTGGGGGTGAAAATAAAGCCCGATGCTCTAAAGAACAATAAAACCTGGAATGTGAGTTCCATGAATCAAGGTAAATTGGATGTGGTCAAGCAGGAGATGGCAATAGTAAACATCAACATCTTAGGAATCAGTGAACTAAAGTGGACAAAAATGGGTGAATTTAATTCAGATGACCATTATATCTACTTCTGTGGGCAAGGATCCCTTAAAAGAAATGGAGTAGCCCTCATAGTAACAAAAGAGTCCAAAATGCAGTACTTGGCTCCAGTCTCAAAAATGACAGCAAAATCTTGGTTCATTTCCAAGGCAAACCATTCAACATCACAGTAATCCAAGTCTATCCTCAAATTACTTATATTGAAGCAGCTGATGTTGACCAGTTCTATGAAGAGTGACAAGACCTCTGGAACTAACATTAAAAAAAGAGAGAGAGAGAGAGAGAGATGTCTTTTTCATCATAGAGGACTGGAATGCAAAAGTAGGAAGTCAAGAGATACCTGGAGTAACAGAAAAGTTTCACCTTAGAGTTCAAAATGAAGCAGGGCAAAGGCTAACCGAGCTTTACCAAGAGAATTCTCTGGTCATAGCAAACATGCTTATCCAACAACATAAGAGATGACTCTACACATGGACATCATCAGATGGTCAATACCAAAGTCAGATTGATTACATTTTTTTTTTTTTTGCTGCTGAAGATGGAGAAGCTGTATACAGTCAGCCAAACAAGGCCTGGAGCAGACTGTGCTTCAGATCATCAGCTCCTTATGGCAAAATTCAGACATAAATTAAAAGTGGAGAAAATCACTAGGCCATTCAGGTGTCTGACCTAAATCAAATCCCTTATGATTATACAGTGGAGGTGAGGAGTAGATACAAGGTATTAGATCAGGTAGACAGAGTGCCTGAAGAGCCATGGATAGAGGTTCATTTAACATTTTACAGAAGACAGTGACCAAAATCATCCCCAAGAAAAAGAAATGCAAGAAGGAAAAGTGGTTATCTGAGGAGGCTTTACAAATAGCTGAGGAAAGAAGAGAAGTGAAAAGCAAGAGAGAAAGAGAAAGATATGCTCAATTGAATGCACTTTCAGAGGATAGCAAAGAGAGATAAGAAGGCCTTCTTCAAGGAACGATGCAAAGAAGTAGGAAAAAAAATAGTATGGGAAAGACTAGATATCTTTTCAAGATAATTGGAGATATCAAAGGAACATTTCATGCAAAGATGGGCATGATAAAGGACAGAAAAGGTAAGGACCTAAAAGAGGCAGAAGAGGTTAAGAAGAGGTGGCAAGAATACACAGAACTGTACAAAAAGGTCTTGATGAGCCATATAATGATGATGGTGTGGTCACTCATATAGAGCCAGGTATCCTGGACTGTGAAGTGAAATAGGCCCTAGGAAACATTACTATGAACAAAGCTAGTGGTGGTGATGGAATTCCAGTTAAACTATTTAAAATTCTAAAAGATGATGCTGTTAAAGTGCTACACTCAATATGTCAACAAATTTTGAAAACCCAGTAGTGGCCACAGAATGGAAGTAAAATCAGCATTCTTCCCAATTTTAAAGAAGGGCAGTGCTAAAGAATGTTCAAACTACTGGACAATTGTGCTCGTCTCATGCTAGTAAATGTTACTCAGTCGTGTCTGACTATTTGCTGCCCCACGGATTCTAGCCTGTCAAGTTCCTCTGTTCATGAGATTTCCTAGGCAAAAATGCCTGAGAGGGTTGCCATACCCTTCTCCAGGAGATCTTCCTAACCCAGGGATAAAACCCAGAACCCTGTATTGCAGGCGGATTCTTTACAGCTGAGTTACCAGGGAAGCCCCAACCTTACTAACATGGAGCCTCATGCTAGTAATGTTATGCTCAAAAATTTTCAAGCCAGGCTTCAGTACTTGAATCAAAAACTTTTGGAGATACAGGCTGGATTTAGAAAAGGCATAGGAACCAGAGATCAAACTGGTAACATTCATTGGATCATAGAGAAATCAAGAGGATTCCAGAAAAATACCTACTTCTATTTCATTGACTACACAAAATCCTTTGACTGTATGGATCACAATAAACTTTGCAAAATTCTTACAGAGATTGGAATACCAGCCCACCTTAGCTGTCTCCTGAAAAACCTGTGTGTGGATTAAGAAGCAGCAATTAGAACCTTACATAGAACAACAGATTGGTTCAAAGTTGGGAAAGGAGTGGGAGATAAGGCTGCATATTGTCACCCGCTTTATTTAACTCATATGTAGAGTTCAGTTCAGTTCAGTTTAGTGACTCAGTTGTGTCTGACTCTTTGTGATCCCATGAATTGCAGTGCGCCAGGCCTCCCTGTCCATCACCAACTCCCAGAGTTTACTCATACTCATCTCCATTGAGTCAGTGATGCCATCCAACCATCTCATCCTCTGTTGTCCCCTTCTCCTCCTGCCCCCAATCCCTTGCAGCATCAAGGTCTTTTCCAATGAGTCAACACTTCGCATGAGGTGGCCAAAGTACTGGAGTTTCAGCTTCAGCATCAGTCCTTCCAATGAACACCCAGGACTGATCTCTTTTAGGATGGACTGGTTGGATGTCCTTGTAGTCCAAGGGGCTCACAAGAGTCTTCTCCAACACCACAGTTCAAAAGCATCAATTCTTCAGTGCTCAGCTTTCTTCACAGTCCAACTCTCACATCCATACATGACCACTGGAAAATCTATAGCCTTGACTAGACGAATCTTTGTTGGCAAAGTAATGTCTCTGCTTTTTAATATGCTATCTAGGTTGGTCATAATTTTTCTTCCAAGGAGTAAGTGTCTTTTAATTTCATGGCTGCAATCACCATCTACAGTGATTTTGGAGCCCAGAAAAATAAAGTCAGCCACTGTTTCCCCATCTATTTCCCGTGAAGTGATGGGACCAGATGCCATGATATTCGTTTTCTGAATGTTGAGCTTTAGGCCAACTTTTTCACTCTCCTGTTTCACTTTCATCAAGAGGCTTTTTAATTCCTCTTCACTTTCTCCATAAGGGTGCTGTCATCTGCATATCTGACATTATTGATATTTCTTCCGGCAATCTTGATTCCAGCTTGTGCTTCTTCCAGCCCAGCATTTCTCATGATGTACTCTGCATATAAGTTAAATTAGCGGGGTGACAGTATACAGCCTTGACATACTCCTTTCCATATATGTAGAGTATATCATGCTAAATGATGGGCTGGATGAGCTACAAGCTGGAATCAGGATTGCTATGAGAATAACAACCTCATATATGCAGATGAACCACTCTGATGGCAGAAAACAAAGATGAGCTAAAGAGCCTCTTGATGAAGGTGAAAGAGGAGACTGAAAAACTGGCTTAATGCCCAGCAATGAAAAAACTAAGATCATGGTAGCCAGTCCCATAACTTCATGGCAAATACAAGGGGAAAAAGTGGAAGCAGTGACAGACTTTCTCTTCTTGGACTCAAAAATCACTGAGGACAGTGACTCTCACCACAAAATAAAAAGATGCTTACTCTTGGAAGAAAAACTATGACAAACGTAGATAGCATATTTAAAAGCAGAGACATCACTTTGGTAATAAATGTCTGTATAGCCAAAGTTATGGTTTTTCCAGTATTCATGTACGGATGTGAGAGTTGGACCATAAAGAAGGCTGAGTGCCAAGGAATTGATGTTTTCGAATTGTGGTGTTGGAGAAGACTCTTGAGAGTCTCTTCAACAGCAAGGAAATCAAACCAGTCAATCCTAAAGGAAATCAACCCTGACTATTCATTGGAAGGACTAATGCTGAAGCCGAAGCTCCAATATTTTGGCCACCTGATACAAAAAGTTGCCTTAATGTAGAAGACCCTGATGCTGGGAAAGATTGAAGGCAAAATGAGAAGAGGGTGGCAGAGGATGAAATGGTTAAATAGCATCAGTGATTCAGTGGACATGAACTTGGGTCCAGCTCTGGGAGAAAGTGAAGGACAGGGAGGTCTGATATGCTGCATCTGGTCCCATCACTTCATGGAAAATAGATGGGGAAACAGTGGCTGACTTTATTTTTCTGGGCTCCAAAATCATAGTAGATGGTGACTGCAGCCATGAAATTAAAAGATCCTTACTCCTTGGAAGGAAAGTTATGACCAACCTAGACAGCATATTGAAAAGCAGAGACATTACTTTGTCAACAAAGGTTCATCTAGTCAAGGTTATGGTTTTTCCAGTGGTCATGTGTGGATGTGAGAGTTGGACTATAAAGAAAGCTGAGTGCCAAAGACTTGATACTTTTGAACTGTGGTGTTGGAGAAGACTCCTGAGAGGCCCTTGGACTTCAAGGAGATCCAACCAGTCCATTGTGAAGGAGATCAGCCCTGGGATTTCTTTGGAAGGAATGATGCTAAAGCTGAAACTCCAATACTTTGGCCACCTCTGCATGTGAATGAAATTCTATAAGGCTTAGGACAGCATTGCTACACCTAACATCCCTGGAATGAGGATATTAGCAGATGGTGGACCTGAAGTATCAACCACTGGTGTCAACTCTTGTTTGGTGAGTGGCAGTCTGGGCATATGACTTGGAGTCTGATCTAGGCTGTGCCCTTTACCAAGTGAGCCACCACTCTTAAGTCTCAGTTCTTTTCTCCGGGGCCTGAGAGCATGTGCGTGACGCAGGCTGGGCGACAAGAAGATGGGCGTGCTGCCTCTCTAATTATTTAGAAGTCTGACTCTTCTAGGGTTTCTCCAGAATAAAGTCTCTTCATTTCCAGCATGGTGCCCAATGTTTGACCCAAGCAACTGCTTAATAAATGTTTATTAAATGGTAAGCATCAATGTCTGTAGAGTGTTCTACAATTTACAGCAAACTTTCACATGCAAAGTCTTATGATTTTGTAAGCTTCCTTATGAGAAAAAAAGAGATATCCTACAGCTGCATCTACCTGCAATAATGTAGCCTCTTTCAAACTTTCAGAACCAGACCAGGTGACTACTGATGCCATCTGCTTCATACATCCCCATATCCTGCTTGCCTTTTTATTTCTCAGTGTGGTAGTGGTATAGGAAGAACTGGGCTCGGAAGAGAATGCTCAGGGGACATATAATTGTCAATCAGTAATACTAATAACGGCTAACATAGCTGCTCTGTCTCAGGCCACATTATAAATGCTTTATACACATTAACTCATCTATTCTCACATCATACATACAAAGTTTATATTCATCTATTCATTTGTCACTCCCACTGTATAATCATAAGGGATTGAATTTAGATCATACATGAATGGCCTAGTGGTTTTCCCTACTTTCTTCAACTTAGGTCTGAATTTTGCAGTAAGGAATTCATGATCTGAAGTCCTTACTGCAGTGGAAGTGACAAATAGATTCAAGGGATTAGATCTGAGAAACAGAGCGTCTGAAGAACTAAGGATGGAGGTTCATAACATTGTACAGAAGGCAGGGATCAAAATCATCCCCAAGGAAAAAAACCTGCAAAAAGGACAAAAGGTTGCCTAAGGAGGCCTTACAAATAGCTGAGAAAAGAAAGAGAAGCTAAAGGAAAAGGAAAAAAGGAAAGATATACCCATCTGAATGCAGAGATCCAAAGAATAGCAAGGAGAGATAAGAAAGCTCTCCTCAGCAATCAATGCAAATAAATAGAGGAAAACAATAGAATGGGAAAGACTACAGATCTCTTCAAGAAAATTAGAGATACCAAGGGAACTTTTCATGCAACGATGGGCTCAATAAAGGACAGAAATGGTAGGGATCTAACAGAAGCAGAAGATATTAAGAAGAAGTGGCAAGAATACACAGAACTGTACCAAAAAGATCTTCATGACCCAGATAATCACGATGGTGTGATCACTCACCTAGAGCCAGACATCCTGGAATGTGAAGTCAAGTGGGTCTTAAGAAGCAACACTGTGAACAAAGCTAGTGGGGGTAATAGAATTCCATTAAACTATTTCAAATCCTGAAAGATAATGCTATGAAAATGTTGCACACAGTATGCCAGCAAATTTGGTAAAGTCAGCAGTGACCACAGGACTGGAAAAGGTCAGTTTTCATTCCAGTCCCAAAGAAAGGCAATGTCAAAGAATGCTCAAACTACTGCACAATTGCACTCATCTCACACGCTAGTAAAGTGATGCTTAAAATTGTCCAAGCCAAATTTCTAACTAACAGATGCTCAAGCTGGTTAGAAAAGGCAGAGGAACAAGAGATCAAATTGCCAACATCCACTGGATCATCAAAAAAGCAGGAGAATTCCAGAAAAACATCTATTTCTGCTTTATCGACTATGTCAATGCCTTTGACTATGTGGATCACAATAAACTGTGGAAAATTCTGAAAGACTTGGGAATACCAGACCACCTGACCTGCCTCTTGAGAAACCTGTATGCAGGTCAGGAAGCAACAGTTAGAACTGGACATGGAACAACAGACTGGTTCCAAATAGGAAAAGGAGTATGTAAAACCTGCATATTGTCACCCTGCTTATTTAACTTGTTTGCTGGCATAGTGAGTGCTGTACTTAAACATGTAAAATGCCAAAATGCCAGGCTGGATGAATCACAAGCTGGAATCAAGATTGCTTGGAGAAATATCAGTAACCTCAGATGTGCAGATGACACCACCCTTATGGCAGAAAGCAAAGAGGAACTAAAGAGCCTCTTAATGAAAGTGAAAGGAGAGTGAAAAAGCTGGCTTAAAACTCAACATTCAAAAAACTAAGATCATGGCATCTGGTCCCATCACTTCATGACAAATAGATGGAATAATGGAAATAGTGACAGACTTTATTTCTTAGGCTCCAAAATCACTACAGATGGTGACTATAGCCATGAATTTAAAAGATGTTGCTCCGTGATGTTTGCTCAGAAAAAAAAAGCCGTGGAAAACTTAGACAGCATATTAAAAGGCAGAGACATCACTTTGATGACAAAGGTCCATATTGTCAAAGCTATGGTTTTTCTGGTAGTCATGTACAGATGTGAGAGTATGACCAAAAGATACTTGCACTGAAGAATTGATGCTTTTGAACTGTCATGCTGGAGAAGACTCTTGAGAGTCCTAAGGAGATCAAACCAGTCAATCCTAAAGGAAATCAACTCTGAATATACATTGAAAGGACTGATGATGAAGCTGAAGCTCCAATACTTTGGCCACCTGATGCGAAGAACTAACTCATTGGAAAAGACCCTGCTTCTAGGGAACACTGAAGGCTGGAGAAGGGGATGACAGAGTATAAGATGGTTGGATGGCATCATTGACTCAATGGACATGAGTTTGAGCAAACTCTGGTAGATGGTGAAGGACAGGGAAGCCTGGTATGCTGCAGTCTGTGCAGTCACAAAGAATCGAACACAACTGAGGGACTGAACAACAGCATCTATTCATTTTGATGGAGCAGGAAACTAAGACTGAGGAAGGTTAAGAAACTTGCCCAAGGACACAGGTTATAAATGGTAGAAGAGGAATCACACCAGTCTTTCTGGTTGGATCCCACTTCTTCACATGCCTATTGCAATATTTTTTTTTAATTCCAAATAATGACATGTAATGAATTTCAAACTAGTTCAGGCTTGTGTCTTGAATTTTAAAAGGTAGAAAGTCTTAGAATATATTTCTCAAAATAAAGGAATTTTCTTTCTTTTTTTTTTCTTTTTTTTGTGAAACACTTGTTTGAGATATGTGCAAGCATAAAACAGTTTCACTGACAAAGTTGTATGTTTTGGGTACTTCACAGAGGCACCCAGCTCTGGGGTCACAGGGAATACATGCAGCCATCTTCACATAGATCAAGTCATGTGCCCCAGTGTCTATGTCTGCAAGAGATAGCACCTGTTTCTAGTTTGCCCACCCAGAGGGAGCACCTTTGAACAATTTTCACAAAGATGCCATAAAAAGTAGCAGTGCCTCTATACAAACATATGTGTGTGCTGAATCAGGGTGTGAAATATATTCCTTACTATGGGCTGTAATCAAAAGAAAATTTTTAAAAAAAGTTTCCTACACCATGCCATCAACAAGAAGTTATGTGTTTTAAAACAGTAAAGGATAAATGATATGTTGACCTCATATCATTTATTATAAAGACAGGGCTTATTAAAGCTAAGTGGAGGCTGATGATGGAGCAGAAAGCTTCAGTGGCATTTGTAGCATTTAGAAGTTGCTTCTTCAGTAGTTGCTCTGACCACAGGTTCATAAAACTCTTATTAAAGTGCTTTCAGGACATGCATAACTTTTCACCATTTGGAATTTAGCCTGATTACTTTTTAGGAATGTCCTATTTAAAAATAAAAGCTGTCAAATTTCTGTAATTGTAATAATAATACAGAGGAGGAGGAGACAGAGGAAGAAGAGGAGAAGGGAAAGAAAAAAATATGAATAGTAGCAGCTAATAGATGTTGAGCACTTAACCACTTTGCATTTTATTTTCTCAGTAACAACATGAACAGGTCTTGCATTATCCTTACTCTGCACGAAGCTACCTAGGAATGGGGAGCTAGAGTCTGCACAAGATCACAGAGCTATTAAGAGTTGGACCTGGGAATTGAACCCAGTTGCTCTGGTTTCAGGGTCCAGACGTCAGCTCCTCTCCTATTCTCTCTCTCAAAACTAGATAGAAAGTAATTTTGGTCCCATAACAATTACAACAAACTAGTAGGTACTATTCCAACTTTCTGGATTAGATTACCATGAAATATTTGTCACTGCATGGTAAAATATTCTATATAATCTCATCAGTAACTACAGACCACAAAGTGGTTATTTTACTCTCATACTATGAAAAATACTATGAAGAAAACAGGATGTTATGGTTAAATAATTACTTCAGACTGCTCAGCAAGCACAAAGTTAGGCATTGCCCTTGGGGTGTGACATCATAATGTTTGCTACCTCCACTAAATACAGGTTGTACTTTCAATGGAGCGAGTCTTTAAGAAGCAAAGGAAAAAGAGTGCTGAGACCTCATGATCTCATTTCAGCACATATACCAGCAAGTGATAAAAACCTGAGAAGTGAAATAGAGAACTATCAGTTGATAAAGAAATAAAATTGTCTCTAAATACTATGTCTTTCAAAGTTTTCCTGGATACATTCCTGTGTCTGCAAAGACAGCTTTCCCTTCTTTAAAGACAAGGTCAGTCAAGGGCAGCCAGTCATTTATCTCAGAGGTGGCAGAAGTCTATAACTTAAGAACACCCCACTTGAAGACGACAGTCATCTGAAGGCCCCTTTTATGATATCTTCTTCTTTCAAACTGATAATAGCACAGAACTCGGTAAGGGCCACTCCGGGCCATGAATCAGATCATACTTCACAAAAGTCATTTCCTATTGATGTTGATGTGCCTGTTCCTCATTTATATTGATCAGTGGACATTTGTTTGCCAAGATAAAGCTAAAAGAGATTTCCTGGATGCCCTGTGACATTTTCAAAGAGGGAAATTCATTCTTTTCAGCATTTTGAGTATGACTGGGTTTCAGAAAGAGAGTTACAAACCTTCTACTTCAGAGATATCTGGACTAGAATGGGGAAGATAACATCTCTGGGTCATTTCCTGTTTCCCATGGGCCATCTTTACAAAATTGGAGTATGTATCATTTTAAAAATGACACTGGGACCATCTATTCATTCAATTCAGTTGGGTTCTGGGATTCTAATGCTTGTGATCAATTTTTGGCATCTGTCACAGAGAGTGAGAATAGCTGGGTTTCAGAAAAACCTTAAAGATTTATAAAACAATGGCTCGTGATACATGCTGAATTAAAAGTCTTAATGTGTATTGTGTGTATATTGTGTATATGTGCACATGTGGGTAGTACCCCTCGAAGCCAAGTAGAAAAACTCAATGTTTATTTGGACAAAATATTCACTTACATTCAGTTCATTAAAAAATGTGCTCAAATCTGTTGCACTCAGAACATTGATATCTATCTATACAACTGTTATATTACAATAAAGTTATTTGCATAAGTAGTTTATCAAAATCAAATATCTGCTTTAATTAAAAAGAGGCTATTTTCACAAAGAAGATATAAGTCAGGATTAATGCATTTAGAAATGGAGGCTCAAACCAAATGCCCATTAAGCAACAGTTACTGTATTTCATCTTGACAATAAAATGTATAAGGGCATTGAGAAATTGACCTTTTGTGGTAATATTCTATGACAACACTTTTTTCCAATTGATCTTGGTGATACTTTGGGTCACATACAAATCTTTTATTACCACCTGAAGAGGCCAGCAATCAAACTCAATCACTAAATTGAGAAGAACAAGATGCTCTTTTGAAGGTCATTGCTAATCTTCTGGGTACAAAAATCTGTGACCTTTCCTCAATTTTTATGATATTTACATTTCCTTTACTACTGAAACTGAAGATGGCCCTTTTATCAGAGGCCCTTTTGCCTTTTCATGTTTCATGAAAATGTACTCTCCATGTTTTCTTCTTGATATTCTGAGACTTCCTTTCATTATTTTCTTTGTCCTTTCCCTAATGAAATTGAAATTTTCTAAGATTTAGTCTATAGTTTCCTCCTTTCTTTTTGTAAAATCTCATGTCATGATTTTGTTTTTACTCTTGAGTAAATGCTGTTTGTACCACTTGTGTTATGATTTCTTCCTAGGTCTAGCTATATCTTACTTTATGCAATGTAGGGATAGTTAAAATATTAAGTTCAAATTGATCTATAAAACAATGTAACAGCAAAATTTTAGAATATTAGAGCAAGAATATTGGTTCATTATTCAAAATATATGTGTGTATATATATATATATTTAAAAACAGATAAAAAACTGAAGGCGAAGCAAATCTACAAGAACAGTCTTAGCAATGAAGGAGTGATTGGACAGGTATTACTGCTACTCTTGTGGGAAAAAATATCAAACCTGCACCACCAGTCTTGGCTGCTTCTCTGAAAGCTAATTCTGATTTCCAGACGTTTTCTTGATATCCTGCTAGAATGTCAAAATCAACTTATCCTTTACCACAAGGTAGATTTTTACTAATCATCACCGGATTTGCTACTGTCCTTGATTTCTCTTTTGTGTTAGTTGTTCTTGTTCAGTCACTAAGTCATGTCCACTCCTTGCAACCCCATGAACTGTAGCATGCCAGGCTTCACTTTCTTTCACTATCTCCTAAAGTTTGCTCAAACTCATGTCCATTGAGTAGGTGATGCCATCCAACCTTCTCATTCTCTGTTGCCCCCTTCTCCTCCTACCCTCAATCTTTCATAGCATCAGGGTCTTTCCCAATGATTTGGCTCTTCGCATCAGATGACCAAATTATTGGAGCTTCACCTTCAGCATTAGTCCTTCCATTGTATATTCAGGACCAGTTTTCTTTAGAATTGACTGCTGTGATCTCCTTGCTGTCCAAGGGACTCTCAAGGGTCTTCTCTAGCACCACAGTTCAAAATCATCAATTCAGTGCTCAGTCTTCTTTATGGTCCAACTCTCACATCTGTACATGACTACTGGAAGAACCATAGCTGTAACTATAAGGACCTTTGTTGCAAAGTGACGTCTCTACTTTTTAATATGCTGTCTATGTTTGTCATAGCTCTTCTTCTAAGGAGCAAGCATCTTTTAATTGCATGGCTTCAGTCGCCTTCTGCAGTGTTAGTTGTACCACAACTGTAAAAGGAAAAATATATATCTGTTCTTGCTTTGGAGAGGCTTCTCATATTTTAGATTAGATAAAATTCTTTGGTTAATGATGGGGCTATTTGTCCAGCTCTCCTTCCCTACTAAGACTATTATTCTGGTTTTGCATTTGTCATTAGGTCATTATTCCTATTCTTATATTAATATAATTATTAAATAACCGACATAGGACTTTATCCAGATAGCCTAAGATCCAGTCTTTTCTATGCTTTTTAGTTCCACTGGATGCCATGATTCAGCTGTTTCAACATTTTCTAATGCTATTTTAACTAAGCAAACTGGTAGGATCCTAGGCATAACACTATGTTTATTCCTCTGGGACATCCTTCTATTTTTCACATACTGTGAACACTATTATTCATCAACTCTATCTGCAGATCCAATATATTTTAGCTTCATCTAGTTAGAATTTATTCATATTTGCATATTCTTTCATTGCTCAGAATTTATTCCCCACCCACTTTCGGGCAGGTATCATGCTAGGCCTTGGGATGCAAACATAGAGAAGACAATAGCTTTACTCTTAAGGAGTTTCAGTATCATGGTGTAGAGAGAAAATTAAATTAATAAATATAATTCTCTGTATTGAGGTACACATCAAAGTATACCTCGGGTGATATGTGAGACCAGAGAAGTAGAGATGTGTCATCTAAATAAGTAGGGAATCAGTAAGATTAGAAACACTTCCTAGATGAGGAAGTATTTAGCATGTGCAAAGCTCCTGATGCTTGAAACTCATAATCACAAAGTTCTTAATGGCTAGAAAGAAGTCATTTATCAAAATTTTATAGGGGATTATATATTATACACACACATATATAAGTAAATCATATAGATAAAGGCTTGAACTAAACTTTGAAGGAACTCTGCTTGGTTGTTGTGCTAATGCATTTGAACAGTGTTCTGAAAACTATGGGAGCAAGGGAATGTTATGAACAGACAAACATTCTAGAAAGATCGTCTTGGTAGAAAGGTGGAGAATGGTCCTAAGCAAGCAAAATTGGAAATGAAGAACGTCATTAGAGTACAATAACAATCCAGGAAAAGTATATTGAGAGTCTGATCTTCAGGTCCTGATATTATAAAAGGAGAAATAATGATAGCATTGAGAGACATTTACCTAGTAGAATTATAGGTGCTGGTGAGTAATTACATTTGGGGGATGAATGATTGAGAGGGAGAGAGAAGTCTGTGATGAATACCAGGTTTTTTTATTTCCATATTAGATGTGTGGTGATATTTTCACTAATGAAAAACGGAAGAGGAGGAAAAGGTGTTTGGGAAAACACAAGAAATTAAGTTTTGTACTTGTGCAAATTGAGATGTCTGTGGAACATTTAAATGGAAGTGTCTGGTGGCTCATAGAGTTTTGAAGCTTAACAAGGAGATCTAGGTTATAGATGTACATTTGAAAGTCATAATACAGATGGTAGCTCAAGCAATGAGAGTAGATGAAGTCATCCACGGTAGGTATGTGGCACAGGATCCTGAATTGAACCTCAGATACTGATAGTTTTAAGGGTTATTTGGAGGAAGCATAGGTCATGACAAAAAGGAAGGAAGGAAGGGAAGGAGTAAAGGATGAAGGAAGGAAGGAAGTGAAGAAGAAGGTGAGGAAGAAAGAGAGAGAGAAAAAAGGATTTTTACTAGAGTAGAATGACAGCGAAGAATCGTGAAATTTAGTTAAATTCAGTCACTTCAGTTGTGTCCAACTCATTGTGATCCCATGGACTGCAGCACACCAGACCTCCCTGTCCTTCAGGAACTCCCAGGAGCTGGCTCAGACTCATCAGGAGCTTGCTCAAACTCATGTCCATCAATTCGGTGATGCCATCCAACTATCTCATCCTCTGTCATCCCTTTCTGCTCCCACTTTCAATCTTTCCCAGCATCAGGGTCTTTTCCTATCAGTTAGTTCTTCACATCAGGGAGCCAAAGATTTGGAGCTTCAGCTTCAGCATCAGTCCTTCAAATGAATGTTCAGGACAGCTTTCCTTTAGGATCGAGTGGTTTGATCTCCTTGCAGTCTACGGGACTCTGAAGAGTCTTCTCCAACACCGCGGTTCAAAAGCATAAATTCTTTGGTGTTCAGCTTTCTTTATGGTCCAACTCTCACACCCATACATGACTACTGGACAAATCATAGCATGGGCTAAATGGACCTTTGTTGGCAAAGTAATGTTTCTGCTTTTTAATATGCTGTCTAGTTTAGTCATAGCTTTTCTTCCAAGGAGCAAGCATCTTCTAATTTCAGATGGTAACTGCAGATGGCTGCAGTTACCATCTGCAGTGAATTTGGAGCCCAAGAAAGAAAAGTCTGTCACTGTTTCCATTGTTTCCCCATCTATTTGCCATGAAGTAATGGGACTGGATGCCATGATCGTTTTTTTGAATATTGAGTTTTAAGCCAGCTTTTTCACTTTCCTCTTTCACTTTCAATAAGAGGCTCTTCAGTTCCTCTCTTCTTTCTCCTATAAAGGTGGTGTCATCTGCATATCTGAAATTATTAATATTTCTCCAGAAAATCTTGATTCCAGGTTGTGCTTAATCCAGCCCAGAATTTCGCATGATGTGAAGTGAAGTGAAAATTGCTCAGTCATGTCCGACTCTTTGCCACAGGCCAGAATACTGGAGTGGGTAGCCTTTCTCTTCTCCAGGGGATCTTCCCAACACAGGGATCTAACTCAAGTCTCCCACATTGCAGGTGGATTCTTTACCAACTGAGTAAACCATGTACATTGCATGTAATTTAAATAAGCAGGGTGACAATATACAGCCTTGACATACTCCTTTCCTAATTTGGAACCAGTCCATGGTCCTATGTCTGGTACTAACTGTTGCTTCTTGACAACAGTTGGAAAAACAAACTGGTTACAAATTAGGGAAGGAGTACATCAAGGCTGTATACAGAAATCGGCACACAGGTTTCTGCATACAGATTTATCAGGAGGCAAGTAAGGTGGTCTGGTATTACCATCTCTTCAAGAATTTCCCACACACATTCAAAGATTTTGGAATAGTCAGTAAAGCAGAAGTAGATATTTTTCTGGAACTCTGGATCCAATGGATGTTGGCAATTTGATCTCTAGCTCCTCTGCCTTTTCTAAACTCAGCTTCAACATCAGGACGTTTTTTGTTCACATACTGTTGAAGTCTCCCTCACTTGGAGAATTTTGAGCATTACCTTGCTAGCATGTGAAATGAGTGAGACTATGTGGTAGTTTGAACATTCTTTGGCATTGCCCTTCTTTGGGATTGGAATGAAAACTGACCTTTTCCAGTCCTGTGCCAATGCTGAATTTTCCAGATTTGTTGGCATTTTCAGTGCAGCACTTTAATGGCATCATCTTTTAGGATTGAAATAGCTCAGCTGGAATTCCATCATCTTCACTAGCTCTGTTCATAGTGATGCTTCCTAAGGCCCACTTAAGTGACTTTGCACTCTAACATGTCTGACTCTAGGTGAGTGATCATACCATCATGGTTATCTGGGCCATTGAGAACTTTTTTGTATAGTTCTTCTCTGTATTCTTGCCACTGCTTCTTAATACCTTCTGATTCTCTTAGGTCCATACCATTTCTGTCCTTTATTGTGCCCATATTTGCATGAAATGTTCCCTTGGTATCTCTAGTTTTCTTGAAGAGCTTTCTAGTCTTCCCCATTCTATTGTTTTCCTCTATTTCTTTGCATTGATCACCAAGGAAGGATTTCTTATCTCTCCTTACTATTCTTTGGAACTGCACATTCAGATGCATATATCTTTCCTTTTTCTTCTGCCTTTAGTTTCTTTTCTTTCCTCAGCTATATGTAAGACCTCCACAGACAAACATTTTACCTTTTTGAATTTCTTTTTCTTGGGAATGGTCTTGATCTCTGCCTCCTGTACAATGTCATGAACCTCCATCCGTTGTTCTTCAGGCACTCTGTGTATCAGATATAATCCTTTGGATTGGTTTCTCTTTCACTGCATAATCATAAGGGATTTGATTTAGGTCATACTTGAGTATTCTAGTGCTTTCCCCTACTTTCTTCAGTTTAATTCTGAATTTTGAAAGAAGGAGTTCATGATCTGAGCCACAGTTAGCTCTCAGCTTTGTTTTTGCTGACTGTATAGAGCTTCTTCATCTTCATCTTCAAAGAATACAATCAATTTCATTTTGGTATTGACCATCTGGTGACGCCCATGTGTAAAGTCATCTCTCGTGTTGTTGGATGAGTGTATTTGCTATGACCAGTACGTTCTCTTGGAAAAACTCTGTTAGCCTTGGCCCTGCTTCATTTTTTTTTTAAATGTTGTTCTGATTTTATTTCATTTATTTATTTATTTTTTTACTTTACAATATTGTATTTGTTCTGCCATACATCAACATGCATCTGCCATGGGTGTACACGTGTTCCCCATCCTGAACCCCCTCCCACCTCGCTCCCCATACCATCCCTCTGGCATTTTGTACTCCAGGGCCAAATTTGCCTGTTACTCCAGTAATCTCCTGACTTCCTACTTTTGCATTCCATTCCCCTATGATGAAAAGGACATCTTTTTTTTTGGGGGGGGGTGTTAGTTATAGAAGGTCTTGTAGGTCATCACAGAACCATTCAACTTCAGCTTCTTCAGCATTAGTGGTTGGGGTATAGACTTACATTACTGTGGTATTGAATGGTTTGCCTCAGAAAGGAACAGAGATCATTCTGTCATTTTTGAGATTGCACCTAAGCACTGAATTTTGAACTCTTTTGTTGACTGTGAGGGCTACTCCATTTCTTCTAAGGAGTCTTGCCCACAGTAGTAGATATACTGGTCATTTGACTTAAATTATTCCATTCCAGTCCATTTTAGTTCACTGATTCCTAAAATGTCAATGTTTATTCTTGCCATTTCCTATTTGACCACTTCCAATTTACCTTGATTCATGGACCTAAGATTCCAGGTTCCTATGCAATATTTTTCTTTACAGCATCAGACTTTACTTCCATCACCAGTCACATCCACAACTGAGCATTGTTTTTGCTTTGGCGTTGTCTCTTCATCCTTTCCGGAGTTATTTCTCCACTCTTCTCCAGTAGCATATTGGGTATCTACCGACATGGGGAGTTCATTTCAGTGTCTTATCTTTTTGCCTTTTCATACTGTTCATGGGGTTCTCAAGGCAAGAATGCTGAAGTGGTTTGCCATTCCCTTCTCCATTGGACCACATTTTGTCAGAATTCTCCACCATGACCCGTCCATCTAGAGGTGCCCTACATGACATGGCTCATAGTTTCATTGAGTTAGACAAGTCTGTGGTCCATGCAATCGATTTGGTTAATTTTCCGTGATTGTGGCTTTCATTCTGTCTGCCCTCTGATGAATAAGGATAAAAGGCTTATGGAAGCCTATAGAATAAACATGAAAGGAATTAAAGAATCAGTAGCTAAAATTAATGGGTAAAATTTTATGAGAGGCAGGTTATTACAGTCTCAAAATATCTCTCAACAATTTTATTAATTTGCAAAGAGAAAACTGTAACATTATAATGAATAAACCTGGTAGACATCGTCTTCATCAGGTCATCAAATTTTGTAATATCAATATTGGGACAAACTGACATTCTGACATTATTTGTTTCTCGATATTCTCAGGGAAAAGTAATATGACACTTCTCCATAGATTCTGCAGAAAATGTGGGGACCTGGTACCATCCCTTTATGGCAAATAAGTTCAGTTCAGTTGCTCAGTCATGTCTGACTTTTTCTGACCCCATGGACTGCAGCATTCCAGACTTCTCTGTCCATCACCAACTCTGCAAGCTTGCTCAGACTCATGCCCATCGAGTCAGTGATGCCATCCAACCATCTCATCCTCTGTTGTCCCCTTCTACTCCTGCCCTCAATCTTTCCCAGCATCAGACTCTTTTCCAATGAGTCAGTTCTTCTCATTAGGGGGCCAAAGTATTGGAGCTTCAGCTTCATCATCAGTCCTTCCAGTGAATATTCAGGACTGATTTCCTTTAGGATGGACTGGTTTGATCTCCTTGCTTTCCAAGTGACTCTCAAGAGTCTTCTCCAGCACCACAGTTAGAAAGCATCAATTCTTCAGCACTCAGCTTTCTTCATGGCAAATTGATGGAGAAAAAGAGGACTCTTGTGAGTCCCCTGGACAGTAAGGAGATCAAACCAGTAAATCTTAAAGGAAATCAACCCTAAATATTCATTGGAAGGACTGATGCTGAAGCTGAAGCTCCACTATTTTGGCCACCTGACGTGAAGAGCCGACTTATTGGAAAAGACCTTTATGATAGGAAAGATTGAGGGCAGGAGAAGAAGGTGACAACAGCGAATGAGATTGTTGTATGGTGTCACCAACTCAATGGACATGAGTTTTAGCAAACTTTGGAAGATAGTTAAGGACAGGGAAGCCTGGCGTCTGCAGTCCGTAGGGTTGCAAGGAGTCAGACATGGCTGAGCATTTGAACAACAAAAAAACAAGAAAAACTTCAGAAAAACACTAGTGAGGGCCATTTTATAAAATACTTAGCATGTTCTTTTTATATGTAAAGATCAGTAAAAGCAGGAAAGACAGGGCTCATTCCATATTAAAAAAGACTACAGAGACATGACAACTATATACATGCTTAAGTTTGCATTGCATCCTGAATGATAATATAAAAAAAAAAAAAAAAGACCTATAGATGCCATGACAGCTGATAAAATTTGAATATGGACAGTGGATTAGATAATAATATTACATCATGTTAAGTTTCCTGATCTTGATAATCATTCTATGGTTATCTAACACATTGTTCATGTTGTTAGGAAATATACACTGAAATATTTGGACACAAAGAGGCATGCTATTTCCAGTTTATTCTTAAATTGTTCAAGACATAAAATCAGATACTTAGATAAATAATGATAAAACAGTTTGTAAATAAATTGGTGAATCTCTTTAATGGGTATACAGAAATTCCTTGTATTAATCTCGTTACTTTGCTACTTGTTTTTAAAGTTTGAAATTATATCAAAAAGAAGATTATTTTGATTCTTTATTGCTGAGCTACCAGGGAAGCCCTGTTTCACCCATACCCCATTCTATAATGTCCTGCCAAGACCAATACAATAGTAGAGCTTATTGATGTTGCATAAACAGCCTGAGGAATACAGACAGGAATCAAAGACACAAATTGCTCCTGTTAAGACAGGACATTTGTAAAGAAGCTCTCCTTATCTTCAGAGTTAACAACAGGATATAATGAATTTGTGACACTGTCAAATTGAGGGCCCAGAGCCACCCTCACCACTAAGACAGTTGGCTTCACTAGTCATTCCTCTCCACTACTTTGAGTTCAACTTCAATGCCAGAGGACAGACAATCTCAGGCTTTTTAACATCATAGAGCTGCAACATCAATAAGCTCTACTATTTTATTAGGTTTATCTGGCCAGGATGTGTGGATCTGTTATCAAAACTCTATCCCACTTTATCTTACAATAGCAGTCTGTGAATAGCATGTTACATCCATACTTAAAATATGACTGGCATTCCATTAAAGCTTTGGAGACTCTATTCAATGTGCAGTAGAGTCCGGCCCAGTGAATTGTGCATACAAAAGGAAATAGATTATAGTTTGATCCTTTTTTCCCCCCTATGGCTTACTATTTTTATTTATTTATTTATATTATTTTTAACAGAAAAAAAATTCTCAGGCTTTGTCTCTTCCTAGGGAAATAACTACTATAATTAATTTTCTTGTTGTTATATTGTAAAAATTCTATTTTATTTTTAATTTTATCATCAGCTTAAGTTTATTCTAGTATTTTGCACATAGAACTATACATAGCTTTCGGGGCTTCCCCAGTGGCTCAACAGGTAAAGAATTTGCCTGCAATGAAGGAGACACAGGTGATGCAGGTTTTATTCCTGGGCTGGGAAGATCACCTGGAGGAGTAAATGGGAATTCGTTCCAGTATTCTTGCCTGAGAAGTCCCAAGGACAGAAGAGCCTGGTGAGCTGCAGTCCAAATGTCTGTCAAGTCAATCCAAAAGGAGGAAAAGAGTCAGACACAATTGAGTGACTGAGCACACAAAAATAAACTACCTTGCTTAAATGAGGGCAGTTAGGGTGCAATCTTAGCAACAATATTATCCTTAGGGTTATCACCCACAACAGGTGAAGTATGGTATTGTTCACACACATACTCTATTTTCTACGGCAGCAAATGTCTTTCTTAAATATATGGACTCTTCATTGGTACGTGTCATTTCAACCCGTATTCCTCATCACAGTTGTAGATTCATCAAATGCAACACGAAGGTAGTTTCCCTATTGGACCACTGAGAATAAAGGAGAGGGGAGAGGAAGAAGAACTAGGAGAAGGGGGGCAAAGAAAGAAGAGGAAGAGGAGGAGGAGGAGGAAGAGAAAGGAGGAGGAGAGGAGGAAAATGAGGAGAACAAAGAGAAGGAGGAAGAAGGAGAGGAAGAAGAAGAGGGTGAGGGGTGGGGGAGGAAAGAAAGAGGAAGAAGAAGGCCAGTGGTATTATACTACTATTTTTACTCCAGTTGTATATTTTCTATGGGTTTATGTATAAGATCAGAAATATCAAATAATAATCAGCTTTGCCTATTCATTGATTACATTTGTCTTCTGATTCAACTTGTAACCATATAAGCTTTACTTTTTATACCTCAAATCATAAAATATTTGACTAGCCTTGTAAACTACAACTTTTCCCTAAAGAAACCTTCCATATCCCTCCTAGGCATAGTGTCTTATCTCCTCTATCGTGTTGACATTGCCCTTCTATATGCCTGCTTTATTATGCACATGACACTTTTTCTGCAAGAAACTATAAATAGTTTTTTTTTTTTTTCCCACTACCTCCTGGAACTCTTGTTAACTTTAAAAATTTAGTTTTGAATCCTAGATACCTAGCTTCATGACTGGGTGAAAGGTAGCTCTCAGTAGTAGACTAAACCTGTTTCGTTGGATGTAATAGGATGTAAAGATGGGCCTCTCAACTCAACTTTCCCCAAAGACCAGTAAAATAGAAGTAAAGTACTAAAGTCATTGTGGGAAAGACACTTAGCCTCCACCAACCCTACGTAAAAACTACAAAGGAAATATCTACATATCAGGTTATCTATAATTATTTTCCCTTTAATGGATCAATAAAATAAACTGGAGTAAAGACTGTGAAGAGAATTTCTTTAGAGACCCTATACTTTGATTCCCAAAAGATTGGGATGTGGCAGGGGAATGCTACCTGTTTCACTTGAAAATCAGAGTGTAGTTTAGAGTTAAGCAAATGTAAACGACGTAGCAAAGGATGTAGAAGTAAGGAACCATATGTCTCAGACTTTTCAGGACAGTTATACTATCAGATTGTCCTGTTGTCCCCCATAAGTATACTCATGCTGTCAGACCATATGTTTTAATTTTATGATAAAATATGAAAAAAAGATGCAGAAATTTTAAAAGATAATATGATTTTCAGATACTTATATCTGAAAAACTTGAAAGAAATAATAAGGAGAAAATGGCTTGACAGTTCAGATAACTCTGGGTGATAAGGGTGCTTTTTTTTTTTTTTCTTTTATTTTTTAATTTAATTTTATTTTTAATCTTTACATAATTGTATTAGTTTTGCCAAATATCAAAATGAATCCGCCACAGGTATACATGTGTTCCCCATCCTGAACCCTCCTCCCTCCTCCCTCCCCATACCATCCCTCTGGGTCGTCCCAGTGCACTAGCCCCAAGCATCCAGTATCGTGCATCGAACCTGGACTGGCAACTCGCTTCTTACATGTTATTTTACATGTTTCAATGTCATTCTCCCAAATCTTCCCACCCTCTCCTTCTCCCACAGAGTCCATAAGACTGTTCTATACATCAGTGTCTCTTTTGCTGTCTCGTACACAGGGTTATTGTTACCATCTTTCTAAATTCCATATATATGCATTAGTATACTGTATTTATGTTTTTCCTTCTGGCTTACTTCACTCTGTATAATAGGCTCCAGTTTCATCCACCTCATTAGAACTGATTCAAATGTATTCTTTTTAATGGCTGAGTAATACTCCGTTGTGTATATGTACCACTGCTTTCTTATCCATTCATCTGCTGATGGACATCTAGGTTGCTTCCATGTCCTGGCTATTATAAACAGTGCTGCGATGATCATTGGGGTACACGTGTCTCTTTCCCTTCTGGTTTCCTCAGTGTGTATGCCCAGCAGTGGGATTGCTGGATCATAAGGCAGTTCTATTTCCAGTTTTTCAGGGACTCTCCACACAGTTCTCCATAGTGGCTGGACTAGTTTGCATTCCCACCAACAGTGTAAGAGGGTTCCCTTTTCTCCACACCCTCTCCAGCATTTATTATTTGTAGACTTTTGGATCGCAGCCATTCTGACTGGTGTGAAATGGTACCTTGTTGTGTTTTTGATTTGCATTCCTCTGATAATGAGTGATGTTGAGCATCTTTTCATGTGTTTGTTAGCCATCTGTATGTCTTCTTTGGAGAAATGTCTATTTAGTTCTTTGGCCCATTTTCTGATTGGGTCATTTATTTTTCTGGAGTTGAGCTGTAGGAATTGCTTGTATATTTTTGAGATGAGTTGTTTGTCAGTTGCTTCATTTGCTATTATTTTCTCCCATTCTGAAGGCTGTCTTTTCACCTTGCTAATAGTTTCCTTTGATGTGCAGAAGCTTTTAAGGTTAATTAGGTCCCATTTGTTTATTTTTGCTTTTATTTCCAATATTCTGGGAGGTGGGTCATAGAGGATCCTGCTGTGATGTATGTCAGAGAGTGTTTTGCCTATGTTCTCCTCTAGGAGTTTTATAGTTTCTGGTCTTACATTTAGATCATTAATCCATTTTGAGTTTATTTTTGTGTATGGTGTTAGAAAGTATTCTAGTTTCATTCTTTTACAAGTGGTTGACCAGATTTCCCAGCACCACTTTTTAAAGAGATTGTCTTTAATCCATTGTATATTCTTGCCTCCTTTGTCAAAGATAAGGTGTCCATATGTGCGTGGATTTATCTCTGGGCTTTCTATTTTATTCCATTGATCTATATTTCTGTCTTTGTGCCAGTACCATACTGTCTTGATAACTGTGGCTTTGTAGTAGAGCCTGAAGTCAGGTAGGTTGATTCCTCCAGTTCCATTCTTCTTTCTCAAGATAGCTTTGGCTATTCGAGGTTTTTTGTATTTCCATACAAATTGTGAAATTATTTGTTCTAGCTCTGTGAAGAATACTGTTGGTAGCTTGATAGGGATTGCATTGAATCTATAAATTGCTTTGGGTAGTATACTCATTTTCACTATATTGATTCTTCCAATCCATGAACATGGTATATTTCTCCATCTATTAGTGTCCTCTTTGATTTCTTTCACCAGTGTTTTATAGTTTTCTATATATAGGTCTTTAGTTTCTTTAGGTAGATATATTCTTAAGTATTTTATTCTTTCCGTTGCAATGGTGAATGGAATTGTTTCCTTAATTTCTCTTTCTGTTTTCTCATTATTAGTGTATAGGAATGCAAGGGATTTCTGTGTGTTGATTTTATATCCTGCAACTTTACTATAGTCATTGATTAGTTCTAGTAATTTTCTGGTGGAATCTTCGGGTTTTCTATGTAGAGGATCATGTCATCTGCAAATAGTGAGAGTTTTACTTCTTCTTTCCCAATTTGGATTCCTTTTATTTCCTTTTCTGCTCTGATTGCTGTGGCCAAAACTTCCAAAACTATGTTGAATAGTAATGGTGAAAGTGGGCACGATAAGGGTGCTTTTGATGATCCTTTTAGTCATATAGATTTAGAACATTTGGAAGTTGGCTTCTATGAGGCATCTCCTAGCTTGACTGTCAGCCTAAACTTCCACTGAGGCTGATAAAACTTGAAATATCTTTACTTTAGTCAGAAGCAATCAAACCAAAGAAGAAAAGAGATGGGATCTGGGTGTGAATTAGAGGACCATAGATGGCTATTGAAACTCAAAGCCCAGAATATACTTGGATATGGGGAAGCCATGAAGAAATTGATGGATATTTTTTGAGGTTTCTCATTTCCATTTCATATACAACTTTGTTTCTTTCTTTTCTACTTGTAGATTATCTTTCTCTGATCATCACAAAATAGTATTGTGACTAGCTATCACATTAAGCATTTACTCTATGCTTCATTTACATGGAGGGAGCTGGTGGCTCAGTGGTAAAGAATCCATCTGCCAATGCAAGAGATGTGGGAGATGTGGGTTCGATCCCTGAGTCAGGAAGGTTCCCTGGAGGAGAAAATGACAACCACTCCAGAATTTTTGCTGAAAAAATCCCTTGGATAGAGGGTCCTGGTGAGCAATGGTCTGCTGGCTCGCAAAGGGTTGGGCATGACTGAATGACTGAGCATGTATATCATTTACATAATAGCTACTGCTGCTACTGCTAAGTCACTTCAGTCGTGTCCGACTCTGTGCGATCCCATAGACGGCAGCCCACCAGGCTCCCCCGACCCTGGGATTCTCCAGGCAAGAACACTGGAGTGTGTTGCCATTTCCTTCTCCAATGCAGGAAAGTGAAAAGTGAAAGTGAAGTCGCTCAGTCGTGTCCGACTCTTAGCGACCCCATGGACTACAGCCTACCAGGCTCATCTGTCCATGGGATTTTCCAGGCAAGAGTACTGGAGTGGGTTGCCATTGCCTTCTCCGCTAATTTAATGCCAACTACAGCCTTATGAAAGTGAAAGTGAAGTCACTCAGCTGTGTCCGACTCTTAGTGACCTCTTAGACTGTAGCCTACCAGGCTCCTCTGTCCATGGGATTTTCCAGGCAATAGTACTGGAGTGGATTGCTATTTCCTTCTCCAGGGGATCTTCCCAACCCAGGGCTCGAACCTGTGTCTCCCACATTGTAGACAGACGCTTTACCGTCTGAGCCACCAGGGAAGTCCACCCTTATGGAGATAATCCTATTTTACAGATGAAGAGATTAAGGCCCAGAGATGTTAAATAATTTTCCCAAGCTCTTAACTCTTAGAAGAGAGTTTTGAAAATAAGTCATTCTGACTCTGGGACTTCTAACCACTAAGGGAAATTCCTCTACTTGGCAAAATAAGTACTCTCCCTCTTTAAATATCTCATAAGAGATCAAGGTACTGGAAAAGTATAATTCTAATTCCTCAGGTTCAATTCTCAGCCCTTGAGGGTCAATATCTGCCTGGTCAAGATTGAGTGAGATGGGAATTTCTGATGGGGATGGTCATGCTTTGTAAATGAGGACTCGTCTGCTACAGAGGATCTTTACTGAGGAACGATCCATTTTCTGAAAATGGAGACTCACACACCAATATATGTCTATTATACTCTCCTTTGCAAATGATATTCCAAATCTCTGATTACAATACAAATGGAATTCCATATCTCACAGGTTAATTTGATTCTATCCCACAAATATTTATTGAACACCTATTATGCACATGGCATTATTCAGGTTGCTCAATTTAGCAAATAACGTATAGGACATCCAGCTATATTTAAATCTCAGATAAACAATTAACACTTTTTAAGCTTATGTATGTCCCAAATATTGCACGGTAAAAATGGATTTTACATGGCAACCCTGAGCATTATTTTTTACCCCAAAGGTTCTAGTGTCATGAAGAAGAAGGAAACTAGTCATCATTTCTGGTCATTTTAAACTAAATCCAGGCAGTTTCATTTAATATGGACAGGCTTGAACAGTATATTTTCTCCCTACATTTCAGTTTGGATTCACTCACAATATCAGCTAGCACTTTTTTTTCTAGACAGAAGAAATTATTACCTAGGTTATTACCTGTGGGGTTATTTTGGTAGTTATAAGAGGAATTAGCTCATTGAAGAGCCCTCCGCCAAATATCATTAAAATCACAGATCTTTGGATTCAGCATAGGCACCTAAGATTTTGAATCTGTTCCCAAGTCTTATTTAGGAAATTAATTATTTAGAAATATTAAATGGGTTGGGAATGGCTAATTTAAGATGATTAAGTGGTCACTAATTAAAATCAATTTTATGTCCAGAAGAGACTTCTATCCAGGTGTGTGTTATGACAACTTGGCGCTCCAAATATCAACTCATTAAAATGTCTCCATATTGCTCCTCTTACTTCACTGTTTCCATGCCTTACCTCCCCTTCAAAGCACACACACGTGCACACACACACATATACACACACACAGAGGTGAGCTCACACAGGTACATACACACATACACACACACAGTTGAGTGGTGAGTTGGAAGGACTGCACAGTTTTTGTGTAGAGAAAGGTGTTTATGACTCAGCTGTGTACACCTTCAATACTACATTATTCCCCAGAAAAATTCCCCCTCCTTTCATATCTGGCTCCAGATCACATCCAGTATACCTGAGGCACCGGCTGTGCTTTATGAAGTCTAAAATTTTCAACTGGTTGTATCTTTCCATGCAAACTCATTAGGCACTATTTACACCCGCTGCAGCTGCGAAGAGAGAGGTTCTGAACTCTGGCATTCTACAGTAGGCTTTGTTTCTCATTTACATTTGCATATTAAAGTGTTTGCCTGAAATAGGCTATTGAAATTAATTCAGGATTAATTGGTGTCTTTATCTCATTAGGACAATCTAATTTAAGGATGATGAAATTGTTTAGCCTCCCGTTTGCATAATTAGATTGCTTTGAATTGCTGTCATTATTGGCTCTTTAGCATCATCTGTAGGCCTCAAACAGACAAGAGCTTCAACCTCATAAAGACCAATCATGTGTTACAGCAGAGGGCTGTTAACCCCTTTTAACCCAAACTCACTTGGATTAGCAGTCACAATAGTCAGGCCTTGGTCCCTGAGAGCCTGGAGTGCCTTCCTTCTTGAATTCTTAATGTTCAGATTGATAAATTTCTCTGCATTTGTGTGTTTGGTTGTGGAAACTGCTATAGTATCTCTTTTGAGATCTAAAGTGTTCTCAAGACTCTTCTCCTTTGGCCATCACCCTCAATGTGGAGCAGACTTTCCTTCACTGTAAGTTTATCTCTTTCCACCTCTTAAGCCAATTGGGAATTCTTCATGACCTCAAAATGTGACAACATTCCTAACATCTCTGAGAGTATATTGGGCTTCTACCAAGTCCAGTGTTCTTTACTTGTCTGAATGCTCAGCAATAAGCATTATTATTTTATTGAAATTACAAATAAGACACAGGGAACCTTCTGACATTCATTCAATTATTTATTCATTCTACATTTAACAAATGTTTGAGTACTTTTCATGTACTTGACATTGTGCATGGCACTGAGAGGTCATTGGAAAATGTTATAGGCTTGTTCTGCAAATGTTTTTGGTGAGTGAGAACATAGAATAAATGACAGGAAAGCTGGGTGGTAGACCTAGCTTAGTCACTGCTTTGGGAAGTCACAGAACCTCAATGAACTCGAATTTCTTTACTACTTTGTTTTATCAATGAAGAGTTGTACCACATTAAAGATTCTCATCCCTGGCTGCACATTAAACTCACCTGTATGCTTTTGAAAACTACCAATACCTGGGCCCAAATTCTCCATAAATTAAATTCAAATTGCTCAGAAGGGGTGTAGTCCCCTAAATTCTTCAAATTCAGTTAAATCTGAAGCACTGAAAGCCAGTCTCCTAAATATCTTTAAGGCTGTTTATAGTAGTTAAGGGCTTCCCAGGTGGTGGTAGTGGTAAAGAACCTGCCTGCCAATGCAGGAGACATAAGAGATGTGGGTTTGATCCCTGGGTTAGGAAGATCCCCTGGAGAAGGGTATGCCAGCTCTCTCTGGTATTCTTGCTTGGAGAATCCCAAAGACAGAGGAGCCTGGCTGGCTACAGTCCATAGGGTCACAAAGAGTTGGCCACGACTAAACTGACTTAGTGTACATGAATGCGTAGTAATTAAAATAAACCTACAGAAAAGACACTGTTTTCACTTTCTGCTAAACTAGTAAGAATAATTCCTGGAATACAAAATTTGACTTCAATTTTCTCAGGTATTAATTAAGAAGAATGGAAACAACAGAATAAAGAGAATTTTTCGATTTTAAACTAGAAAAAAAAGTGGTAACTTCGAAAAAAATCAAGGCTTTATCTGGAGAATACATATTTGAGAAAATGAAAGCCACTTAAATTAAGAACAACACAAATAATATATAATAAAACAACAAAAGCAGCATACATAAACATTTGGTGACATTTCCCACCACCCCTGAAAAACTGAAGTGGCTTATTAAAGATGCTTGATTCTCATGTTAGCTGTATTTCTCATGCGTTGCTGGCTCTGCAGGTCATAAGAGTTAATTTCTCCAAATTATCGATTAACAAAACAAGCCAAGTCAAGAACAGACAGTAGAAAGAAAAAACTTTAGACATAAATTACATTGTGGTAAGTTTTCACAGTACAATTCAAAGAACCCTTGAGTACCCTTAGTCAATATTCATTATCAACAATATTATGATAGAGTGATGCATTGTTTCATCACCCAAGTTATTTAAAAGAGAATGAAATTCAGAAAAGGAATTATCTATCATGAAGGATTATGATATCTGATTTTTAAAATCTGTTTCTATTTCCATTGATTTTTGCTTTAAATTTAGCCTGGCTTCAAATATAAAGGGTTGAGATTATAATTATGTATTTATATTATATTAGTGACTGAACACGTGCACACATATCATATTATTGGTTTCCTGAAGAGGCACAACAATGTGCCCAAACAAGTGGCTGGAGCCTTGGGTTTGAATATCAGATTGCATAATCTTGATAATTTGCTTAACTTCCATGGCCTCAGTTGCTTCAACTTAAAATGACGAGAATATGCAAAAGCCCAAAGAGTCTTTGAGCTTTGCTATTTCTAGAACTACACTTTGGAAAATATATTACAATTCATTATTTCCTAAAAGTGTTAAATATGTCTTAATAAGTTTGAAAGAATAGGAATCATATGTAAAATCAGACCATACATCTTGGGGTGAGTAAGGACCATAGACAGACATGCTATTTTCTCACAACACAGCACAGCAAGAGTGTTCCCAAAGAATGGCAATGAACTCCACACAGGAGCATTAAGTAACAGGAAATATCTGTGGAGTCGGTGATAACAACTACTTCATTATTCATATTGAAAGATATACTTGTTCTGGAAAGTGATTGACTTCAATTTAGACAAACAAGCCCCTCAGCTGAGGATGAAGAACTAAATGGACCACCAGTTTCTATGACTTGGGAAGAAAGAGCAGGAGAGAGGCTGCTTTATGAGTCAGTTCACGTTTGGCAACATCTGGTTGTGTCTCATCACATTGCAAATTTATGACCCTGGAAACAACATGTTGATGTTGATGATCCTTTACGAAGAGAAGCCTGAACTATAAGCTTATGACCAGAGCAGCGGCAAGAGGCTGTGGCTGCATTCTCTGATCTGACAAATCCCTGGCTTGGGTCAAACTGATAAAGACTTGGACTGCTGGCCCTTCCTAAACAATGTCATGGATAAATATTGAGTGAAGGGGACTAGCTGACAGAAGAGCAGAAGGTTATGAGGAAGTTAAGGCCTGGCTTCCCCCAGGAAAAGCGTAGTGAGATTTAGCAGAGGCCACACTGCACAGAAGTCAAGAAGTGAAGACCTATCACAAGTCAAATCTCCAATATTTAACTCCCACAATGGCAAATTCATCAAATTACAAGGCAAAACTATTCTCTGAAAAAATTGGGGTTTGTTTTTAGATAAGTCTGAAACTCTGAGAACCAAAGGCATACCGTGTGTATGTGTTAGAATAACTTTAGGCTTCTCATCACAGCCATGTTACAGGATAAGATATATTTCAGCTCACAAGCACTATGTTTTTAACAGCAAAAGACAAGTTCCTGTCCATGAAGAATTCACCTTTGAGAAATTCATTCTCTCAAGTCAAATGGAAGACTAAAAATTTATCTTAAAATATATTAAAAACGTACCTCAATATTTGCTTGACAATGTAGGCAATGGAAGAATTATTGTATTTCTGCATATTATATTTAAATGTCTTATTTTTAAGACTGCTGGTAAAAGAAAGCAGAATAAAGTGTTTGTTCCATACCATTTCCTGAAAGTAGCTCCACAGAAGTAAAAACATTTTTTTTAAAGAGAAAATTCTACTTCCCACAGAGATAAGAAAATCTGCCAAACAGAGTAAAAACTGTACATTTAGACATGTTGTGTAATAACACACACTACTCCAGATCTCATTCAGTGTGCCACATTTTCCTGCAATAAGTTAGAGTCTTGAAAGATTCAAGTAATGATTTCTCTGGAGTGATGAGAAATGGGTATATATGTTTTAAGGGAGGTGAATATAAGTCATAGAAGGCATTTTTAGAGCAGTTCATTTCCAGGAAAATAATATAGTTGAAGGCTACTCATGGAAGGATTTGTCCATATTTGCCAAATTCATTCACCACACATCCTCTCAGGAAATATAAGGGGCAGAATGTTAAGAAAGAGAAAACTGCACAGTAGGTAACACTGAAGTTGCTGACAAGAGTCAACTGAATAGAGATATATAAAAATCTAATAAACAAAATAAGATAAACAAAATATTTAATGTGTCACACAGTCTTCTTAACAGGGTAAACCATTCATCTCAAAATGTAAACTTGCCATGCTCAGGAGACTTTTTCACTGAAATTGAAGGATATGGAAAATTTAATGGAGTATTTTAAGGCACCATACTTGAATTAAAGTGTTGCTGACTTCCCCAGTTCATTTTATCAATTGATCTTTATTAGTGGGATTAGGTGAAATTCTCAAAATTCAAAAAGATACTTGCACACCAATGTTTATTGTAGCACTCTTTACAGTAGTCAGGACATGAAAGTAACCCAAATTTTCATCAACAGAGGAATGGATAAAAATGCAGTACATGTATACAACAGAATATTACATGTATACAACAGAATATTACTCAACTATAAAAAGAATAAAATAATGCCATTTGCACCAACAAGGATGGACCTAGAGATCATCATACTGAGTGACGTAAGTCAGAGAAAGCCAAATATGATATCACCCCTTACATGTGAAATCTAAAAAATAGGCACAAATGAATTTATTTACAAAACAGAGGTAGTCACTGATATAAAAAGCAAACTTATGGTTACCAAAGGGAAAAGGAGGAGGGGATAAGCTTAGAGATTGTTATTGACATATATACACTACTATACATAAAACAGATAACTAATAAGGGTCTACTGTATAGCACAGAGAACTGTACTCAATACTCTGTAATGGCCTATATGGGAAGAGTTTAAAAATGGGTGGACACATGTATATGTATAACTGATTCACTTTGCTGTACACCTGAAGTTAACACAATTCTGTAAATCAACTATATGCCAATGAAAAAAGTCAAAATAGAATTGTTTATATATATATACATATATATATATATATATATATATTTGATTTTGGAAATAAAAACACATTAAAATACTCAAAATTAGAATAAACATTGTTTGAAAAGAATGAATGCATGGAATATGGCTTGGAAAAATCTTATAAAAGAAAGTAGAAAAGAGTAAAAAGCCGTGAGATGATATTATTACAAGAGAGAAAATAGAGATCCAATTTGCATAATTGATCTTCCTCAAGAAGAGAATGGAACAAATGGAAAAGTTAAATACTCAAAAGTATAATAAAAGAATATTTTTCTGGAATAAAAAACTGAAATTATAGATCAAAGGAATATGAGTTAAATAACAACAATTAGCTGACAAATTCAAGAGTAACACAATTTGAGAAGTTATGATCTTCAAGAATCAAGGACCAAGAAAGAATTATATCAACATCAAAGCAGAAGAACTAAGCCACAACACACACACACACACACACAAACACACATCTTTGATAACATATTAAACCAAAATCTAACATCATGTGTAATGATAACACAGTAGAAGTAACCCCACTGAGGACAGTGACCCCCCCCAAAAAAAAAAATCTATCACCAAGACTATTTAACACTTCACAGATAACAATTAATGAAATCAGTTTTTAAACTCAGCTTTTCTGATATGTAGAATTTATAGGAAGTCTATTAGAAATTAGAATGGAAGTTATTTTATGTCTGAACTCTGCCTACAGTTCACCACAACCTTCAATAAAATCTGTATAATGAGCAGCATTGATTTAGTGTTATAAAGAAAGAAACAAAAGGGTTACAGTCTCAGAATTTCAAGCATTAGAAGCATTAAAATGATCAGAGTTTTCAGGAGATGCAAGAAACAGTGAGAGGCACAGTAGACCCTACTCAGGAACCAGTATGAAAAAAAAAATAATAATCTTTTCAAATATACCAGAGAAAATATGTGTGTATATGGGGAAGAAGCCATTAGCATACTACTATTATATGGTGAGAATTCTCCACTTTTTCATTTAGACTTTAAAGGAACAGGAAGCCCATTAAGGTTAAAGAATAAAGAGAACAATTGCAAAAATAACAATGTGAAAAAAGACAAGGAGATAGAAAACTCCATTCGCAAAAAGGGAAAAGTACAGCTAAGTAAATTAAAGAATGTGAAAAGATTTGTATAAAAGAAAGTTGATACTAGTTAGGAGTATAAATATATATACAATTTAAAAGGAGTGTCTTTTTTCTTGGGTAGGACACCTACTTTTGAACGATGTTTTTCCCAAAGCTTATCTATAACTAGCAGTACAGTTCAGTTCAGTCGCTCAGTCATATCTGACTCTCTGCGACCCCATGAATTGCAGGACGCCAGGCCTCCCTGTCCATCACCAACTCCCGGAGTTCACCCAGACTCACCTCCATCAGGTCAGTGATGCCATCCAGCCATCTCATCCTCTGTCATACCCTTCTCCTCCTACCCCCAATCCCTCTCAGCATCAGAGTCTTTTCCAATAAGTCAACTCTTTGCATGAGGTATGGACCCCATCAAAATATTAACAGGATTTTTTAAAAACTTGTCAAAATGTTTCTACTGTTTGGGGGAAAATGCTAGAATAGCTTTTAAAAATATGAAAAATGTTACAAATGACAAACTATTCCTACCAGATACTAAAAATTATTTTAGGGTACAATAGTTTAAAAATCATATGACTGGTGGATAAAATGTCAGATTATTGGAATAAAAATAAATACAAATGATCCTTAATAGCATGAAGGCCAGGGTGCTAAACTGCCACAAGGCCAGTTAAAAATTGGCACCTGACTTTATAGTTGGCCCACTGAATCCGCCGTTCTTTGTCTATGAATTCAACCAACTGTGGATCGGGTAGTACTGCTATTGCTGTTGTTCAGGCTAAATCGTGTCTGATTCTTTGTAACCCCACAGACTGCAGAATACCAGGCTTTGCTGTCCTTCACTATCTCCCAGAATTTGTTCAAACTCATGTCCACTCATTCGGCAATGCCATCCAACCATCTCATCTACTGTCACCCCTTCTTCTCCTGCCCTCAATCTTTCCCAGCATCAGGGTCTTTTCCAATGAGTCAGCTCTTCACACAAGTTGGCCAAAATATTGAAGCTTCAGGTTCAGCATCAGTCCTTCCAATGAATATTCAGGATTGATTTCCTTTAGGATTGACTGCTTTGATCTCCTTGCTGGCAAAGGGACTCTCAAGAGTGTTCTCCAGCACTTCAGTTTGAAAGCATCAATTCTTTGACACTCAGCCTCCATTATGGTCCAACTGTCACATTTGTACATGATTCTTGGAAAAACCATAACTTTCACTATATGGACATTTGTCAGCAAAGTGATGTCTCTGCTTTTTAATATGATGTCTATGTTTGTCATAACTTATCTTCCAAGGAGTAAGCATCTTTAATTGCATGGCTGCAGTCTGGAAACCCACAAAAATAAAATTTGTCACTGTTTCCACTTTTTCTCCATCTATTTGCTATGAAGTGATGGGACCAGATGCCATCATTTTCAGTTTTTCAAAGCTGAGTTTTAAGCCAGCTTTTTCACCCTCATCAAGAGGCTCTTTAGTTCCTCTTAGCTTTCTGACATTATAGTGGCAGATCTAAGGTTGTTGGTATTTCTCCTGGCAATCTTGATTCCGGCTTGTGATTTATCCACCATTTTGCATGATGTACTGTGGTGTTGGAGAAGACTCTTGAGAGTCCCTTGGACTGTAAGGAGATCCAACCAGTCCATCCTAAAGGAGATCAGTCCTGGGTGTTCATTGAAAGGACTGATGTTGAAGCTGAAACTCCAATACTTTGGCCACCTGATGCAGAGAGCTGACTCAGGTGAAAGACCCTGATGCTGGGAAAGATTGAGGGAAGGAGGAGAAGGGGACGACAGAGGATGAGATGGTTGGATGGCATCACCGACTCCGGGAGTTGGTGATGGACAGGGAGGTCTGACATGATGCGGTTCACAGGGTCGCAAAGAGTCAGACACGACTGAGCAACTGAACTGAACTCTGCATAGAAGTTAGTGCTATAATACCCCTTTATTGGGGGGGGGGGGCAGGGGAAAGGGATGTAATTGTACCTGGGCAGTTCAAATCCATGTTATTTAAAGGTCAACTCAGTTAGTTCATATGCAGCTATATTTGTTCATATGTAAATATAGTAAGAAAAATATGACTTTTCAAATAAAAGGAGGGGGAGGGGATGATCAATTTTTTTTAAAAAGTGGATTAACTGGTCAGCTGTTTGGAAGAGCCACATGAATCATAGTTTTATATGTAAAAATGATAAAAGTAATACTAAGATAGTTAAAATATTTCTATATTTGACTAAAACGTTTAAAAAGAAAATTCTTAGTGGTATTTATAAAAATATGATAACAAAATTAAAACAAAAATGAGAAAAATTGTAGTATATGACAGACAAAAAAAGGGCTGATTTCCTTCATATAATAAGGGCACTTATAAATCAATATAAATGGAATAACAGAGTGTGGACTGCAAGGAACTTGTTCTCCCTATAAAACAATGAAAGCATCAACAAAAAGGCTTCCCTAGTGGCTCAGACAGTATAGAGTCTGTCTGCAATGTGGGAGACCCAAGTTTGATCCCTGGGTCTGGAAGATTCCCTGGAGATGGAAATGGCAACGCAGTTTAGCATTCTTGCCCAGGAAATTCCATGGATGGAAGAGCCTGGAGGGCTACAATCCTGGAGGTCACAAAGAGTTAGGCATGACTGAGCAACTAACGCTGAATGAACAAAATACTAAAGTCACGAATTTCAGATTTCTAGCTAGTAACCAAAGCCAAAGAATGAAGTACAAATCATATATATAAGAGACACTATCAAAAATCATTAAGACAACAGAACCTATAGTGTTCTAACTTGGGACTATGTATATTTCTCCTTTTCCTAGCTCAGAGGCATGGTAGCCAAAAGCTGTCTTAATTGCAAACAACAAAGAGATCTGATGGTTCTTATATTGTGTTAAAAGCATCATCCCCAGAACACAGTGGAAGTGTGGGAAAATGCTTACTCCAAAGGATTAATTTAAACAATTCTAATGATCATCTAGGAAAAATGCTAGGATACCTCTTAGGTGACTAGGTATGTGAATTCAATTGGGGCAAACAAGAGCCTGTCTAGATCTGTAAAAACAAATAAACAAATAAAAGAAAATTTGAAAACCTCTGAAACTGAAGGTTTTCATAAGGCTGTGCACACATGCCATACTATGCTCATATCCAGGAAAGACACAGGAAAAGTGGAGGCTCATCTTGAGTCCCTGTGTAAGGAGATGGAAGCTGTGGGAGATTATCATTATACTTGTCTAAATTGGAAAGAAATCTTTCCTAATTAAACTTAAAAGCTTCTGCACAACAAAGGAAACTATAAGCAAGGTGAAAAGACAGCCTTCAGAATGGGAGAAAATAATAGCAAATGAAGCAACAGACGAACAACAAATCTCAAAAATATACAAGCAACTCCTATAGCTCAATTCCAGAAAAATAAATGACCCAATCAAAAAATGGGCCAAAGAACTAAATAGACATTTCTCCAAAGAAGACATACAGATGGCTAACAAACACATGAAAAGATGCTCAACACCACTCATTATCAGAGGAATGCAAATCAAAAACACAACAAGGTACCATTTCACACCAGTCAGAATGGCTGCGATCCAAAAGTCTACAAGCAATAAATGCTGGAGAGGGTGTGGAGAAAAGGGAACCCTCTTACACTGTTGGTGGGAATGCAAACTAGTCCAGCCACTATTGAGAACTGTGTGGAGAGTCCCTAAAAAACTGGAAATAGAACTGCCTTATGATCCAGCAATCCCACTGCTGGACATACACACCGAGGAAACCAGAAGGGAAAGAGACACGTGTACCCCAATGTTCATTGCAGCACTGTTTATAATAGCCAGGACATGGAAGCAACCTAGATGTCCATCAGCAGATGAATGGATAAGAAAGCAGTGGTACATATACACAATGGAGTATTACTCAGCCATTAAAAAGAATACATTTGAATCGGTTCTAATGAGGTGGATGAAACTGGAGCCTATTATACAGAGAGAAGTAAGCCAGAAAGATAAACACCAATACAGTATACTAACGCATATACATGGAATTTAGAAAGATGGTAACAATAACCCTGTATACGAGACAGCAAAAGAGACATGATGTATAGAACAGTCTTTTGGACTCTGTGGGAGAGGGAGAGGGTGGGATGATTTGGGGGAATGGCATTGAAATATGTATAACATCATATATGAAACGAGTCACCAGTCCAGGTTCGATGCACGATACTGGATGCTTGGGGCTGGTGTACTGGGATGACCCAGAGGGATGGTATGGGGAGGGAGGACGGAAGAGGGTTCAGGATGGGGAACACATGTATACCTCTGGCAGATTCATTTTGATATATGGCAAAACCAATACAATGTTGTAAAGTTAAATAAAATTAAATTAAAAAAAAAGAAATTTTTTTCCAACCATCAACTGATTTCAACGTTTGGGAGTTTTGTTATAAAAAAAAAAAAAGAAATCTTTCTCATACAAATCTTTTTGGCAAAAGTGAAAGTTACACAAGCATGCTAGTTAATAAAACCTTCTGACCAATTACTGGCTGACCACTAAATTATATTAATCCAGGATGACTTTTAGGAAGCCGGGCTTAAAGTATAAATAAGCGCTTAAAAAAAAAAAAAACTAACAGAAAACTTATAAGCTACATTGTAGAGATAGTGGAATGCACAGTAGTAGTCCTAGAAAGTCACCAAACAAATAAACATCAAGAAAAACAACACATACCTTGTAAGATGGGGCAATCTGATATCTGAGTTTCCATACTATCTGAAAGGGGATAGTTAAGGGAATTGGGATTAACATGTATAAACTACTGTATTTAAAATGATAACCAACAAAGAACTATTGAATACCACTGAGAATTCTGCTCAATATTATGTAACAATCTAAATGGGAAAAAAATTGAAAATGAATAGATACATGTATAAATGTATAACTGAATCTGTTTGCTGTACACCTGAATTAACCACAACATCATTACTTGACTGTACTCCAATATGAAAACAAAAACTAAAAAAAAAAATTTTTTTTTAACTGTCTAGTTTCAACAAAAATTTAGCAAGGCATGAAAAACAATAGTAAAGGATGCTTCATGAGAGGGGGTTGGTGAAGCCAACAGAACATCTCCCTGAAAGGCCCAGATTTTGGAATTAGTAGGTAAAGACTTTAACTTGGTTATTGTCTATTCAGTTCAGTTCAGTCGCTCAGTCGTGTCTGACTCTTTGCGACCCCATGGAGTGCAGCACGCCAGGCTTCCCTGTCCATCACCAACACCCGGAGCTTATTCAAACTCATGTCCATCAAATCAGTGATGCCATCCAACCATCTCATCCTCTGTTGTCCCCTTCTCCTACCCCTTCAATCTTTCCCAGCATCATAATAACTTGGTTATTATAAACACGTTAAAAAGACTAAAAGACAACATCAGTCAGTCAGTTCAGTTGCTCAGTCATGTCAGACTCTGAGATCTCATGGACTGCAGCACACCAGGCCTCCTCATCTGGGAGTTGTCCATCACCAACTCCCAGAGCTTGCTTAAACTCATGTCCATCAAATTGGTGATGCCATCCAACCATCTCACCTTCTGTCGTCACCTTCTCCTCCTGCCTTCAACATCTCCTCCTTTCCCAGAAACGAGGTCCTTTCCAATGAATCAATTCTTTCTACCAGGTGGCCAAAGTATTGAAGCTTCAGCTTCAGCATCAGTCCTTTCAATGAATATTCAGGACTTATTTCCTTTAGGATTGACTGGTTTATTTCCTTGCAGTCCAAGGGACTCTCAAGAGTCTTCTCCAGCATCACAGTTCAAAAGCATCAATTCTTCCACACTCAGCTTTTTTTATGGTCCAACTCTCACACCCATACATGACTACTAAAAAAATCATAGCTTTGACTAAACAGATCTCTGTTGGTAAAGAAATGTCTCTGCTTTTTAATATGCCATCTAAGTTTGTCATAGCTTTTCTTTCAAGGAGCAAGCGTCTTTTAATTTCTTGGCTGCAGTCACCATATGCAGTGAGTTTAGAGACCAAGAAAATAAAGTCTGTCACTGTTTTCATTGTTGCCCCATCTATTTGCTATGAAATGATGGGACTGGATGCCATGATCTTAGTTTTTTGAATGTTGAGTTTTAAGCCAGGTTTTTCACTCTCCTCTTTAACTTTCATCAAGAGGCTATTTATTTCCTCTTTACTTTCTACCATAAGGGTGGTATCATCTACATACCTGAGGTTATTGATATTTCTTCCTGCAGTCTTGATTCCAGCTTGTGATTCATCCAGTCCAGCATTTCATATGATGTACTCTGCACAAAAGCTAAATAAACAAGGTGACAATATAGAGCCTTGACGTACTCCTTTCCCAATTTGGCACCAGTCCATCGTTCCATATTCAGATCTGATTGTTTCTTCTTGACCTTCATATAGATTTCTCAGGAGGTGAGTAAGATGGTCTCATGTTCCTATCTTTTTAAGAATTTTCCACAGTTTGTTGTCATTCACAAAGTCAATAGCTTTAGCGAAGTCAATGAAACAGAAGTAGATGTTTTTCTGAAAAACTCTTGCTTTTTCTATGATCCAACAGATGCTGGCAATCTGATATCTGGTTCCTCTGCCTTTTCTAAATCCAGGTTGAATATCTGGAAGTTCTCAGTGCACGTACTGTTGAAGCCTAGCTTGGAGAATTTTGAGCATTACTTTGCTAGCATATGAGATGAGTGCAATTGAGCAGTAGTTTGAACATTGTTTGGCATTGCCTTTCTTTGGGATTGGAATAAAAACTGATCTTTTCCAGTCCTGTGGCCACTTATGAGTTTTCCAAATGTGTTGGCATATTCAGTGCAGCACTTTAACAGCATTATCTTTTAGGAGTTGAAATAGCTCAGCTGGAATTCCATTACTTCCACTAGCTTTGTTCATAGTGGTGCTTCCTAAGGCCCACTTGACTTCATACTCTAGACTGTCTGGCTCTAGATGAGTGATCACAGTATCATGGTTATCTGGGTCTTTAAGACATTTTCTGTATAGTTCTGTGTATTCTTGCCAGCTCTTCTTAATATCTTCTGTTTCTGTCAGGTCCATACGATTTCTATCCTTTATTGTGCCCATTTTTGCATGAAATGTTCCCTTGGTATCTCTAATCTTCTTGAGGAGATCTCTAGTCTTTGCCATTCTGTTGTTTTCCTCTATTTCTTTGCATTGATCACTTAGGAAGGCTTTCTTATCTCTCCTTGCTATTCTTTGGAATTCTGCATTCAGACTGGATATAGTTTCCCTTTTTTCCTTTGCCTTTCACTTCTCTTCTTTTCTCAGCTATTTGTAAGGTCTCCTCAGACAACCCTGGGCTTCCCTGGTGGCTCAGAGGTTAAAGCATCTGCCTTCATTGCAGGAGAACTGGATTCAATCCCTGAGTTGGTAAGATCCTCTGGAGAAGGAAAAGACAACTCACTCCAGTATTCTTGCCTGGAGAATCCCATGGAGAGAGAAGCCTGGTAGGCTATAGTCCCCAGGGTCATAAGGAGTTGGATATGACTGAGAGACTTCACTTTCACATCACTTTCCTCAGACAACCATTTTGCCTTTTTGCATTTTGTTTTCTTGGGGATGATTTTGATCATCACCTCCTGTACAATGTTGTAAACCTCCGTCCATAGTTCTTCAGGCACTCTGTTTATCAGATCTAATCCCTTGAATCTATTTGTCACTTTCATTGTATAATCATAAAGGATTTGATTTAGGTCATACCTGAATGGTCTAGTGGACAATATACAAAGGACAACATATAAAACAATAAAGGAAAAGATGATAATCATATCTAATCAAATAGAGAATGTCAATTAAGAGATAGAATTATATAAAACAGAATTGAATAGAAATTGTAGAGCAGAAAAGTAAAATATCAGAAATAAAAAATTCACTAGATGCACTCAACAAGAGATATGGGTTGATAGAAGAATCAGTGAATTTGAGGATATGTGAGTAGAAGTTGGGCTTCCCTGGTGGTTCAGTCTGTAAAGAATCTGCCTGCAATGTGAGAGACCTGGGTTCAATAAAGATTATCTAGTCTGGAAGTAGGAAGAAAATGAATGAAAAAAAAAAGTGAACAGAACCTCAGAGATATGATATAAAACATACTTATAATGAGAGTTCCATAAGATTAGGAGAAAGGGGAAAAAGACAAAAATATTTGACAAATAGTGGCTGAAAACTTCCCAATTTTGATTAAAAATATTAGCATACACATTCAAGAAGATAAACAAGCTCCTAGTAGAATAAATCAAAGCAATCCACACCAAGACACTTTATAGTCAAGCTGATGAAAGACAAAGAAAAAAGGAAAATCTCACAAGTAGCAAAAGAAAAGTGACTTATCACATACCAAAACTTCACAGTGAAATTAACAGCTGGCTTCTTTTCACAAGTGATAAAGGCCAGATTATAGTGATATGACACTTTAAAAGTACTGACAGAAAAAGCTGTCAAGGAAAAATTCTATATTCACTTATGACCTCTTTTAAAAATGAAGGAGAAATTAAGATATTTCTGGATTTTAAAAAACTGAGAAAATGTGTTACAAACATCCCTACTCGACAAAAATTGCTGAGTCCTTGAGGCTGAAAGTGAAGAAGAACTAAAGAGCCTCTTGATGAAAGTGAAAGAGGAGAGTGAAAAAGTTGGCTTAAAACTCAACATTCAGAAAACTAGGATCATGGCATCCGGTCCCATCACTTCATGGCAAATAGATGGAGAAACAGTGGAAACAGTGGCAGACTTTATTTTGGGGAGCTCCAAAACCACTGCAGATGGTGACTGCAGCCATGAAATTAAAAGACGCTTTCTCCTTGGAAGAAAACTTATGACCAACCTAGACAGCATTTTAAAAAGCAGAGACATGACTTTGCCAACAAAGGTTCATCTAGTCAAGGGTATGGTTTTTCCAGTAGTCGTGTATGGATGTGAGAGTTGGACTATAAAGAAAGCTGAGCAACAAAGAATTGATACTTTTGAACTGTGGCGTTCAAAAAAGAGAAGACTCTTGAGAGTCCCTTTGACAGCAAGGAGATCCAACCAGTCCATCCCTTCAACCTGAATCTGAAACTTATGCTGAAGCTGAAACTACAATACTTTGGCCACCTGATGAGAAGAACTGACTCATTTGAAAAGACCCTGATGCTGGAAAGATTGAAGGTGGGAGGAGAAGGGGACAATAGAGGATGAGATAGTTGGATGGCATCACCGACTCAATGGACATGAGTTTGAGTAAACTCTAGTAGGAGTTGGTGATGGACAGGGAGGCCTGGGATGCTGTAGTCCATGGGGTCACAAAGAGTCAGACACGACTGAGTGACTGAATTGAACTGAACTGAAGCTTCAATGAAAGAACACTAGAAGGTAATTTGAAACCACATGAGGAAAAAAAAAAAAAAACACGCTAATCAACAGATGGCACAGGTAGTGTGAAAGAAAGTAAAAAGCGTTTTTGTTTGTTTCACTCTTCTTTACCTATCTATTTTTAAAAGAAAACTACATAAAGCAATAATTATAAAAGGTGATAATGGGTTTCTAAAGTATACAAATGTAATTTATATAGCAATAGTAATATAAAAGGAGAGAATAGAAGTATGTTGAAGCAAAAAATTTGTTACTATTTAAATTAAGTTTTTCCTGTGGTCATGTATGGATGTGAGAGTTGGACTGTGAAGAAGGTTGAGCACCGAAGAATTGATGCTTTTGAACTGTGGTGTTGGAGAAGACTCTTGAGAGTCCCTTGGACTGCAAGGAGATCCAACCTGTCCATTCTGAAGATCAGCCCTGGGATTTCTTTGGAAGGAATGATGCTAAAGCTGAATCTCCAGTACTTTGTCCACCTCATGCCAAGATTTGACTTATTGGAAAAGACTCTGCTGCTGGGAGGGATTGGGGGCAGGAGGAGAAGGGGACGACAGAGGATGAGATGGCTGGATGGCATCACTGACTCGATGGACATGAGTCTGAGTGAACTCCAGGAGTTGGTGTTGGACAGGGAGGCCTGGCGTGCTGCAATTCATGGGGTCACAAAGAGTCAGACATGACTGAGTGACTGAACTAAACTAAACTAAACTAATGTTAGTCTGAACTAGGTTTTTTTTTTTTTTTTTTTTTAGTTAAGATACCAATTGTCTTTCCTAGGGCAACCACTAGGAGGAAAAAAAAAACTCTTAAAAATATAGTAAAAGCAAAAATAGAGCAATTTAGAAGATACTATGTAGTTTCCTAGGGCATTCATAACAATCATAAACTGAGTGACTTAAAATAGCAGATTTATTTTACCAAAGTTCAGGATTCCAGAAATCCAAAATCAAGATATTGGCAAGCCAACATTTCCCCTCAGGGCTCTAAACGAGAATCCTTCTTTTCCTTTCACCTCCTGGTGGCTCCTGTTAATTCTTGGCAAGTAGTAGCATCAGTCCAATCTCCATATCCATCTTCACATGGTCTTTTTACTGATCTACTAATACAGTAGAATCTCATCTTGATTCCTACTTTAGCTACAACTGCCAAGATCCTCAGAGAAGGCAATAGCAACACACTCCAGTACTCTTGCCTGGCAAATCCCATGGACAGAGGAGCCTGGTAAGCTGCAGTCCATGGGGCCGTGAAGAGTCGATCACGACTGAGCGACTTCACTTTCACTTTTCACTTTCGTGCTTTGGAGAAGGAAATGGCAACCCACTCCAGTGTTCTTGCCTGGAGAATCCCAGGGACAGGGAAGCCTGGTGAGCTGCCCTCTCTGGGGTTGCACAGAGTCGGACACGACTGAAGTAACTTAGCAGCAGGAGCAGCAGCCAAGATCCTATTCCTATATAATGTTGCATTTTGAGGTTCCAGGTGGATGTGAAATATTGAGGGACACTAGTCAAAACACTTCGAATGCACTAGAATATGGGTTTCCCAGGTGGCACTAGTGATAAAGAACCCACCTGCCAATGAAGGAAATATAAGAGACGCAGATTTGATCCCTGGTTTGGGAAGATCCCCTGCAGGAGGGCATGGCAACCCACTCCAGTATTATTGCCCAGAGAATCCCTTGGACAGAGGAGACTGGAGGGCTACAGTCCATAGAGTTGCAGAGAGTCAGACATGGCTGAAGCAACTTAGCATGCACACACACACATTAGAATATATCTATTCAACACGCATTAAAAAAAATAAAAAACAGGAATTAAGAAAGAGAGCAAAAAATATAAAAGACATATTGAAAAAAATGGCAAAATAGCAAATGTAAATTCTATTTTATGGGTAATTGTATTACAATAAATGAATTAAAATGAAAATCAAAAGACAAAATTAGCAAAACACATTTTTAAAACATAACAGCTATCTATCTATATATATATGTCTTTAAGAGATACACATCATATTCAAAGAAAAAGAGTAAAAGAATGAAATATGAAAGCGAAAGAATGAAAACTGATACACCATGAAACAGTAACAAAAATGAGAGCTGGAGTAGCTGTACTAATAAGAGACAAATTAGATTTTAAAACAAAAATTGTTACTAGAGAAAATGAAGGATACTTTATATTGATATGAAGGTTAATTCATCAAGAAGAAAGGATGGTTATAAATATATGTGAACCTAACAACAGAGTCTAGTCTTCTACTCACATTGTACTGAGCTTCTAAGGTATAGGCTAAATAAGCAAATAAATAAATAAATGAGTGACATGCTTATTGGAAAGAAAGAAACAAACTATAGTTATTCACAGATTATGTAACCTTATATGTAGAAAAGCATAATAATTAAGGATTCCACAAAACTCTATTAGAATTAATAAATGAGTTTATCATTTTGGTAGAATATAAGAGCAACATACAAAAACGCATTGTATGTCTGAACATGAGCAATAAACAACCCAAAATGAAGGAAAAAATTCCATTTAAAAAAGCATCAGAATCAATAAAATTCCTAGTAATAAATTTAGCAAAAGAACTGCAAATCTTGTACACTGAAAATTAAAAAAAAAATTTGGAAGACTGGAAAAGGTCAGTTTTCATTCCAATCCTGAAGAAAGGCAATGCCAAAGAATGTTCAAATACCGCACAACTGCACTCATCTCACATGCTAGCAAAGTAATGCTCAAAATTCTCAAGGCAAGGTGTCAATGGTATGTGAACTGAGAACTTCCAGTAGTTCAAGCTGGATTTAGAAAAGGCAGAGGAACCAGAGATCAATGTCAACACCAGCTGGATCATAGAAAAAGCAAGAGAGTTCAAGAAAAACATGTACTTCTGCTTTATTGACTATGCCAATGTCCTTGACTGTGAGGATCACGACAAACTATTGAAAATTCTTCAAGAGATGGGAATACCAGACCACCTTACCTGCCTCCTGAGAAATCTGTATGTAGGTCAGGAAACAACAGTTAGAACTGGACATGGAACAACAGACTGGTTCCAAATTGGGAAAGGAGTACATCAAGGCAGTATATCGTCACCCTGCTTATTTAAATTATATAATGTATGAAACGAGTCGCCAGTCCAGGTTCGATGCACGATGCTGGATGCTCGGGGCTGGTGCACTGGGATGGCCCAGAGGGAGGGTATGGGGAGGGAGGGTTCAGGATGGGGAGCACGGGTATACCTGTGGCGAATTCATTTCGACGTTGGGCAAAACTAATACAATATTGTAAAGTTTAAAAATAAAATAAAATTAAAATTATGGAACCCAGAAAAAAAATAAATTATATGCATAACAGACCATGTGAAATGCCTGCCTGGTAAAGCACAAGCTGGAATCAAGATTGCCAGTAGAAATATCAATAACCTCAGGTTTGTAGATGACACCTCCCTTATGGCAGAAAGCAAAGAAGAACTAAAGAGCCTCTTGATGGAAGTGAAAGAGAAGAGTGAAAAAGCTGGCTTAAAACTCAGGATGGGGAACATGTGTACACCCGTGGTGGATTCATGTTGATCTATGGCAAAACCAATACAATATTGTAAAGTAATTAGCCTCCAATTAAAATAAATAAATTTATATTTTAAAAAATAAATAAATAAAAAAGGGAAAATACAATGGAGACCAGAAAAATAAATAAATAAAACAATAAAAACAAAAACAAAAAAAACCCCTCAACATTCATAAAACTAAGATCATGGCATCCAGTCCCATCACTTCATGGCAAATAGATGGAGAAACAATGGGAGACTTTACATTTTGGGGCTCTAAAATCACTGCAGATGGTGACTGCAGCCATGAAATTAAAAGATGCTTACTCCTTGGAAGAAAAGTTATGACCAACATGGACAACATATTAAAAATCAGAGACATTACTTTACTGACAAAGATTCATGTATTCAAAGCTATGGTTTTTCCAGTAGTCTTGTATGGATGTGAGAGTTGGACAATAAAGAAAGTTGAGCGCTGAAGAACTGATGCTTTGAACTCTGGTGTTGGAGAAGACTCTTGAGAGTCCCTTGGACAGCAAGGAGATCAAACCAGTCCATCCTAAAGGAAATCAATACTGAATATTCATTGGAAGGACTGATGCTGAAGCTGAAACTCTTAATACTTTGGCCACCTGATGCGAAGAACTGACTCACTTGAAAAGAACCTGATGCTGGGAAAGATTGAAGCTGGGAGGAGAAGGGGATAACAGAGAATGAGATAGTTGAATGGCATCACTGACTCAATGGGAGTTAGCTCTGGGAGTTAGTGATTGACAGAGAAGCCCGGCATGCTGTAGCCCACGGGGTCGCAAAGAGTCAGATACGACTGACTGACTGAACTAAACTGAACTGAACAGAGTACACCAGGTGAAATGCTGGGCTGGATGAAGCCAAAGGTGGAATCAAGATTGCTGGGCAAAATATCACTAACCTCAGATATGCAGATGACACCACCCTTATGGCAGAAAATGAAGAGGTGCTCAAGGGCCTCTTGATGAAATTGAAAGAGGAGAGTGAAAAAGCTGGCTTAAAAACTCAACATTCAAAAAATTCACATCATGGCATCCAGTCCCATCACTTCATGGAAAATAGATGGGGAAACAATGGAAACAATGACAGGCTTTATTTTTCTGGGCTCCAAAATCACTGCAGATGGTGACTGCAGCCATGAAATTAAAAGATTCTTGCTCCTTAGAAGAAAAGCTGTGACAAACCTAGACAGCATATTAAAAATCAGAGACATTACTTTGCTGACAAAAGTCTGTCGAGTCAAAGCTATGGTTTTTCCAGTAGTCATGTATGAATGTGAGAGTTGGACCATAGAGAAAGCTGAGCACTGAAGAATTGATGCTTTTGAACTGTGGTGTTGGAGAAGACTCTTGAGAATCCCTTGGACTGCCAGGAGATCAAACCAATCAATACTAAAGGAATCAGTCCTGAATATTCATTGCAAGGACTGATGCTGATGTTGAAACTTCAATACTTTGGCCACCTGGTGTGAACTGACTCATTTGAAAAGACCCTAATGCTGGGAAAGATTGAAGGCAGAAGGAGAAGGAGATGACCGAAGATGAATGAATTGATGGCATTATCGACTCAATGGACATGAGTTTGAGCAAGCTCCGGGAGTTGGTGATGGACAGGGAAACCTGGAGTACCATAGTCCATGGGGTCCCAAAAAGTCAGACATGACTGAGTGGTTGAACTAATTAAATAAATGGAAAGATAACTCATGCTTATAAGACATTCTTAAGTTGTTGGTACTCCCAAAACTGAGCTACAGAATCAGTGAAATGTTTCTCAGAAAGCTTAAGTTTTTGGTGTGTTTGTTCGTTGCATACATTGACAGTCTGTTACTAAAATTTATATGGAAATGCAGCAGACCTAGTATAGCCAATGTGGGAGACCTGGGTTTGACCTCTGGGTTGAGAATATACCCTGGAGAAGGGAAAGGCTACCGACTCCAGTATTCTGGCCTGGAGAATTCCTTAGACTGTATAGTTCATGGGGTCACAAAGAGTTGAATGTGACTGAGAGGCTTTCACTTTACTTTAGCCAAAATCATCAACAACAAGAAAAAATGGATATAGAATAAATTTTCAATTGTCTCAATTTCAAGCATAAAACTTTAGTAATCAATACCGTGTGGTGCTATTATAAAGAAAGATATATAAATCAATATGAAATTGAGTGTACAAATAAACCCTTATATTTAATATCAACTGATTTTCAACAAGGATGTCAAGACAGTTCAACTGGGAAGTGTAATCTTCACAACAGATGGTGGTGAGACAATAGGAAATCTGTATATAAATGAATGAATTTTGTCCCTTATCTCCAACCATACACAATAATTAACTCAAGTGGATCATAGATCTAAAGGTAAGAAAATTATAAAATTCCTCAGAAAACATAATAAATAATAAATCTTTATGACATTTGATTAGGCAATAGTTTTTAAGACATGATGCCAAATGCATTAATGAAAAAAAAATAGGTAAATTGGACTGCCACAAAACTGAAAATTTCTGTGTATTAAAGGATATCATCAAGAATGTGAGAAGGCAACTCACACTGACAAAGGACATATATTTGGGATATACGAACACTTACAACCCATCATTAAAAAGATTATTTCAGTTAAAAATGGTTGAAGATCTATCTAATGAAGATACACAAATGACCAACAAACACATGAAATGGTACTCATCTTCATTAGTCTTTAGGAAAATGTAAATAAAAATACAATATCATTCCATACTCACTACCATATTTAAAATAAAAGGGAAAGACAATAACAAGTAAATAAAATGTGTGTGTGTGGGGAAATGGAACCTTTAAACATTGTTTCTGCCAATACAAAATGGTGTAATCTCTTTTCAGAAAAGTTTTGTTCTTACATTGCTCAACCACGTCATCCAGTAATTCTTAGTAGATATACTCAAAAGAAATGAAAATGTCTTTACCAAAATTGTACACAAATGTTTATAGCATTATTATTCATAATAGCCCCAAAGTGGAAACAGTCTAAATGTCCATCACTAGATAGCCATGATGGATGCTACCATGAACAATGATAAAACAATCATCCATGATGATGGATAACCAAAAATGGTATATCTATACTATGG